>NC_083319.1:42104531-42409303 GCF_963455315.2 Globicephala melas | reverse complement strand
TAATATTATTAACACGGGCTGTCATTTCAAAGGCCATGAAAACAATATAATGTATTTCTTAACAATGTAAGAAAATTCTTAAGTGGAAGAAAATAAACACTTCTTGACTCAAGCTTTGTCTATTCAGTACAACAGTCTGTCTCATTACTACACTTTTTAAACTATTTTAGAAAGCAACCATACCATCAGAGGATACATATCTCAAGTGTTCTTCTTTATTTGATTCCAAAAAGAGAATAAAAAACAATCTAAGTTCAGGCAGTAGCATACTGCTTGAAGATATATAATACAAAGAAAGAATATTTTTAACAAGACAAATCATCGTGTGACCTTGTGATTCAGTACTAGGGATGCACAATGCATTAATGAATTCTGGGAAGGATACATTGTAATTGAGTAGCAATTCACAGACAGACCCTAGGGATTTAGAAAAACCCTAGACAAGAATCCCTCTTCCCATAATAAGCATGGTCTGGAGCGGAAAGGACTACAGAAAATGTGTTTCTCAAAGGACCTATCTGGTGACTCTGATGAAAATATATTAGGAGTCAGGATTTCCCTAAAGAAATATTAATGAAGTCATGATTTCCGCCATTAAAATGGAATCCTTTGTCAAGAATTGTATGGATGGGGAAATACAAATTATTTTTCTTAAACTGATGAAGCAACATACAGGTATCTTCTCCAACCAGAAGATGGGAAACTTATGGGACTCCTCATTACAAGAGTTGACATCTGCCCCAAATTTTTTAGTCATTTCTAATATGCTTCAGATAACATCTTAGATGGTGACCCAACACGTAACAGGAGATACCAGGATGTTCGGAGGACATCCCATTCATTAGTCCTTGAACCCATCAAGGCCCTTCCATCTCTAGAATCCCTGTCTGGTCCAAGTTTGGCTCCAAGAGGAGCCATTCATTAGTCCTTGAACCCATCATTAGTCCTTGAACCCATCAAGGCCCTTCCATCTCTAGAATCCATGTCTGGTCCAAGTTTGGCTCCAAGAGGAGCCAGTACTATGGTAATTCATTAGTTCCTAATACACCAGGAAGTGACTGGTAATAAAAATAGAGGCTGATTTCAAGTATCTTTTGTTTCAGCACTCATTAGCTCTGCTCTCAAATTATTCAAAATTATTCAAAGTATTCAAAATATATTTGCCTACATTTTGAATCAAGAAGTCCTCTTAATTCTATCATGGACAAATGAAGCCCATTTGAATGCTGGTCGTAAATAGGCTTTAGGGACCTTGAATAATCTGCTCCGGGGACCTCGAATGTTATAGCCCAGAATGTGAACAGCTCCTAAGAGAACACAACCAACACACAGGTGCATTTTTCAGCTAAAAATTACAAACAACTTCTATATTACATGGCTCCACCTGAGTAAGAATCCCCTTGGCAAGAATATCTCATGATACCATTTATCTACTCACTGGCTTGGGCAACTGAGAAGGCACTCTACTGTAGGAGAAGCATGCCACATAAAAGGAGATTTCCTGGGCAAGAGACATCCTAATAACCCATCACCAGATTAGCAGAGTTCTCAATACAGTAATAGATGCATTTCTATCACCTTAAACAGCTAACGGGGTGGAGGGGGGGGACACCTGGAAGAGCATGGTTGTAAATTTTCTTTTTAAAGTGTGAATGGTTTTCCTCAGGACACAGCTTGCCTTGAGCTCTGTGCTTTAGGCTATCTAACCACCTCTGGGAGGACCCATAGAGTGCATGCAACAAAAACGCCTCCCATAAAACCCAGTCTTCTACACATGCTCACCTCCCAACCCAGCATCTGGGAGAGGAAGGGCACGGTAGATGTGACAACGATGAAGAACCAGGTTGGGCAGTGGAGCTGCCAAGAGGAAGCTGCATTGGCTGGGCTCTTCCTGATCAATGCGGCCAAGTCAACGCACAGCACAGGGCACCTCTCCTCTGCTCTCCTTCCTTCCCTCCAGAGCTTAGGGAACACACGGTGCACCACCCCTACAAGGAGCAACACGCTGTGCCCTGCCAAGCCCCTCAAGATCCCCCATCACCCTCTGTCACCTGCAACTGTTCTCCTTTTCCCCTGCACCTGTCCAACTCCAAATCTGAAATCAAGGTAAGCCAGCCTGGAGCTGATAAGATAATGAGAAGGCCATGGGCCAGAAGGAAAGTAGGGGTCAAGGAACGCCAAACGCCTGCCTGGCACTTCCAGTGGAACTGGGCTCTGTAACAATGTTTCTCCAGAGCCAGGATGAAAGTCTAGCTGTTCCTTCTGTGGTCATAGAGCCCTTTCTCCAGAATGCAGACAAGGGACACAGGAAGCTGCTTTCTTAAAATTTCTCCGACCATGGTCATGACAACTAAGGGCCGTTCCTAGGTCACAGCAATTTATATGTATATATTATAAATGTTTTTTAGAACAATCAAGTATGAAAACTCCTTACTTCATATTATGAATGTGTCCACCCTTAATCTGTTCTTCTGGTTTCAGTTAAAACCCTGGGACTTCCCTGGTGGCGCAGTGGTTAAGAATCCGCTTGCCAATGCAGGGGACATGGGTTCGATCCCTGGTCCAGGAAGATCCCACATGTCACGGAGCAACTAAGCCCGTGAGCCACAACGACAGAGCCCACGTGCCTGGAGCCCATGCTCCGCAGCAAGAGAAGCCACCGCAATGAGAAGCCCACGCACCGCAACAAAGAGTAGCCCCCGCTCGCCGCAACTAGAGAAAGCCCGCGCGCAGCAACGAAGACCCAACGCAGCCAATAAATTAATTAATTAATTTAAAAAGTTAAAGCCCCAAGGGAAAAAAAATGAGCATAGTAATGGAAGAAGAAATGGACACAAGTGGTCCATCTAAGGGTTAATTCCAAATCTTTCCTGGAAGGCCATGGAAAAGGGACGGACTGGCTCCAAATACAAAGCAGCCCCCAAAGTGCTCCACCAAGGTGTGTGAGGCACTCGCCGTGCCCAGGCTCAAAGGGCCAACCTGCTCTCCCTGAAAAGGGCAGAAATGCGCTTGAGCAGCTTGCAGGCTAGTGAAAAGCACTGCTTAAGGCCCAATGAAGAAGAATAAGAAGGAGGAGGGGTGAGTCAAAGGCAGCTGCCTGAGGGAGACTAAGAACACACACCCAGGCCTGCGCAGGGCAGCTGAGGAACACTGCGCCTCGTAGGCTCCACCTCCGTGTCTCCTAGGATGTCGTCCTTCCCGCAGGAAGCAAGAGACCCACGCTGATATGACAGGAGGCTTCTGATACCATTCCCCCGCGAAGGCAGTGAGACTATCAGCCGCGTGCCGGGCGGCAGGCGGGGCGGCTCTGGGCACACTTGCTCACGCTCCTCAGGGCTCTCGCCCCTCAGGGCTCTCGCCCAGCGCTCTCCGAGCCGCCTGCCTGCGGGGGAAAGAGCGGAGAGCGAGGGCGGCCAGGAGGAGCCCACCAGACCTGGCCGAGCCCCCCAACGTAGCCCATCACTCCTGGAGAGGCTGAGGCTCAGGCCCCTTGTCCAGGGCTGACAGCGGCTGGAAACTGGCTGAGATGGCAACGTTGCAGAGAAGTTTCAAAGTTCAGACAGCCCTTTAGATTTGGTCCAGTCTCTTCATTCTACGGGTTTCTATAGAAATAGTAAAGGAACAAAGGAGCGAAACACCCGTGGGTTAGTCGCAGGAGGCAGGGCAGGAGTACCCGACTGCCTTTCCGTTACAGGCTTTAGAAAAGATACTCACAGCTACACCAACATGCAGAGCCACAGGAGTATGTCCCAGCCTGCTCAAACTCTCACACAGCCAGTGTGCCGTTGTTTTTGCATGATCTACTGATTTCCAAAAATATATCACAAGAGTTAGAGAGAAAAGAGACTTAAACTCTTAACAAGTACCCTGCCATTCTTTTAAGGGCAAACCAGGAACAAGAATTAAAGTCATCCTGTATTATTAGAACAAGTCACAGGAAATGGGTCAGCTCTTTAGGACAAGAAGAAAATTGCATTTGCCATCTGCGGAAAGAACCTGTAATATAATGAAGGAGTTCTGAAAGGTGCAGTTCCTAAAATATCAATTCTCGTGGCAAGAACGTATCATTGTGTCTTTACCTTAAAAAATAAACTAACCAAAGAACCCTCTCAGACTGACTGGGTATAAAGCAAGCAAAAGCTGCTGCTAATGCCACCCTCCCTGACTATCTGGGATAGAAACACAATTAGAAAGAGATGCTTTAAAGCTCTCAAGTTAAGTGGGGTGAGGATGTTCAAATCATCAAATGAGGAAGATGCGCTATTGCCCAACACAGGCGCACAGCACCTTCTCCCTTTCTAGTACACGCACTGCATCCTATTTTGAAACCCAGTGCCCTGTGATTACCCAGCACAGGCTCGCTAGCTTTCTGCCGGTAACCATGCACCAATCTCAAGTCCCCATCCTCTGGAAAAGGAGAATTTTACATTTTGTTTGATTACAATGTATTCTGTTTTGCAGACCAGGGTGTTACTATAGAAAGTTAATCACCTCCTCAAAGCACATTCTCAAGTGTCTTTCTTTTAATGCATTCAAGCACCCAACTTCCCCTCTCACCAGCTCACCACCACATGATGTTTGAAAGAAGAACCAACTTGGAAGTTCCCTAAATCTTAAAGAAATGCACACACCAGAGAATCTAAGGAACCCCTCCTAGCATTTGGTTAAGGAAGCTGTGAGAGAGAATAAACGGGTGGGTAGGATTCCACAGAAGGGTCTTTTTTTGCGGGGTGGGGGACCTGCAGCAAAAAGCTGGAAGACTGAACAACGGGTGGATGAGACACTGGAGCGTTTCTCTCTAGAAACCACTGGTCAGCTGCAGTCACCAGGAAATAGGTGGAAAACGCCACCCGTCACCCCACAGCCTCTTCCCCAAATGGAAATGTAAAAAACAAACACTAAAACTGAAAAAGATGAAAAAAGTTTTTAAAATGTAAAAAAAGAAGCAAAAGAAAAATTCTACTTCGATTTTTTTACTAAGTGATGGTGATTTTAAAAGGGGGGGGGGCAAATTCTGGAAAGAGGCAATTAATTCATGATTTCAGTTCTCCAAAGGGAAAAAACATGAGGCCATCTCTCAGAAATACGAACATGTTTCTAAACATCACTATTCACTTCCTGTAGTAGAGCCAAAAAGTCTCACTCTAGCTGTTTTTCTTTAATTTGTGGATCAATTATTGCTCCCTTCTGTGAAACTGCAGAAATACCGTGGCATTACTAACATTCTGGTTCCCGACTGCACCACAATCCATCACACACTTCCCTGAAACAGCTATTTGCTTCCAAAGCAGTCAAACTGCTCACAATCTAAGATTAATCCTGTAATAAAGGTGTGTAGAATTGTCAAATTTCAAAGGACTTGTGTAACAGTTTTCCATTCAAACTGCTGGATAAACTGCTATTGGCTTTTTAACCCGAAACAATTATGAGAACGTTCAACTGAATCATTCCCCTGAGACAATGAATGAGAAGCAGGCATGGAGACAAAGACGACCTCGCCTTTAAAACAGAATTTCTTTAACTGTGCCCCAAGTGGCCCACAAAATGACAAAGAGGCGTGGTAAATGGAGAACAAATCAATGATACCCATTAGAAGAAAGCAAGACATTTAAATTCACTCCCTTCAACTGCTCTTTCTTCTGGGAACCCAGCTGCCCACCCTGCCCCCGCGATGCCTCCTACACCCACAAGTCCCCAGTTACTGAGTCCCCAGTTACAACAGAATGATTGTAAACTGAGCAAGACAAGGTGCTTCGCTGAGCTACAAAGAAACAACGGCCACTATCTTTGCCCTCATGGAGCTTCCACTTTAGTTAGAAACATAGGGCAAGTGGTCATTAACAGTTTCTCATAGTTAAAGGCAAAAAACGATATGCTTGCTCCAAGGAAATAATATATATCACTCAGGAGTTCAAGTTCTCAAGACCGTCTGCTCTCCCCAGTTGTGTAATCCCCGGAAAGCGTCTAGAATGGCCTTCAGATTATTTTGTCTTTTTCTTTGTATTAAGAGCCAATAGAAAAGCCAAAACCAGGAAGGATAATACTCAGAAGGACATGTCAGGCTGAGGGCATCAACTGTAAAACAACCAGAACTGTGAAAAGTGCTTGTAGTCTTTCCTGCTGGCAAATGAGAAACAGTGAGTGTCTCACGTACATTATTTTACACTGAGTAGGTGCTTAATATTTGTTCATTTGATCAGCATTCTATATACAACTGTTCTTTCTTATGGTATGTCTGGTAAAAAATTTAGAGGAAATATTTATTTTCCAAAAACTGGCAAGTGTTTGCTGAATAAATGAATTTGAAATATCTTGATAACTTTATTTTTAAATAATACTAATTTTGTTCTTAAAATTGAAACATGAGGCTCTTAACAAAATATTCTGCACTGATTTCAGAAATTATGGCTAGGTATAAAGGTCAACCCCAGAAGCTACTTAGCAAATTCAGTCTTTGGTTCTCAACACTGCAATATGGATGTTTATTTTGTTTGTAATAAAGTCCAGATTCATGACCACCTAGGATTTATGAACTCATTTGCGACAGCATGTTTAGGTCCTTTTTTTCCTTTTTACTACATGTTAGATGAGAAATCAGACAGGTTTTTTACATATCAGTAAGGTAACAAATCATAGGTGATTGTTGAACAACTTCCTATAATTTTATTAGTAACAGCTGTTCACATAAAATAAGAGTTTGGGTCTGAGAATAGCTCTTTCTTTAATGTTACTCCATTCGGCAGAACAAGAGAAAACATTCACTGTTTACTGTAGTCAGTTATTGCCACAGATTTAATTACCAACAATCACACATTTTACCTTCTACTGCTATTTCACACTTCCCTAGGATTAATTCTGCAGAGATCTTAACATTGCTTAAAAGTTTCCCTTTGAAAAAAAATGTCACTACCCTCCCCTTCAACCAGAAAATTAGACTTTAAATTTGCTGCTACAAATACTTGTATTTCCCTCAACCCAAACGAGAGAGTCTGGAGAAAACACATTCTTTCCACCTTCTCAGTGAGAAAGCAATCCTAACCTTCTTAAAATGGCTTCTCTCTCTTGCAAGATGTACCCTTTGAGGTCCCTATTTTTCCTCTACAACACCCAGTCCACAGTTCCATTAATACCAAAAGAACTAATAACCTAAAAGAAAAACTAATATGAATGCTGGAATCAAAATCATCCTTGGCAAATCTCGTTCATTTCTTTTCAAGTGTAAGTTTGCCTGGATCATGAAGAAAAATGTGTTCTTTTCTGCTAAGTTTAGCATAGCACGCAGCCTCACAACTGCAGAAGCTGTTTCAGGTCCTTAAAAATTCATCTGTAATAAAAATCATAACTATATTTAATAGGCATCTCTGAAAATTGAACATAAGCCATCTCTTATAAGGTACAGCTAGGTTGTTTGATTTTTTTTAATGAAAAAGAGGCTATAAAATTTATCTGTAATAAACAAAATGGCCACTAAATTATTCTTCTGGTTCTCTTTCCTAAGCCTACCTAAAAATATGTGAACAGATACATACGGGATCACTTCACTGTTCAGTAGGGTTTTAATTTGCGCCCAAAATTCCCATAAGAAGAAACAATACGTAAGTACAAGTACGAGATTGACAGTTATATGGCAGATCTAGACAATGAATCTACGTGGTTCAATGCAAAAATCTTACTCTGAACGCCTTGTTATATAGTCAGAGCTACAGTTTTGGTTTTTATGAGGGATGCTGCCACTTCACTCTTCAGATACAAACTATAAGTACTTTGTTTCCAAAAAAATAAAATGAAGAAAAAAAGGAAACACATCCAAACAAATCCTGACATTTAGAAACATTCAACACTTGCAAAGCTAAAAAAGTAGCAGAAAGAAAACCAGCTGGTCTTAAAGCAGCCTCATAAACACTGTATTATGGTATTTCCAGGGAGCTTCTGTTATTAGGGCTGCTCAGAAGGAAGCTTTCCTTCTGCGGCTCTGAGGAGCCATCCTAGAGAGCCACTAACCTCTAGGTTAATTCGGGCATCAACATTCTCATCCTTCCCCTAGCAACTCTACAGAGGGGTAACGGGGTGGGTGCTTTTACCGAGACCTGCATGCATGAGCTCTCCACACAGTCTAACTCTGTCAGAGCACTTCCAGCCTTCCAGGTGTCTTCTGCTCTGTAACTGTTCAGTTTTCAGTACAAATGTACATCGCTCAAATTAAAAACGTTCTTTCTGCAATTCTTAAAATTTAATCGTTGCGGTTCTCCTCATGTAACTATATATAGGTAAATTGTAAAAATCTGTTCGCTCACCACCTGTACTCTAGAGAATTTAAAAATTCACTCTGTTGAGTGTATCATGGGGAAAAGTATATGGCAAAAAAGATGAGAGGGTTAAACTAGCTTCTATACAAAAAAAATAATCAAGACATGGTATGGTTTCTTTTTTTTTTCCTGTAAACTTTCATATTTTAAGTGTGACTGTTATCATTCCCAAATGCACCCAGCACAGAACTGTAATACATGGTTCAATATGTGATGTAACATCTTACATTAACACTTCCTATCCTGGAATGCATTTGTATTTAATTGGCTCAAAGAGTTACATATAATTTTTTTAAAAGATCATGATTTTCTCTGCCACAGAATAAAAACATTACATTTCCCCATGTCTCTATAATGTCTTCATTGCTTTATGGTCCCAATTTCTATTAGGAGGGTTACAAATAAGTTTACTTACTCAACAAATACTTATTGAGACCATTCTATGAATTAGAGATTGTGCCAGAAGCTGGGATTTAATAGTGAACAATATAGAATCAGTCCTCAGTCCCTACTCTCCGAAGCTTCCAGTCTAGAATAGAAAGAAAATCTCCAATCACATATGTAATTCAGTTAGAAGAGGAAGAACATATATTCTTTCATCTAAAACGGGCCTAAACTTTGCCTCTTCAATAGGTGGAATCCAATCAATAAAAAAAGGTTTGCTAAATTTTTCTATCAGATGACTAAGATCTGAAGAGTAAAGATTTCTAAAACATGTAAAGTAAGAACAGGTTAATGGGGGGAAAAAATGTGTCTTCAAGGAACTGAAAATTTCAACATGAATATCCTTGACTGGAAGCAGGCATTCAAGGCCACTTGTTTTATACAGACTTAAAGACACATTATATTAAATAGTGTGACCTATGTACCACCAAATAATTAGTTAATATTTGTAAGTATTAATTAAAGGAAACAATGTGCATTACATCTAGGAAGTATATAAAAACTTAAAATATTCTCTTTGCATATCTATGTAGAAAACAAACAGTTTTCTTCGAGGTGTCTAAGAAAATAAACACTATATAAATGAATTTAGAAAATGAATAAAGAAAACAAGAATTCAGAATTTAATATGCTATTTTATGGTAGTAGGTTTCTGGGTTCGTTTTTTAAAAACAATAAATATCAAAATGTATAAGTACTGTAGAATTTGGAACATATCGGCATAATTGCTGGATAGGTATCAAGGCAGCCCAAATTTTACTGCCATACTTTCATCTAGGCAGGTAACCACTATTTTCTCTTTCTAATTTCTCCGTAGTATAAAATTAACTAATTAATTTTATATTTTGCAAGGGGCCCCTGCCAAATAAATCCATTAAAATGGTGTCACACGTTGAACTACAATTTACTTTGAAAATAATTTTACACTGAATTGCATTTAAATATAAGGGTGATTCCTCAATTTAAATAAAGTAGTTAAAAATACTGGTAAACCTTTTGATGGGCATCATTTACATGAATGAACACTGAGTGCAAAGCAGCATCAAAGCAGCACATCATCAGGCACTGCTCAGAAGGAAACCCTCCCCAATACCTTCCCTGGTTCAAATCAACCATCACTTCTCTCCGGGACTCAAAAATTACAAGCACACACACAAATCTACAATTAGTATATGGCACTGACTACATAAATCGTGTAGGTACTGCAGTAGTTATGTTACAAAAGCAACATACCTAGAACATGAAGCTGTAGCAAATCTTACATGATGTCTAGCGATTGAGTTTCTAACAAAAAGTTGTATAGTTTTAAAATGCTAATAAATGTAGATGTTAAACTGATGTCATATTTTTCTACCACTTCTAATAGGCCATACTTAGGGGCTGGGGTGGGGCTGTATTTAATCCTACTCGAAAATCTAATAAGAAGGGGAGAAAAAAAGTTCTCCACACCACCATTTTAGCAGTAAACTGTTTTAATTTTTTTCCTCATAAAATTATCTCCCAGTTCATTTTTTAAAGCAAAATATGTTTGTTTGTTTGTTTGTTTAAAAAAGCACAATATGTTACTTAAGTCCAGTCTGTAATTAAGTGTCCATCTACGGGCATTTCTCCCAAAGTCCTCCTCCTAGACATTCAAACCTAGGCCCTCAGACAGACAAATCCCCTGAGCTCTAACTCACAGCTGCTAGGAACCCAGAGCTGCCACATTTCAGGCAATGGGGTTGGCCTGAGAGACCTCAAATGCCCTATTCACAGCTAAACAGAAACAAATAAAGACTGTACACAGGGCAAAAGAAAACAAAAAAAATCCTTAAGTCTCTCTAAAACACACGCTTTTCCCCTTAATCATGCATTAAACTCCATACATTTCTCTTGCCCCCTCTATTTTCTTCTCAATCTTGAGAATTCAGAAAGCATTCAACTACACCTTTTCAGCCATTAGAAGTAGCTCAAAATGAGAACAAAAAATAAAAAATAAAAAGATCTTCTTTTTCCAATTGCAGTTTTCCCCTTCCCTGGCTTCATTCCCTGAAGTCCACCCCTCTTATCCAGGGTTTGCCTTCTGTTCTTTATAAACATGTGCACATTTACCTAATCTGGTTTCAAAATGAAGACATTAAGCAGGGCATGTGAGTTAACCATTTGTAACTATTTGTAATCACTGGATTTTGTTCCTTCTGGTAAATGACCCAGTACATAAGCAGTTCAGTCCCAAAGGCAATTGGTTCCTCGAACCAGGAGATGGAAAGTTCAAGATAAGAAAGAAAATGCATGCTTCTCAAATCAGAATTGACAATATTTTCTTCCAGCAATGTCTGAGAAGTCTATTCATCATACACGCAAATATCCAGAACACGAGTGCAGACATTTTTCAGGCCTGTTACTGCAAAGCTGTTTGTTCTTCCTACCACAATAGCTCAGAGTTATGTCGCGCTGGCCTGAACGTTGATTCTGAACATTCTCTCAGAGATAATAATCAATAAAATTCCTAGTTCAGAAATGGCATTTTCTTGCTAACTTAATGTTAAGACAGAATGTTGGGTTATTTTGTAGAGATTAAAGGGAAATTTTTGCTGTTCACTTCCCGTTTTCCTTCTAGCCCAGATTCCAAAGATATTAAAATGCTGTCCGCTTTAAACAAAAGGTTTCTATTTGCTTCCATGAGAGTAATTGAGGCTGTACTGGTAACTATTGTGAATTCAGGCCTACATCTGGGTTGCCTCATTAAACAAAAGATACCCATCGCTGTCAACAACCATACAGCACAACCCTCCCATATTCCTCATCTTTATCTGGAAGGAATGGTGGAGAAACACGCCTGTCACCATTAAGAAACTCTTCTGGGTCCCTCCTTTTGGTGGTCTGGTGGTTAGAGAACAGCACTCGTGTGACACATTTGGGCTTGCCTCCCCGCCCCGCGAATACACAAGCCCGCTTTCTTCGGAGAGCCAACCACTCGGCTCCCTCCTCATCGCTCCTCGGAGAACCCAGTCGCGAGTCAGCCCACCGTTCTACCATTCGCTCCCGACCCCGGAAAGCACTGATAATGGATGCACACAGGCCACCCCACCGGACGCCATCCCCCAACGTGGCTCCGCTCGCCACCCTCGGGCCACACATACGCACAGCTCCCCACTCCACCACCCCACGGGGCGCCGCGGCCACGACACTGGAAGTTCAACCCCCCTGCCCACCTTCCCACCCCCGCGCCTCTCCCCGAAGCAATGTGTCATTGAGCAAATTGCAGAAGCACCGCAGACAAATGCGCACCCCCGAGTGCACAGCCCTTAGTGATACCGAAAGGCACAAGCCGAGGCCCTGAGCAGAGCAACCCCGACCCCTCTACGCGCGCGCGCGTCTCTGTGTACGCGCGCGCGCGCCCAAGAGGGTGCGGGTAGGGGCCGGGGACGCGCCCGGGGAGGGCAGGGGCGAGCCGCGGGCGGCCGGGGGCCGGGGCCACGGTCCCGGGGGGCTGAGGGTGGTGGGTAGGGGGCGCAGGTCCGGCGGGAGGGCCCGCGGCGGCCGGCTCCGGCTGTACTCACCGAGCAGCAGCAGCTTGAGCTCCCGGCGGGCGTCCCGCTTGTCCCTGCGGAGCTGCCGCTCAATCTCGTCGTTGATCCGCCGGGCTTCCTTAGCCTCCTCGCTCAGGCAGCACGCCATGATGGACTCCAAAGTCATTCTTCCAAAGTGCCTCCGCTGCAGCCCCGCCGGCACCCCCTGCTCACACGCGCGCACACACACCCTCCCGCCCTCGCTCCCCCGAGGCAGCGGTGGCCGCCGAGCCCCCGCCGCCCGGGCGCGCGTCCGGGATGAGCTCGGGGAACCGCCGCGGCGGCCGCGGCCAGGGCAGGGACCACTAGGTGGGCCGGGGGTGCGGCGGGAGCTGGCGGCCCGAGCCGCCGGGAGGAGCGAGGCGGATGCGGGAGGCGGCCGCGGGCGCTGGCTCGGGGGGCGCACTGGGGAAGGCCGCCGCGCCCGGCCTCGCTCAGACGCCCGCGCCTCCTTCCCCGGGAACGGGCGGCCCGCCTCGCCCCCCGCGCCGCCGCCGCCGCCGCCGCCGCGGCTCCCCTAAGCCGTGCGCCCGGCGGCGAGAGCACATCCACCGGGGCGTCCCCGCAGCGAGCGACTGCCGACGGCTCCCTGCGCCCGGCGCGCTCGCTCCTCGCCGCCGCCTGACAACGGCTCCCGGGCGCCCTCGGCCCTGCCCGCGCCCACCGCCCGGCTCGCGCGCAAACCCGACTCGCCGGCCCGCCCGCCCGGCCGCCGCGCGCTCCTTCGCCTCCGCCTCCGCCTCCGCCCACCCCCGGCCCGGATTGCCTGCCGCGGAGCGGCTGCTCAGTGCTCGCCCTCCCCCTCGCCACACACACACATTTTCTTCTTTCTCTGAACTGGAGCACAGATCCGGGAGGGAGGCGGCGGCGGCGGCAGAAGGAGGAGGAGGAGGAGGAGGGAGGGGATGGGCGTGGGAGGAGGGGAGCGGGAGGCGGAGCCGCCGGCCCCTCCTGAAAGGTTTTCCTGGGCTCGCAGCCGCCGCGGCGCGCCTCCAAGTGCGGCTCTCCCCTCGCTAGCGCAGCTCCCGCTCCCGCGCCCTAGGTCTGGCCCACCGGCTCAGCGGTCACGGCCACCCCCGGCAGGGGGCGGGGCCGGGTCGCTGAGGCGCAGCCGGGGCCGCCGCCAACCTGCAGCTGCCGGTTGGCCGCCCGGGCGTGGTAAAGCGGGAATATGGCGGCCTCCGCCCGCCAGCTGCCCACTGGCCCCGGAACGCGGCCGCGGCTCCTCCGAAAAGGCGGGGATCTCGGCCCAGTAAGCCCCCAGCACTGGCCGGCGCCGTGAACACCCTGTCCGGCTCCCCCGAAGACGGCCTCGGCGCTCCCGCCCCCGGCTCCGGGGCAGCGCGGATCAGCTCCGCCGGGCGGCTCTTGCCCAGTTCGGTGTTCTTTCCCGTTCCTATTTCTAAAACGCCATTTGGTTAGAAAGTATCTCGCGTCAGCTCTGACCCCAGTTCTGTCGTAGCAAATAAGATACACTCAATCGTGCAGTGTGACTGGAGAAGAGAAGGAACTGTCACTGTCTCGCGGAGGGAGGACGGGGGAGATTTAACAGGAGAAACTGGCCACAAAGTAACTGGAGATAGAAATCTAAATCCTGAGCAGAAAAATGAAGCGGCCCAGTTTCCAAGAGTCTCCTGATAGCTTCCAACTTTTCATGCCATTGAAGTTGTTTTTGTTTTGTTTTTGTACAAGCTCTCCTCTTGTTTTTGAGAAAGGCACACGATGTTTAACAGACAAGTAATCGACTTTACCATTCTAGACCGAGATGGAATTATGACTTCTGGGAAAATGCAAAGTAATGTGAAATAAAAGAAATGGAAAGAATAAAAGAGGAAAATGGGAAAACCAGGATCGCTCCAGCAAAATGCCATTCTAGTATTTTGTTTTTCCACTTTCGATTGAGGCAGTTTACTTTAAATGTTGTCTGCTTATTTTGTTGTAACATGTGTCTGATAAATGGCCAGAAGAACTCCTTGCTCGTTCAAGTTTTATTTTATCTAATAGCTACAAGAGGTGAAACTCATACTGCTTTCTGCCTTAATGGAGGCTCAGGTCTTCAGAGTAAATTGTATCTTAAGAAGGGAATCCCTTTTTCACATTTTATGTTTTCTCTGAGATGTCTCTAGTGCAACCTCCTGATCCAGAATGTAAAGTGAGGGCATGACTCTACTATTGCTATAGGTCAAGAATGCACATAGGATTCCTGGATGATGGGTGTGCGACTGCCTTCTTTCATTTGCCATTACTTCCACCCCTTGACACACACACACACACACACACACACACACACCACGACTTAGATCAAACAAGTCATCCAGACATAAGATCTGTATTTTAGGCTCCCCTTTTAAAAGGATATTTGGCCTAGAAAATGCAGTTATCCCTTAGTTGAATCCAAGGATGCAGAACCTGTGGATAAGGAGGGCCAACTGTAATTAAATTTCACCTTGGCCAGGAAAGCAGAAAGGACAAACTTCACCCCCTTTATGTGAACGCTGTGAAATCAAAATTTAAAATTAAGTGACTAATGAAGTTAAAGACTGAAATTCAATATGCCAAAATTTTAAATGGCTTCAAGGGAAAAACTTAATTATAAGTTTGCATCCTCTCAAATATGTCTATACATGAATTGCAGAGAGATACAAAACATCAGAAAAATAACAGAACGCTTCAAATAAGTGTCTGGTTTCCTTGCCACGGATCCTCTGAGATTTTTGAAAATGTCTCCCAAACTATGCTATTAAGCTATCAGGTACTCCATTTTGACTGAATTGACCTAATATATTTATTTTTATTTATATATTTGTCTGTACTGGGTCTTAGTTGCGGCACACAGCATCTTTAGTTGCAGCATGTGAACTCTTAGTTGCGGCATGTGGGATCTAGTTCCCTGACCAGGGATCAAACCAGGCCCCCTGCATTAGGAGCGTGGAGTCTTAGCCACTGGACCACCAGAAAAGTCCCTGACCTACTTTTTGATGAAAGGAATTAAATTCTTTCAACACATTGTAGAACAAGAAAAGTCTGTTTTGTCACCCCTATATGCCTAGCATCAGGGACACTCCTTGGCACTTGGTAGATATTTGAATGGATTAGACAAATCAGTAGGAGGATGTTCCTTCAAGTATTGGGAAGAAATCAGGATGTAAGGAAAACCAACACTCTACAGCGATAAAGTCATATATGAGCGTCAATACGGAAACAGGAAAATTTCAAGTCTGAGCCCAGATCTACTCAGAAACCTTTGCATATGTATCTGGAAAGCATTTGCCAAGAAAATATTCATACAACCCAAGTCAAACGAACAAAATCCATGTAGAAACTACTGAAGTTGTTGACAATGTTCTAGAAGCAAATATGCTAAATATTCAACTAAACATGGATCATGTTACAAAGTCCCAGTTCATTAAATCAACAAACTTATTCATTGCCTACCATATGTAAACAACTAAGGTGAAAATGCAAGAAGAGAGATACTAAGATGAATAAAATATGGTCGGTCCTTGCCCTCAATAGGCTTAACGTCTTAGGGCTCTGAACAGCTATAATAAAAGAAAATGAAATCAATTTGTATTAAAGTTGGGATACAAGTAAAATATAAAGGTATAAAAAGGAAGGAATCATTCATTCTGTTCAGGAGAACTGAAGACTTCACAGGAAAGGGGACATTTGGAATGAATAGGTTTTCGATAAATATGTATCTACACCACTTAAGAGGAAATCAGCAATTTCAAATCACCCCCAAACAGACAGTGAGATGATAAACCATTTCGAGAATTCAAGGGCAATTACTAGATAACTGAAAAGCAAACCACAAAACCTTAGGAGCAGTGAACACCAGAGGAAAATGGAAAGACTATCACCTCTTCTGTGACATCCTACCTCCACTGTCATGTCATCCTGTCCTTTGGGTACTGGCAAAGAAAAACAGTCAAAGGCATAGTTCAGTCTCCAGGAGTGATCCTAGGGTCAAAGAGTGTAAAGGTCACAGCCACACTCTTGTAAAAGATGCTTGGGGGGAAGGAAAAGCCTGCACTTCTCTTGTTCCCAGAGTCACTTAGCATGGCTGCTTCACACCATGCACTGCACCACTATAATACCACTGTAATTGTCTATTTCTCCTTCTCTCTCTCTCTCTCTCTCTCTCTCTCTCTCTCTCTCTTTCCTGAGATGAGGAGCTGCTTGAGAGCAGGGACCTTGTCTTTCATAACTGTTTTCAGTGCACCCAAAAGAGTGCCTAGCCTAGAATGGATAGTAAGTGATGAATAAACACAAGAATACAAAACCTACATCAACAACAAACACACTCGCAGACTGCCTGTCCCAGGCAGTGCACTATGCCAGATGGCTGAGGCATACAAAGCCCTTAAAGGTTTAATAATCTATTTGGGCAGGCAGTCTGCATGCATAAAACAACAATGTGAAATGAGAAGCACTGGCTGCTAAGCTACAGTATAGAGAATGAATTGCTAGAGGAGTTTGGAAGAAGGAGCAGTTAGTCAAGCCACCATGCAAAGCAACCTGAAGGAGTATGGGTAGGCACACAATGGTCACCTGAAAGATCAATTAGAAGTCAGCCTAAAACATTGCAGATCCTACAAGAGCTGGGAAAGAGCTGCTCTGGGCAGAGGTTGCTGGCACAGCAGGCTGGCCAAGGAACAAAGTGGCCTTGCTTTTGAGGAAGGCAGGCAAGCAGGCCCTGGGAGACTCAGAGAGCTATAAATGGCGCCACCTAGAGGACATTTCTCAAATCAGCAGAAATATTATGATTTTTTGATGAAATAAAGAGGGTTTATCATGTTGAAGATGAAAAACATGAAAAAAAGAATACTTTCTTCTGAAAGAGAAGATACCCACACTGCAAAGCCACCAAACAGATATTGTAGATGAAGCAGAATACCTCAGTGACATCTTTCCATTACCACGTTTAGTAATGCATACAAGTAATCCTCTGCCTCTAATCAAATGTACCTATTTTGTGCTTATCCAAGGTTAGCATTATCACAGGCGGCATTGTACCTCACAATGTGAAGACCAGACCATCAAAGTTCCACTGCACTGGAAGGCTCTACAAGACGGGCCATATGGGAGCCATTTTTAAGCTGAGTAGACCATGTTTCAGCCAGAAAAGAATAAGCAAATGAATTAATGTGTACTAAAATCAGATAGTAAGGTATCAGATCACCGAAAATCATGATCAAAATCCTTTTTGCACCCAAATGGTCAACAATGACTTAGCTAGTATAGGAGCTTCCTTCCTGCCCCAGAGTTACTACAAGTTGGAGCCATCTGTTCCCCAAGACTCCCTGGCTATGCTGGACTCTCCTGCCTAAGACCAAGGCTGCAAACTCGGTGGTCTCTGAGCTGCAGAAGGGTTGCTTTAGACTCAACGGTGCTAATGCAAAAACTGAATTAGCTGTCAGAACTTAAACATCAAATGATTCACACAGAAATCTGGATTTTAGTTCCTGGTCAAGATCTGGCAATTCCACGCCCATATTCCCAGCTGGCAACGTTTTCCACCACCTGCTTTACTCCTCATTGCTGTAAAACCTAAACCAGTTTAAATGCCACATTATAGGAACATGCTGTACCTGTGGGTATCTCAGGAGGGCCCTGGAAGGCAGTTAGCAGGGTGAGGATTGGGTTTTAGAATTAATCAGGTAGTTGACGGAGGCAATTGATTTCCTTCCCATTCTTTGTTACCATGTTTTTAAATCAAATAATCATCTATCCCATTACACTCATCTCCCTTTGATGATTTCTTATGCAAACCTCAATAATGACGCAGATCTTTGTCTATTTTGTTCACTCCTGAACCCAGCACCTAGAACAGGGCCTGGGATGTAGTATCAATAGATTCTTAATAAACATTTGTTGAATGAATGAAAAAGAGACCCTCCAGTCAAAGAGGCCACATATTGGCCCCGTGGCAGTCTGCCGATTTTTCCTTAGCCAGATGGTGCCCACCAAAGCTTGGCTCCCTCTGTAAAACATTCCTTGACCCTGTGCTTCAAAATCTTGCCTCAAATGGGTTCGCCAAGGAAAATTAGCCACACTAGGGTATCAAGAAAGCTGAAGATGAAACATTGTTGTTCAAACCCAGATGGAAACATGTATTAATTCCATGTAAATCAATTTTATAGGAAAGTTGATATTCCTATCACAAATTCATTTCCAGTCATGAGCATGTTATATATTGGAGATCATGACACAATATATAGTCAAAGTTGTTAATTACTCAATGTGTGATAAATTAATGAAACACAGTACACGTTGATGAAAAATACATAATTAAAGTATCTGTTGTGCTGCCTTCTCAGTAATTGAAATGGTCTTAATCATAACCTTTCAATTAGTTACTATCCTTGTAAATTAGTTACTATCCTTGTAAATTTAGTTACTATCAATTAGTTACTATCCTTGTAAATTTTTCAATCTGCCATTCTGAATTTTACCAAGATGTTGGGAAGCTAATGGCTTTTCAGTCTTAAATAGGAATATAAAATATCTCTTCCAGACCACAAAATTAGATATAAAGGTATCTCTCTTGTTCATTTTTCCTTTCTTTTTCTATCTCTTAAGCCTACCAGAATCTATTTGAGCCACAAAAATTTCCAAAGGCCTCTTCCAAATTTGTCAGTGTACTTCCATCTTTCCATCCTTATACAAATTCCCTTTTTGTGGGTCTGGGTGGTCAAATTTTTTAAAATTATAGTTGATTTACAATGTCGTCTTAGTTTTAGGTATACAGCAAAGTGATTCAGATATATATATATTCTTTTTCAGATTATAGATTTTCCATTATAGGTTATTAATATTACAAGATATTAAATATAGTTCCCTGTGCTATACAGTAGGTCCTTGTGTATCTATTTCATATATAGTACTGTGTATCTGTTAATCTCAGACTCCTAATTTATCCCTCCCCACCCTTTCCCCTTTGGTAACCATAGGTTTGTCTTCTATGTCTGTGAGTCTATTTCTGTTTTGTAAATAAGTTCATTTGTATCATTTTTTTAGATTCCACATATAAGTGATATCATATGTTATTTGTCTTTCTCTATCTGACTCACTTCACTTACTAAGTAATCCCTAGGTCCATCCATGTTGCTGCAAATGGCATTATTTCATTCTTTTTTATGGATAATATTCCATTGTGTGTGTGTTTATATATATATATATATATATTATATATATATATATATGCTATGAAGTTTGGGGTGCATGTATCTTTTTGAATTAAAGTTTTCTCTGGATATATGCCCAGAAGTGGGATTGCAGTAACATCCATACTGTTTTCCATAGTGGCTGCACAAATTTACATTCCCACCAAAAGTGTAGGAGGGTTCCCTTTTCTCTGCACTCTCTCCAGCATTTGGTATTTGTAGACTTTTTAAATGATGGCCATTCTGACTGGTGTGAGGTGATACCTCACTGTAGTTCTGATTTGCATTTCTCTAATAATTAGTGATGTTGAGCATCTTTTCATGTGCCTGTTGGCCATCTGTATGTTTTCTTTGGAGAAATGTCTGTTTAGGTCTTCTGCCCATTTTTCCACTGGGTTGTGGTTTTTTTTGTTGTTATCGAATTGTAGGAGCTGTCTGTATATTTTGGAAATTAATCTCCTGTTGGTCTCATCACTTGCAAACATTTTCTCCCAGTCCATAGGATGTCTTTTTGTTTTGTTTATGGTTTCCTTTGCTGTGCAAAAGCTTATAAGTTTGATTAGGCCCCACTGGCCTTATACAAATTCTTAAGAGCTGATTTGGGTTAAGTACTTTCAACTGTATGGAATGGGACCTAGGATAGAGTGAAGTGAGGAGATTTTGTTCGCTGGAGGCTCCAATATGGCTTGGCAGAGAACTACTGGTGATCCTCCCTTTATTAAAAAAAAATTTTTTTTAATGTAGAATCTTTTTTTTTAATTTAAAGTACTTATTAATATGTTTATTTTAAATTTTTATAATTTGTTCTTCATGGATTTTTGTATTAATTTTTTAAAATATTGACTTAAGTATTATGTATCTTGATTGCTGAGGTTTTTGGTGCTGTCTTAAATTTTGCACCCAAGACAAATGCCTCACTTGCCTTACCCTATCCTGGCCCTGGTATGGAAGTTATACATGAATTGGCATACAAGTGGAGAATTTGTCACTCCAGGGAAGGAGTGAGCTGTGGAAGATTATCTATTCTTTACAACTTAAAAATATCCATGATTTCTGCCTGTGGAATTGGAACAAAAAAACTGGGTTGAAAAGCCACTGATTGTCCAAATGGAAGAAGTAGAAGCTTCCACAGCCTCCACTAAAACACATGGTATCAGGAAAATCAAATACCCCAAAATGATGAGAAAATGCAGAAAATATCATATATTTTAGGTTCACTATTTGGCTTACATTAAAAAGTGAAGATTGTAGAATGAGAGCTAAGAAGCCATGTGATCTAGGGAGTTTCTTTTAAATCCAGGAATCATGTCTTAAAAATAAAGCATACTGGAGAGCCAATCTATAAATCTATAAATAAGCCAATCCACTCATGGGGGGTGGAGGGCGTGTGACATGGAACTCCCACACTTCTTCCTCTTTCCTCTTCCCTCAGGCCATTTTCAAAACCTCTGAGCTAATCCAACTGGCACATTTTACAACAGGGTCATACCTAGAGGGTCTATAAATTGATCCAGGTTCTCCAGCCCGGAAGTGGCAAAGCAGAAGTAGTACTTGGGTTTTCTCACTCTCAGTTTTCTATTCCCTATGCCCCCTTTCTTAAGACTGAAGGAGTCTTGGAGGAAGTTGTATTTGGCCTCCAGCTTTCCTGGTCTCAGAATTTGTCATCTTTTGGGGACGAGTCTATGGTCATTTAGTCTTTTACCTATTCTCAGGAAGCCTATAACCTACTGATAATAAATCACAGCTCCCTTCCAGGAGTATTTGCATTTTCAGCGAGATCAAACCTCCAGTTTTAAGTGTGGTTCTGACCCTTGGCTACACATTAGAATCACCTGGGGAGACTTTAAATAATACTGGATGCTGGATTCTCACCCCGAATATTTGGATTTAATTGGTCTGGGGTGGGGCTTGGTATATTTTTAGTATTTTTTAATGCCCCCAAGTATTCCGTTGTGCAGGCAAGATTGAGAACAACTGAGTTATAGTAACAAAACTAATTACATATGTGCAGGCCTCAGCCAGTAGGTAGATAATGCAGCCATAATTACCTAGTGGAGATGGGAAGTAAGGCCAGTCCTGCCTAACACAGAAGCAGTACTAGGCTCAGCGCTCACATCACCAGATCCAAGCAAGCCCCTCGTCCACCGTCTCGTTAGACCTTTAGACCTTTTTAAAAAAATTTATTTATTTAGGCCGCACTGCGTGGCTTGCGGGATCTTAGTTCCCCCACCAGTGATCGAACCCATGCCCCTGCAGTGGAAGTGCAGAGTTCTAACCATTGGAGCACCAGGGAATTCCCTTTAGAAATTTTAAAATTTCCTTTTCCCCCTCAATTATATTCTTAAAATCTTTATCAATGTTGATTGTCCTGGGGGGTAGGCGGTGAGGGAGGCTCAGAAAATACAGAAAAACACATAGAAGAAAATTAATATTATCTATAATCCTACCACCCAAAGATAACCCTTGTCTACGTTTTTTTTGTTTGGTTTTGAGTCTTTTCTATTCAGGTGGATAGACATGAAATTATTTGCAAGTTAAAATCATAGTGGACAAACTATGTATTTATTTTTTAATTTGTATAGTCATATGGAAAAGTGCTCAAATAGAACAAAATTTTACACAAGAAGTGAATCTCCCCTCCTACTGCCAACCCACCTCTCACCTCCTCAGAGGCAGCCAGTGTTACTAGTTCTGTGGCAGACTTCCAGAAATATCTATAGCTATATCTTCTAGTTACAAAAATGCTTGCATACTGTACAACCTCTTCTGTAATTTGCTTTTCCTACAATACCTCTCAGAGATAGGTCCATGGCCTGCACTTTTCTTTTTGACACTGCATAGTTTTCCAGTGCAGATTCCCCACAATTTCTTAACCAGTACATTATTGGTGAGTATTTGTTTCCAGTGTTGTGCTATTTTTCTAATAAATATTTATGTATTTAGTTACTTGCTCTTCCCCTGAATTTTTTTCATTTATTAAATGTGCTTCAAAAATTATGCTAATGGCTACTGGGTATTCCATTGTGTGAATTTATAATAATCCTTTCAAATAACACTGAACTGTTAGACATCTATGCTGTTTCCAGTTCTTTATCATTATGAATGATGATGCAATGAACAATCCTTGCATATAAATCTTTGTATCTCCATGTCCCTAGAGTAAATGAAACAGAGTATAATTATTGGTCCAAAGGACACACTCTCCTTAAGGCTTTTGATGTATAGTGACAAGTTGTTCTCCAGAAAGTTCATAGCAACTTCTACCAGTAATATATAAAAAGTACCATTTCCCCACCTTTTTTAAACCACAAGTACTGATTGTAAAACTATGGAATTGGCTCATTCCTGGGCATATATCCAGAAAAGACAAAAACTCTTAATTCGAAAAGATACATGCACCCTAATGCTCATAGCAGCACTATTTACAATAGCCAAGACATGGAAACAACCTAAATGCCATCAACAGACAATTGGTTTAAGAAGATGTGGTGGTGGCGGTGGTGGTGGCAGCGGTGGCGGCGGCGGTGGTGGTGGTGGTGGTGGCGGCGGTGTGTATGTGTGTGTGTGTGTGTGTGTGTGTGTGTGTGTGTGTATAATGGAACATTACTCAGCCATAAAAAAGAATGAAATAATACCATTTGCAGCAACATGGATAAACCTAGAGAATATCATACTAAGTGAAATAAGTCAGACAGACAAAGACAAATATTATATCACTTATACGTGAAATCTAAAACATAATACAAATGAATCTGTATATAAAACAGAAATAGACTCACAGACATAGAAAACAAACTTATGGTTAGCAAAGGGGAAAGGAAGCAGGGAAGAGACAAATTAGGAGTATGGAATTAACAGATACGAACTACTGTACATAAAATAGATAAGCAACAAGGACTTACTGTATAGCACAGGGAGCTATATTCAATATCTTGTAATAACCTATAATGGAAAAATGATCTGAAAAAATATATATATATAACTGAATCACCTTGACGTATACCTGAAACTAATACAATATTGTAAATCAACTATACTTTATGAAACAACTCTATTTTAATAATAAAAAAAGTTTTAGAATGGAAAATAAAACTATGGGATTGATTTGGGGTCAAAAATTTTTTGTCTAAATGTAATCTTTCTTCATCATTTTGAACTACTCTGAGGCTTTAATAATTTCAGAGATTTGTATAGACATATCCGTCTATCTAATCACGACAAACACTATTTCAACTGAATAATAAGCCATGTAGATACTAAGTCTTAAAAAGTTAAAAGCCATTTTATTTTAGGGAGTTCAAATAAAACCCATCATTCAGAGAAAAGTCTACTTGGTAGTACATCCAAAATAGTCCAGGTTTTATCCCAAATCCACCAGATCCCTAGTTTGGATACATGTTGAGCTTGTTCTTTATATATTTCCAAAACTTCATTCTGAAGATGCAAAACACCCTTTTAACTCTTTGCATCTAGGGGTATAGCTTACCCAAAGCAAATAAAACTTCTACGGGCTAAGCCTTCCCTTTCATTCACAAGGAGTCCAAGGGAAGGATCAGTGTGTTTAACTTCATGAGGATTAGACCTCAACGGTGACATTTTGCAGGGATCAAGGAAAGGATGTTACCAAATAGTCAGGGAAAAAATGCTCCCCAGAAAGATAGGAAGTCCTATTTAATATCTACCTAGGCTACCTATTTAATAGGCTACATGCTACACATGTGCTACTGTATTTGTAGGGAAAATCTCCAAATAAAGTACATTTTAATTGATTTTAAAAGCTAAGAGCCAGATTAAGTGAGGGTAAAGCAATTTCACAGGAACCCTTTCAACCATTCAGTGCTTAAATCTTTTTCAAGTCATCACACATCACTTCTCTTGGACTCTATGTCCTGCCAAGTGATTAACATCTGAAGGTCTGGAATCACTCAAATGCACCTAAATTATAGTTAGAATTTACCTGAAGTACATGCCTTGCAAGATTTTTTAGGTGAGCCTGCCTGGAGAATTTTGAGGCATGTGGTAGAATGTCAATGAGATGGCAGATTGCTCAGATGCCTGTTGTTGGCTCTGAAATACCACCTAAACCATGCCATTGTGCCAAAGGTATTTATTTCAGTGTATATCTTTCCATAGGGGTGGGTGCAAGGCTGCCAGTTCCACTAACTGCATTTCCAGGACTACAGAGTCTAAACTTCTTCAAGGCAGGAATAGAAAAAGAAAGGTTATCTGTGGATTCCAGAATCATCCTCTTCTCTTAGTTGATCCACAGGGGCTTGGTTACTATACGGAAGGCAAAATATTGATAAAATGGTGGGAAAATAATTTGTGTCTCCTCGATGCATCATATTCAAATGATTTTAATTTTACTTATTCTCAGTGCATGTTTGTCAACTTAGTAAAACAGACATGTCTTGCAAAGGCTGCTGTTAGGTCACTGAATAACAACCTCAAACTCTGTGACTTAACCGTGGGGACCACTCATGGCAAGTCTTAGGACTGGAGTTGGCAGGCATTGTATTCGGGTAATAGGGGGAGAGGTGGGCAGGATGAGGGGAGGGTCATACATTTTTGCCCACTGAAGCCTGACAAGATAGATCCTGCTCTAGGTTCTGTCTGAGGCAGTTTAGTATTACACAGGGGCCAAGGATTAGAGCTACATGAGCTCACAGTTCAAATAACCCCATTCATTCCTTTCATCATTTTTATTCATTCACTCATATATTTAACCAATTCCCATTTTGCAGCAAGTCAGGATACAGAAAGAGGTAGGAGTCTGTGATTGGAAGGACTGGAATCAGGATTGGGCAAGTTTTCCACAAGGCAGGAAGTTTGGAACCTGACTCTAGTTCCTGGGACAGGCCAAGTCCCCTAGGGAATTATGTTCATGGGCGGTTAGCCGAACAGAATTTAGGGGCAGCGACCAAACCTGGTGCACTGCCTTAAAGGGAGATTCATCAACGTGTGACCTATTGCTCATGTCCAGAAAGTAGGGTCGATGCTGATCCCCAGAAAGTCAGGCTCAACCTGAAGTCCTGTATTGGTGCTGGGAATTGGAGATGGGCCATTGCTGTGCTGGGCACCCACTGCTGTTTGGAGGAAGCAGACACTTGACAATTCTTTCCTTCCCTTTCCGAGCAGGATCTGCTTAACGATTTCCATTTCTAGGTTTAGTTAAAACCAGTTTCCAGCAACTTAAATTTCTTCAAAATTAATCATTCATAATTTTTTGTCTATTCCTCAAATACTTAAGAAAATAATAATCCAAATGGATATATTATTCCAAAGCTTTACTCACAGGTGAGTAGTTTTTTTAGAAAATAACATGAAACTTCAAAATTATTTATATTGCTTCCAGAATTATATAATACACATCCTCAGATATGCATTTCTGGAACCCTCCATATTTTGTTCTGCATGGTAATTGTTAGTACTTAGTAATTTTGTTAAGTTTTTTTGTGATAAAGAGAGCAAGACACAGAAAGAAGAAAAGAAAGAAAGAAGGAAAGAAAGAAAAAAAGAAAGAAAGCCATTATGAAACCTGAGGATACTTGATTGCAAAGAAAGGACAGGGAATATCATCTTAGGCTGTCAGTGTAATAGTTTAGACCATGTCCGAAGTAGAAACCATACTTCTTATCGTATTTTATAACATTATTTTCCAATTAGAAAATAACATATGCTTATTATAGAAAATTTGAGAAATACAAAAAGTATAAAGGAGCATACTAAAATTACTCTGAAACCCAGCATGGCAAATATTTTGCTATATATCATTTATCTATTTTCTTTTTCTTTTTTTTGACCGTACCACGCAGCTTGCAGGAACTTCCCCGACCAGGGATTGAACCCGGCCACGATGGTGAAAAGCCTGGAATCCTAAGCACTAGGCCACCAGGGAACGCCCTGTTTTCTATACAAATGTAAGTATGATTTTTTGAGCAAAGTTAGGATTAGGCAGCACATCCCATTTTAAATTTCTGCTCTTTTCACTTAGTAATCTCTTATGTTTTTTTTCTTATCCATACATATTTTATAACATATTATTTCATCATTGGGCATTTAATAATTTATATTCAACTTTCTCTCACTGTTGCACATTTGAGTCTTGCCTTTTTCTCCTCGTTAATGTAAATAGCACTATTACAAACATCCTTGTCGAAATCTTTGAGCATTCCTGAATTGCCATCCCATTCAGAAACTTAATGACTGGGACAGAGGATTCAAATCATACGATAGATTATTTTTATGGAGAGAGTTCAAAACTAGAAGATCAGCAAAACATAGAGAGAGGCCTGTTTCTTCATCTTCAAACTCCCTAATTCCTACCATCTAGGAGACCTGCTCTGTTAGTCTTCATGTCACATTCCTCTCACCTGGCCACTCCTGAGACATGGTGTTTACTCTGGAAGGAATGCTACTTGGTAGTGCAGGGTAAACAGAGCAGAGGGAGCTAAGACCCAGGCCTGGGACCACCAGAGGACACTGGGTGTGCAGTGCAGGAGCTGTTCCAGCTTTGGACTGGCAGAGAAGTCACAGCTGTGGGTCAGATACAGCATCCACGGGGCCCAGCAGGATCTGTGGCCACTCAGGGCTACAGAAGGAAGCGCCAGCAAATGGAATGAGCCAGCTGTGTGGAATCTAGAATGAGTGCTATTGAAGGATTAGGTAGGCAGTCATTACATGTAAGATCTGTCCATAAGGGCTAACGTTCAGAGGCAGGGATGCATCTGCAAGATCAGGAAGTGACAAGGGTTAGACAAGGAAGCAGGTCCAAACCTGGGATTATACCTGTGGAATGAGAAAAAGTTCTGACTTGGGGATCAAATAAATGAAGAAATCATCTGGAGCACAAATCCCATTAAGGGGAAGGTGTGTCAGTTAAATTAGGCAAAATTATGCTGCAGTAACAACTAACCCCTGCATCTAAACAGTTTATAGCTGGCTGGTGGGAAGCAGCAGCATTGCACGGGGAGATCGGCTTGGTGCTTTGTGATGACCTAGACGGGTGGGATAGGGAAGGTGGGAGGGAGGCTCAAGAGGGAGGGGATATGGGCATATATGTATGCATATGACTGATTCACTTTGTTGTACAACAGAAACTAACACAGTATTGTGAAGCAATTATACTCCAAGAAAGATCGATTAAAAAAAACCCAACATATTATTTCTTCCTCATGCTACATGTCCATTGCACGTCAGCAGGAGGGCCCCAGTCTACATTGTCCTCTGTCTGGAATCCCAGGTTAATGATCTGTATTATCTACAGTTGTGGCAGTGGGGTGAGAGGACTGGAAGTTCAACTTCAGTAATTAAATGGTTCCACTCACATTTCCTTGGCCAGAGCAAGTCAGAGCATGTCACATGGCCACGGCTAACTTCCAGGGACCATGAGCCTGGAAGGAGGGGTGCACTGCAAATCTTGGTGAGCACTGGCAGTGGCTGCCAGATAATGAGCAAAGCTAGGTCCTAAAGAAGAGACACTGTGAAGGGAGGGAAGATTCAAGATGTTAAACTACAACTTACTTGGAGTCCTAATGCCTCTTTATCTGGAACCTGCGGTGGGACTTAGGTTTCAGCAGACTGGGGGTCCTGTTCCAGCTGGTCTAGAGAAGGAGCAGCAGATACACGGTGGGCACCGATTTGGGGGGAAATGTGTAGTTAGAGAGACTCCACAGCAGCTGCTTCTTGAGCTCATGACCCAATAGGATGAATTCTAGTCTGTCCAGGCTATCTGGGTCGCCACCTTACCTGTTCCTCAAATTTGTATCTTTAGGTACAGTTTTCCCCCACTATCTGAAAGTAGAGCGTTCCTGTAAAACTTCTGTAAGCCGAAAAGGTGTGAACAAAGAAGCAATTACCTCGGGGCCCATCTTGCTAACAGATGCACAAAATGAATTGAGATGAAGCACAGATGCTCACAGACACAGTTCAAAGCTATCGTGGCTTGATGCTGAGAAGCTGAGTGTAGTTCCCCGGGAAGGAGCTTGGCGGTACCACTCTCGCTGCTCTGGCTGCATGCCGCCTCTGTAACAACTCACTGTAAAACAAATGCTGGATGCTATTGTCATTTTTCACCTTTTGTGCCAAAAATCTTCTGATTCCTTTCAGTAGTAATATAGGTCTTTCATGAAAGGGAGGTGGCTTAAACTGAACTTCTGAAAAGTTGGGGATACCCGTAATTGCTGGTCTATTATTGATAACCCCCCCAAGCAGAGTTGTCATGATATAGCTCCCTGGGCGGGGGAAGCATTTGTGTGCATCTAGATATGCAGTAGCAAATGTCATCAGCTGAATGGCATCATGAGACATGTTTATCTCAGATACATTTGGGGACATTTGTTTAAGGTAAGTTAAATGCCACCCAGGCCTCTTATTTTGGTGATGATGACAAAATGATGGAATCGTAGTTTTCGGAGGGGCTCCCTAGGCTCTTTACAACCCTTAAGTATTTCCAGAACACCTGCTGTGCCCTTGGGACTGTGCAGGGTGCGGCTCCTGACCTTCAGCAATCATAGCAGCAAGATCACAGGAGAAAGTAAGCACTTGCTTGGTATTCATTTCAAACACAGTTCAAATTTTGGAGGATCTTCTGAAGCTTCAGAAAAATGCTAATTTCACATTCAAATTAACAAGAAAGAAGCTTGTGGTTTTTCTCTTCATAATAAGCTTTTCTAAAGGAAGAGATTTTTAACTTAGATGTAGTTCATCCAATCTAAGGTAGGGGGAGAGAAATTATTGAGTAAATTCTGTTGGAAATTATTTATTTTACAATAACCCCATGCAAATGTCATGTCATGGCAAACAGAAAGTGTGAGTTATAAACATTCTCCAACACGGGATACATTTTTTGCTAATTAACAGTAAGCAGTCTACAAGTCAAGCTTCCTAATTGATTTGCAAAAGGTTGGGGTTATCAAAACCGGCTTCCATGGTCAAAACCATGCTTAATTCTTGTATGGATTCTGGTGAAGCACACAACCTGAATAAACGTGTGGTTCAATTTCTGTCTGCATGGGTTCATTTAAATAGCTGGACACCAAGTAATAAGTACTTGCACATTTTAACAGTGTGTGATCATGAAGATCCCTAGAACTTAGATCCCTTACAATGTTTTATTCCCTTTACAAAAACAAAAAATGTTCGACTACAAGAACCATTATAAATTCTCTCCTTTCAAAAGAGAATGTATATATTATGAATAAAATAGTTGACATTTATAGAAAATTTAAAGCATTAAAAAATATATTCCCAGGAAAACTTTTGTGATTAATTTCTTGCAAATCTTTGGAAGTCTTTGAAATAGAAAAAAAAAAGTGCCCCCAGAGGCAGTCTTCTACCTGTTGGTGGTCAATTCAATTACTCTGACCAAAAGTAGGAAGTCTTATAATTTATAATTTACTTTGGTGATATATCCAATTTTCATGGGACAAATGTTTTTCATATTAGAAAAATAACCCCTCTTCTCATTTAAGAAGACTTGTGCAGGGGTTGAAAATGATGATACAGCCATCCCATATTGACTTCAATATAATATATATATACTATATAATATATGTATATAAAAATAATGGGAGTGTGTGTGTTTGAAAGGCTGTACACCAAAATATCAATAGCTATATCTTTGGGAAGGGGGATTGTGGGTAATTTTTACTTTATACTGTCTGTTTCTCTGTATTTTTTGTTTCAAAAATGATGTATTTTACTATTGAAATTAAAAATTATATATATATTTAAAATACATTTATTAGATGCACAATAATATGAACGTACTTAATGCTATAGGACTGTACACTTACAAAGAGTTAAAATGGTAAATTTTATGTTATGTATATTTTACCACAATAAAAAGGATACATTTCCTAAAAAAATCTAGGTGTCCTTGCATTTTGTGATGACTTTTTAGGTACAACACCAGTACAATCCATGAAAGAAAAAGTTGGACTTCATTAAACTTAAAAACTTCTTCTCTAAGAAAGAAACTATTATGAGAATGAAAAGATAAGCCACATATTGGGAGAAAATATTTACAAAACACATATCTGATGAAAGATTGGCATCCAAAATATATAAAGAACCCAAAACTTAACAAAAAGAAAACAGGCAACTCAATTTAAAAATGGGCAAGAGATCTGAACAGACATCTCACCAAAGAAGACAGATAGATGGCAAATAAGCATATGAAAAAATGCTCAACATCATATGTCATCAGAGAATTGCAAATTTAAAATGACAGTTAAATACAACTACCTACGTATTAGAATGGCTAAACTCCAAAACACTGACACCACCAAATGTTGATAAGGGTGTAGAGCAACAGGAACTCTCATTCACTGCTGGTAGAAATGCAAAATGGCACTGTTACTGCGTAAGACAGTTTGGCAGTTTCTTATACAATTAAATCTATTCTTACCATATAATCCAGCAACTGTGCTCCTTGGTATTTGTCCAAAGGAGTTGAAAACTTTCATCCATACAAAAACTTGCACATGGATGTTTATAGCAGCTTTCTTCAGAATTGCCAAAACTTGGAAGCAACCAAGATGTCCTTCAGTGGGTGAATAAGCAAATAAACTGTGATACATCCAGACAGTGGGAAGAAATGAGCTATCAAACCACAAAAAGACATGGAGAAAATTTCAATGCATATTTTTAAGTGAAAGAAGGCAATCTGAAAAGGCTACATACTATATGATTCCAACTCTGACATTTGGGAAAGACAAAACTCTGAAGACAGTAAAAACTCAGTGGTTGCCAGGTTTTCAGGAGAGGAAGGAAAAGGGAAGGAAGCACAGGAAATGTTTACGGCAGTGAAATTATTCTGTATTATACTGTAATGGTGGATAAATGTCATTATACATTTGTCAAAACCCATAGAATATATAACACAAAGAATGAATCTTAATGTAAACTATGGACTTTAATTAATAATTATATACTGATATTATCTCATAAAAATAAAAAAAATTTACATAAAAATATTATTTATCTTGAAAAAAATATACTTAATAACCAAAATAAAGGTCACTGTTTCCAGTCACAATTCTGCTTTAAAAATATTCATTTCCATAATTACCTCTTGGTTTCTTAATGCTGCATGGTAATTTATGGTGTCTGACAGCAACCTCTAGAAATTTTCAAGCAGATAATTTTCATATTATGTAACAGTGATTTGATCACTGGTTCAGTAAGAGTTCTAAGTCCTATCATTTTTACATTTTGATTAAATAATTTTACTATCTTGAATAAATAATCCATATGCAATTTGGGGATCTAATTTCTCAAGATTCTAATAAATGTTCCAATAGAAACCAGGGGCTAAACATGCATAACACTTAAGAATTCTGTCATTTCTGGGATTTCCCTGGCCGTGCAGTGGTTGAGACTCCCCTTTCCAATGCAGGGGGTACGGGTTCGATCTCTGGTCAGGGAGCTAAGATTCCACATGCCTCGCGGCCAAAAAACCAAAACATGAAACAGAAGCAATATTGTAACAAATTCAATAAAGACCTTAAAAATGGTCCACATCAAAAAAATCTTAAAAACAAAAAAAGAATTCTGTCATTTCTGATGATAATACAGCATTGGGAAAAAGGAAAAATGAGATGCCAACAGTATTCATTTAACATAAATATTATTCTCTGTGAACACAAACACAGATGTAATTCTCACAACGTGGATGGGCCAGCTTGGAAGCATTTTGGGATTTCAGTACTGGGACTGGGACTGAGAAGGACTTTTCTACCAATCACAGAGGCAAATAGTATGAATAGCGGTGTGGAGAGTTTTGTGGCTAATTCAGACTTGCTCACACCAAGGGATCTGTTCAGGTGGGTAGAATATAACCAAAGGGGCCTCCTGGCACCACTGTTACTCAAAGACCATGGGTTCACGAGGCTTCTGAGTTTTTATAGAATATTACTCTTCAGCTGGAAATATGAAAGTTGGAGTTAACTTTTGAGGTGAGGAAGCTGGACAGAGCTGGGCACTTTGGGATGATCCCAGGTGTATGGCATGGAATTGAGCCTAAGACCCCAGTCCCCTCAGAGAATCTGGAGTGAAATTAGGTAACCAAAGTCAAAAGCCAGTCCTTTCCACAGAGCAAACACAGTAAGTAGTTCAGGGTTCCACTACTGATACAGATGGGATTGTCGTAAACTCCCCATGGTGGTCCAGTTATGACTTAGGAACTGCATAGGGCTTGGCTGTCTGGGCCTTGATAACTCCAAGAAACCAGGGAGTGACACTCACGTTAACTTTATTTTCATGTATGTCTCTTTGTCTGATGTTAAAATACTACTTAAGTCCATAGAGTAAGACATAGTAGTCAGAGTTGCATACTGTCATGAGAGCAATTATTCCCATTAGGTATCAGTCCTCAGGAATCAGCCTTGCCTGGAGCTATGCACTTTGAAATGTCGGGTATTTTCTCATATGAGTTGGCAGGTCATCCAACTCACTGTTTGATGTTGCAATCAGGTTGTTGATGTTATAGGTCAGTAGATACTCAAATCTCTATCCTACATGGAATGCTGACACTGGCTTGTTCAAATTGGCTCTGTATATTGCACATTTGGCCTGCTGAGCCAGTATTATGCAAAGGGAAGATGCATCATATCTTAACATGATGGGATAGTAAAGCTGAAAGACACTAAGTGTCTAACCTTGCAATCTCATTTTACATGTATTCCCCAAAACACTGTAAAATTCTAGAGGGCAGGGACAATGTCATTTCTTTCTACCTAATCAACATGACCTCCTCTTTATACTTGGCATGGAAAATAATTTAGATGATTTACATTTACATTCCTCTGAGAAGGAAACTCTCCTGTTTATTGCAAGCATGTCTTTGCTCCAGGAGTCCCTCACGCTAAGGCCAAAGACCCCAGGGGTGTGGTGCTTACTATGTCTCATGGATCAGTCTTGCTTACTAGTGCCTCAAAAAGTAGAGAGGGAAAACCAGCCACTTCCCCAGAGATGTTATCGTCCCATAACATCAGTGAGGGAACAGGAAGGGCAGAGGGCTCAGTGCAAGGCCCCATTTATCACACTAGCCTTCTCTGGTCCTTCATAAGTGATGGATGCAGGGGATGGACCAGAGTTCCTAATGTTAAAGCCCCTTTCAGGCCACTTAATCTACATAGATCAATTTCTCCCCCGAGACATTCAGAAAGTGTTCTAGTAGTAGCCCAACATGTGTATAGAATTAGCTTCCACCAAGCTCCTTCACTTCTATTCTTATGATGATTTCTTTATATCTGGGGGATTTGTGCCCCTCCTTGCACATAGGACCATCTCAGTTCATCCCAATAATGTTTTAGTAATTCCGAACCTCCCAGAGAAGAAGCCTAACTCCTATTCTCCCTTTTCGCAGAAGGGTCCTTGGCTTTAGGAAAATTTGCCCACCATTCAGACTGCTTCTAGTTGAAGCATTAATTGTTCATATTCCTTTGTTCCTCCCTTGTCCCTTCTTTCGCTACGTGTGGCGTGGAGTATCCTCCCATTCCCGTGGATGCTGAATTTGGCCATGTGACCTGTTTTGGCCAATGGCATAAGAGTAGTCCGTGACAGTCTCAGCTCAGCTGAGGTCTTATGATTCACACCAGCCCTCTTGTACCTCTGCCATCCATCCATAGGAAGAACATGTCTTAAGAATCTATTGTTCCTTTAGGTCACGTTCTAGAACAAAAGACCAGTGGATTAGACCTGAAACTGAGCTGTGGCCTAGAGCCAAGCCCAGTTGAATCCAGCTAGGATCAACAACCCCACTAGAGACTAACTGACCTGCAGACCAATCAGCAAGAAATGTTTGTTGTCATATGCCACTGAGATTGGGGGAGCGGGGCGGGCAGTGTTTGTTATTCACCATTAATGCAGTGATAGCTAACGTCCTTCATATAATACCAGTGAGTATGCGGGAAAGAGAGTAAGGCACCAGGTGAAGTTTAGTGTTCAGGGTGCTTATTATCGAGTCCTCTTGGGAACAACACCTGTGGATAGTAGGGAAGGAAGCAGGATTGGGCACAGGGAGAAGTTCTACTGAAATGCCTGCCTGACAACAGACTCAACTGACCATGTGGGAGATAAAATGGACCATAAGTGATGTTCCACATTTGGTAGCCAAATGACCAGGGCTTTATACACCTGCCACTGTTAGTCTTTGGGTGAGGGCTGCCCAAGAAAGGGTGTGACCTTGGGTGACGTGGCTCTTTGCAGTTGACACAATCCCTGAAAGGGCTGACAGCAGAACACTGTCTGATGATAGCACCCCCAGCAGCTGGAGCAAACAGTTTTTCCTTGAAAGAATCCTCATCACCGCCATCATACCTGCCTCTACCCATTGAGCTACCACCGGGGACCCTTGCTATGGCAGAACAGTTCTGGGTTATTCCTTCCATCAGGGCAATGGATAGGCATGGACATCTACATAACAAAAAGGACTCAATCTGGAGACTTTCCCTATACAAAGACAGAGTTGGTGAACTTTTTATTATTTTACTACTTTGGACCTACTCTGTCTTAGGAAGAAAATTGTTTTGGGGACAATTCTGGGATAATCTGGCTTGGGCAAATGGTGAGACTCTGAGGGCTGGGGCCAATGCAACATAGGAGATGGCTAAATTGCAGGGCATGGAAAAAGGAGAGAAGTTTGTTCTTGAGGTAGAGGGTGCAGACAGGGGAGGCCAGAGAGAGGAGCCAACCATGGGTCAGGATGTGAGCAGTTCTTTAGGTGAAGGGACAGTGAGGCAGCCTGGTGGCTGACTTCGGATGTTCACAAAGTTGCCTCTGTGGTGACTTGAGGTTCCCCAGTGATCAAAGCAAACAGTGGGGGCTTCCATGGTTGCGCAGTGGTTGAGAGTCTGCCTGCTAATGCAGGGGACACAGGTTCGAGCCCTGGTCTGGGAGGATCCCACATGCCGCGGAGCAACTAGGCCCGTGAGCCACAACTACTGACCCTGCGCGTCTGGAGCCTGTGCTCCGCAGCAAGAGAGGCCGTGATAGTGAGAGGCCCGCGCACCGCGATGAAGAGTGGCCCCCGCTTGCCACAACCAGAGAAAGCCCTCGCACAGAAACGAAGACCCAACACAGCAAAAATAAATAAATAAATTACTAAACTCCTACCCCCAACATCTTCTTAAAAAAAGAAAAAGCAAACTGTGAGCAGCTTTTTGAAAAATAATATTTCAACATGTCCAAAATAGAAAAGTATAGAGAATATTAAATACGTATGTCTGGCCACAGCCCAGAATTAACAGCTGTCAACATCTCGCCATAATCTCTTCTGGTCTTTTAATTTTTTTAATAAAGAAAATGTTACAGATATAGTGGAAGCCTCTTGGTGCTCCTTTCCTCAACCCCCTTTCTGCCCTCACCAGAGGTAACCACTAAGCTGAACTTAATGTTTATTCTCCCTGTCCATATTTTCATACTTTTACTACACATGCATAATTTTAGTTCTGTGTGTTTTAACATTGACAGAAATAATATCATGCTGTATGTGTTTTTACAAATTTCTTTTTTCTTTCAACTTTATATTTGTAAGAAACAGCCATGTTCATATATGCACATTTATTTCATTCATTTTTACCATCTATATAATATTCTATTGCACGATTAAACATCTGTTTATCTGGTCCTATAATGATAAATAATGAGCTTGTTTTGATATTTTTCTTCACAACCAATTCTGCAGTGAACATCCTTGAAGATACCTTTGAAGTGAAATTGCTGGGGTTTTGTTAACAAGATTAAAATGTCAGCTTCCTAGCTTAAAACTTTTAAGTACCACCTCACAGGAGCCTCCATTGCATTTCTCTGCAGAGCTTCTCTCATGGTGACTGAAAAAGAGTAGTGATGTAATACACGTTAGAGTGAATGAATTGCAGATGAAGAAACTAAGGCCAAAGAGATAGAGCGACTATCACTATCCTATGACTAGTGAAAAGGCCCTTTCTAGAACACACATTTTCTAGCTCCAGGGCTGTCCCTGTAAAGCCCAATTAGAAGTAAAGATGCTCAAGTTCAACTCCAATTCCAGTTGTGTCATTAGATGACCAGTTGCCTTCCCATTGGATATTTGCTCCTGAGAGGTCAGGAATTATTAACATTTCAAGTTAAACAATAAGAATGAGAATGAAAAAACTGAGTTCTTCTAGATAGACTTCTGTGAGGTGTGTTTGAGCCAATATCAATTATCTCTATCTCTCAGCTGGGGGTGTATTTATCTTTTTTTCTTTTAAGGGTGACAAATACTTTCTTTTAAAATTGAAGTAGAGTTGATTTACAATCTATTTTTTATTTTAAAAAGCAAACCTGGGATTGAGCAATAAGTGAATGAATAGTGGATGGTAGGAGCCAGGAATCTCACTTTGGAGTGAGAAATTACAGGTAGACAAGAGGGAGAGGCTAGAATAAACCATGTGATACTGAATTAAAGTTAAAGATATCACTATGAACTTGTGTTTAGTTTACTATAGATACAGATGGTTAAATATAGAAATAATTACAGGTATGTATGTATGCACAAGCTAGTATATACACACACATATATTTTCAAGCTCTGTTTGCTGAGAGGGCCTAGAAATAACAATACCCCAATCGCAACAGACACACCCAGCCCCCAGATCTTAGTATATAATACCATTTTGCAGTCAAAAGAACCACACCTCCCTGGAGAAACTACCGATTCTACAGTTGGGGCAGGGAATGTATAAGATGCCTGGTGCATCTTATAGTGCCAGTAAGTAAGGAAGTGCTAAAAACAATGACAACAAAGGGGTGTGTCAAAGAAACACGGGACCTAGCCAAAAGAGATGCCCATGGCTAAAGCTGGAACAATTTGAGCAACAGAATAAATAAGGCAGTATTGAATTATGGTTCAAAGTATAAAATAAATATCCATGAGTCCATACTCATAAATAAATGCTTGAATAAATAAATAAATAAGGGAGAATAACCGAATCTCCTGTACAGAATTCCAAATGATTTCTGTAAGTACTGCCCCCTCAAGAAGGGAGAGCACAGCACCCCACTCCTTAATATGGGCTGTGCATAGTAATTTCTTTCCAAAAAGTATAGTATGGAACAAGAAGAAAAAAGAGTAACTATAGTAGAAAAACCTAAAAAACACTATATCAGCCATATAAGTTTCATATCATCATTGATAAATTGTGTTGATAGTCTGTACCCTGGGTATGATGTGTAGGAGAATGCTACATTATCTCTACGGTCTTCCTCCCAGAAACCCTAACCTCATTCTAACTGTAAGAAAAACATCAGACAAACCAAAGAGACAAACAATCATCAGACAAACACACCAGTTCTAAAGAATACCTGACCAGTACACCTCAAGACTGTCAAGGTCATCAAAAACAAGGAGAGTCTGAACAACTGTCAGAGTCCCTGAGGACCCTAAGGAAACACGACAACTAAATGTAATGTAGAATCCTAGATGGGATCCTGGGACAGAAAAAGAATATTAAGCAAAGCTAAGAAAATCTGAATAAAATATGGATTTATATTAATAAATAATATATAATAATGTATCAATCAATATTGCTTCATTAGTTGTGACAAATATATTATCCTCATGGAAGATGTTAACGATAGGGGAAACTGGGTGCAGAGTGCATGGGAAATCTCTTCCATTTTGCAACATTTTAAAATCTAAAACTATTCTAAAACAAGTTTACTTTTCTAAAAAGCTAGGACTGAGAAAGGCAAGGTGATTAGCTTTGTTTTCTATTTGTTTTTATCTTATTTTGTCCTCTACTAGGTAAAAAAAAGTGACTTGTTGCCTATTTCTATTGTGTAAGATTGGTCACCGCAGTGGAAGGGTACCTGCATGCAGCCAGATGGGGGATTCATAGGTCTCCTGGATAGAAGGTTACCGATTTTCTCTTTTAGTGCATGCTTCTCGGGCTCATTAGCATTCAGCTGCCTTTGGCCAGTGAACTGGCTATCTTCCTGCGTATGACAGATTGCTAACTCTCCCAGGCCAATTCACAGCCTGAAGATCTCCTTAGCTAAATGGAGGAGAAATGTTGATGGTATCCTTGCCAGTCACTGCTTTTAGTCCCACTGATGCTTCTGAAACGTTAAAGGGGCAGGGCCTCATTAGAGGAGGCTTTCATTATTTTTAATTTTAATTTAATTTAATTTATTAGTTTGGCCACACTGCGCAGCTTGTGGGATCTAATTCCCCAACCAGGGATGGAACCCGGGCCCTCGACAGTGGAAGTGCAGAGTCCTAACCACTGGACCGTCAGGGAATTCCCTCATTATTTTTACAAGAACATTCTCTCATTGATACTTTTGTGTGTCCTCCTCTCACAATGATTTCCACTTCTCTGAGTCCCTCTGCTTTTTCATTCACTGGCTCTAGAGGTGGGCATCTGCACCATTTTTATAGTAGGTAGCCCTGCCCCCCTGGTCACTGCTGACTGGATGGATCAGTGGTAGCTCCTGGGCCCAGTGGACCCATCAGGCTTCCTTCTTGAGGATTTAGAATTGGGGCAGAGATTTCCATCTCAGAACTCAACTGGCCTCTTGAGTTGAGGAGATGAAAACTCTTGGGACCCGTGGCACAATTATCTTTAGCCATGTTGGTTTCCTAATGCTTGTAGCCAAAATATTCTCACTGATTTAGAGCAAATCTATTTCTAGTGAGTACAGAAGAGGGTGAGAAAGAAAGCTAACATAATGATGTGCCAAGTCTTGTGCTAGGCAATTTGTGTGTATCTTCTTGAGAATATTCGTGTATTAGTAAAATAAAAATTGGCCAAATAATGTGATCACGGGATCTACGTCGTCAGCAGAACCTTGATAAATCTCCAAGATTTTTTTTTTTTTTTTGCGGTACGCGGGCCTCTCACTGTTGTGGCCTCTCCCGTTGCGGAGCACAGGCTCTGGACGCGCAGGCTCAGCGGCCATGGCTCACGGGCCCAGCCGCTCCGCGGCACGTGGGATCTTCCCAGACCGGGGCACGAAGCCACGTCCCCTGCATCGGCAGGTAGACTCTCAACCACTGCGCCACCAGGGAAGCCCAATCTCCAAGATTTGAATATCAGTGTCCATCAAATATATCGACAGTGTGAGCTCTGCCTTTCTCATTCTAAATCATTTCTGGAATATTTCCTGTTGTGGACATGTATTGTTTTTGACTCCCCACTACCCATTCATCGATCTTCTGGTGAAAGGATACTGATTTCCTTGGGGAAACTATCCTTTCAGGATTGAGTCATGCTTAAAGATGATCAACCCCTAGAGTTTTCAGTTACATGAACCAATAAAAGCCCCTTTGCTGAAGCCAGTCTGAGCTGGGATCTTGCCTCTTGCAATGGAAAGAGTCCTGTTTAATATACTTCCTAAAAGTACATGTTCATGTTCTCAGTGGGCTCACTTATTTCCTCTGTAAACTCTTTGAACTCAGCTCTAAGGCTTCCTCTATGTCTCCACTCTCCCCCTCCCACCCCAAACCACCCCGCTATCTCCATGTATGTATGTATGTGTGTGGGTGTGTGTATCTTCCAGCCGGGCTTTGGTTTAAAAATGCATATCACTTAAAAGACAGTGTAGCTGGCTTATTTTCACTTTTGGTTAGCAAAAGGTGTTTTAAGTGCTTGCTTGAAAATCCTTCTTCTCAATTTCTATATATCTCTTTTTTCCTCAGAGTAGAAAGTACTGTCAATGATATGTCAGAGCATGAATCTTGGCATGCAATCAAAATGATAACCTACAGTTTTAGAACAAATATAGTTTACAGTGCACTTTCACATGTGTTAGGTCATTTAATCCTTAACATGTAAGTGAGATGTTGTCTGCATTGTTATGATGAGAAAACAGAATCGAAGAGGTTAAGGGACTCACTCCTAGATACACAATAATGGCGAAGAGTTACACAGGAGAATGCTTCCAATGTGCCAAAACACCTTTTGCGTTTTAACCCAATGTCGGGGGTATTCTATTACGTCTATATTTCATAGATGTAGAAACTGAGACAAAAATGTCAAAGACCACGCCCAAGGCCATATTACAGGCATGTGCTATTCCATATCGGCTAATTGGCAAGACCAGAGCTTGAATTCTGACCCAACTCAAATGACTTTTGCACAATATCATTAAATCTAGCCATGTGCCAAAAGCCAACAACTGGAAACAAGAATGAACTTGACTACATGGGGAAATCATCAAACTAGAATCTGGAAGCATTATTTTTTCTTAGCACTCTAATAATGATGCATAAGGATGTATGTATTTTGTGTTAAAATTGTTACTATTTTAACTAATTGAAACTAAAATAATTTATAGAATAGCACATATGAATGAAGAATTTTGGAGTTTTCAGATGGAGTACTTAGTTCTTTTTATTTTCCAGTTCTTAAAAATCAATTAATACATTGTATCCCCCAGTCCTGCCATCTTTAAAAAAATCTAATTTTAAATCATTTAGCATTTAAGGTAATTATTAAGCTTACCTTTGGAGAAATAATATTTCATGAATAACACATAACATATGTATAGATAATAAAAAATATAATGCTATATTTCAAAGAGTAAAAACATCATCTTAAAAAGGTTAATTGGACCAGAAGTGTGTGTGTTTGTGTGCATGTGTATGTGAGTGTATAAAATTGTGTACAAAACTGTGCAGCTTTAAATTTTACTAATCAGCAACTGCCCTTAAGAAAGAAAACTGCGTTTTTAGAGGATTTTAAAATAGAATTATAAATGATACCTGCCAGTTAGAGCAATTTGACTTATAGTATCAACATTTCCAAAGAATTTTTTGTTGTCTCTGATCAAGTTTTCTATTCTTACTTTTTCTCTCTGTTTCTCCATTTTCCCATCTATGAAACAAAGATAATGATACTGATTTTCACACATTTATACAAGAAAATGAATGTCACAAAATCTCTGTGGTAGTCTTCCTTTAGAAGTCCATCCTTCCAGAAAGAAAAGACTGGTGGCCACCAGTTGGCTTGATAGTCTCTTAGATTAGACTTGGTACTTTCCAACGCCCGTCACAAACAGTAGTTGGAAATCTGTAGACATGGCCAGGGTGTAGGGAGATCCAATGTCCAGGGCTAAGCCCTAAATCAGGCCAGAGAGAAAGGTCAATCCAATGAACTGGGCAAGGAAGTAAAAGCAAGTAGGAGACAAAAGAATAGGAGCAGGGACACCAGAACAGAGCCAGCTCATCCTGGATGGACATTGCAAGGCTGAACTGTCATGGATGGAAGAGGGTTTCCCTGGGGGGCAGAGTCCTCAGGGGCCTTTCTTAGGAAGAGAAAAATCTAGTACAGAGTGTGGGTCACGGCATTGTTCTATAGTGGAATTTTGTTTAAGTGCAAACAAGGAAATCTGTGTTTCCCCTTTTCAAAATCATTTTACTTTGGAAAATTTCAGACACTCACAACGCTAGAGAGAAGAGAATGATAAATCCCCAAGTACTATCACCCTGCTTCAACTATTGCCACAATTTTGCCATATTCTTTCATTTATCCTCCCCCACTTATTCATTTATAATTTTGGCTAGAGTATTTTAAAGGTCATTCCAGACATCAGACATTTCATATTCTTCATTATGCATCTCTAACTGGTGCTACATGAAACATCTCTAATTGATAAGTAAACTGAAAAATTAACAAGTCTTTAATATTATACAATACCACATTTATATTAAAATTTTTTGATTGACTCAAAGGTGTTTAGTTTGGATCAGGATCCAAGCAAGAGTCATGTGTTGATTTTGGTTATTTTGTCTCTTAAGTTTCTTTTATTCTATACTGGTTCCCCTTGCCCAGCTACCTGTTTTCCATGTCTTTGATTTGTTGGAGAAACTGGGTCATCTGTCTTGCAGAACAATGTCCCATATTTTGTATCTTGTCACTTAACTTGCTCTTCTTTCTCTCTTATTTCCCCTAAACTGGAATGTAGATATAGATACTTGATGGAATTCAGAATAATTTTTTAGGTAAATATATGTCATAAGGGGTGCTATAAATAAAATATGAACAACCCATGAGGAAAATCTATAGCCATGGTTTTATTTGGCCCACACAGTTTATGTTTATTTGGCTCATATAACTAGAAAAGTAAAGATTGAATTAGATTCTGAGTCAGCCTGGGTTTTGACAGGAATGACATAGCATTCTTAAACTTTTTATAGGAATATGGACAGAGTTAAGGGAAACAACAGAGAATGGCAAGACACTCTGGGGCTTGTAACTGCATGGAACCATCACATTCCCATCCCTGGAAGGGCTTGTGGACAGGAGCCTTTGGCAGAGGATAGTAGCCAGGGCCAGCCCGAGCCAACCCAATAACTTGCAGAGCGGGAGATGGAGAAGCAACACTCCTTCATCAGTGTCTCCCCTCCCCCCATCACCCACTGGCTGTTGACTCTCACTGGCTGAGTTCAACAGGCAGCTGAGCTTATATGGGAAAAGAATCTAAAAAAAAAAGAGTGGATATATGTATATGTGTAACTGATTCACTTTGCTGTACACCTGAAACTAATACAGCATTGTAAATCAACTATATTCCAATAAAAATTAAAAACAAAACAAAGCAAAACAAAAAACAAAACAAAACAAAAACAGGAAGTTGGAAGGCAAAGCAGCCCTTTGATATTGACCCTAAAGGCCAGCCTCCCTGCACAAAGCAGAGTCAAGAAGGGTGGTGACGGCCTCCCTGGTGGTGCAGTGGTTAAGAATCCACCTGCCAATGCAGGGGACATGGGTTCGAGCCCTGGTCCGGGAAGATCCCACATGCCACAGAGCAACTAAACCCGTGTGCCACAACTACTGAGCCTGTGCTCTAGAGCCCATGAGCCACAACTACTGAGCCTGCATGCCACAACTGCTGAGCCCGCACGCTTAGAGCCCGTGCTCCGCAACAAGAGAGGCCACAGCAGTGAGAAGCCCGCGCACCGCAACGAAGAGTAGCCCCCACTTGCCGCAACTAGAGAAAGCCCGCGCACAGCAACGAAGACCCAACACAGCCAAAAATAAATAAATAAATAAATAAAATTTAAAAAAAAGAAGGGTGGCAAGTGGATCTGGAGGCACAGACACTTGCCAATATTTACAAGTTGAAAGACGTTTATGTAAAATTCTGGGTTTCTAGTTTCTCTCATCATATGAGATGATCTGGCAGTCCTGAGTCCCGGTGTCGACAACTGGTTGTAGAGTTAAGCATCGGCTGCCCTATATCAGATACAGGAGTGGTGCTGTGGACGTCAGATCAGTCCTAGGAAGAAAAGGAAGGAAGAGAGAAGAGACTCCTTGAATGGAACTGATTACCTACCTAGAAGAAACTTTTAATCCAGAAGGAGCTGAGTTTATTTTGAATTGGCCAGATGGTGTTTTCTGGTATTAGGAGAAGTAGAAGCTCATATGAATTAAGCTCAGTTTGATTAGAGAAAAATAAAGAAAGGAAAACTTGCACACTTGAATACTGTACTAATATGAAGTAACAAGAAAAAGAATACAGAAAAGAAAATCCACATATATTTAGAGGTGCATGGAATATACATTTGGGCTGATTACCAAATGACCGTGTGTTAAAATGGATGTTCTGCTGAAGGCAGTCATCATATTTCAGAATGAACTCCTAGCCTATAGGAATAAATATGAAAATATTTACTGAAAAGAATTTATTATTAACATTTTATTCTTGAAAATCTTAGTAACCAACTAAAATTTTTGACATTATAGTGCAGCAATGATCATTTCTCAGCACTGCCAGCTCCTAGGTTGTTATCAAGGTCATTATTCTGCCCACTGCTGACACCAAATATACAGGGGCACCATACACAGTAGTTCAGGTTATACACTGCACAAGGCTAGGTAGTGCCAGTCACTGTGTGGGGTCTATAAATAGTCACTTTTTGTTGCTTTCTCCTCTTCTTTATATTATTTCTTATTTCTGGATTAAAGTTGATTAATCGTGGATGTTATTATATATAATTTAAAATTATTCTTCCTTGTGAAATGTTGAAGTGTAAAGTCAGTATTCTGCTTTCTTCTATGATGAGAAAAATTTATAAACATATAAAATTCTTTTATATACTCATGGCCCAGATGGAAATAGGTGAGATTAAATATAATTCTTAAGACTTTAAGAATGTAATAACTTAAGATTATCTGGTATATAATTATAAATGAAAGTTTATCAAACAATTTTGCAGATGTTAGAATTACATTATCTAATCTTGAGTATTCTGCCTTTTATTATTTAAATTTTTGTAGGATTTGTTGGCTCAAAAAGTATATAATATTATTCCTAAATGTTTCCAGCTAATGCACTCTCTTAATATTCTTATTAAGTTTCAATCTAATTTTTCTATTCATCTAATTATTTGAAAATTCCTAGGTATTCTTGTACATAATTTTCGTAACTTTAAAAGTCACCCTTAATTATCATGTTAACTCACAGCAATAAGTATGCATTTATTTCAACTGACTAATTGAGTTTCAATATATAAAGCACATATCGGTATTTTTCACTTTAAGTTACTTGTAGAATGAGAGCAAATATTTAAATAGTCCCAGAAAATTTGAGTGACAGGTTTTATTGGCATAACTGAAGTAATTATGTGTGATGGTGACCCACCTGCATACACCATCACTGGTCATGGTCAAGTTCAAGAATATGAGACATGAGAGTGAAAAGGGCAATCAGCTTTCAACCTTCCACAGGCAAAGGCTGAAGCCACAGCCAAAAAGCAGGTTTTGGCAGAATATCAAGGCAGAAGCCAACATAGGTACAGCCCTAGTCATTATCTGAAAATATTATTCTTCTGCATAAACTTAAAAATAAGTGGGTTACCCTTAAAACTTCTAGACATGAGGATAGAAGAAGCAGCTAACAGGTAATGAGCACTTACTATCTGGCAGGTTATTGTGCCAAAAGCTACCTTTATCATCCAATATAATCTTCCTGACAACCATGAGGTCAGTACCATTAATATGCCCAGCTCATTGATGAGGAACTGAAAAGAGTTTTTAAAAATTACACTCATTGTGGGAGATCCAGATCCAGAACATAGTTTAGTTTAATATGTGGATCTCAGCTCAAGAACTTGCCATGAATACTTGCCTTCCATAGAGGGGAAGGGAGAGAAAGAACGTGTATCCATCCCAGACACCAGAGTATCCTAGAGGCTCACTGCTAAGCCAGCAGCTTGAGAATGATGGGCACCATGAAGGCGCAGAGAACGTGGGTCAAAAGCAAGAGGCGGGAATGATAAGAACAGTGAGCAGGAGACAAGAGGCAGAACGAGGAAGCAAAGCTTCTGCCTCCTGGACAAATGTTTTCCACTTTATGCCCTTTTCTCCATTCCCACAGCCACCCTGGGTCCTGCTTTCCTTATCTCTCTCCTGGAATATTGTACAAGACTGGAAACGAAAACCTTAAACTTAGGTTAGAGGATAGAGACAGTACATAAAGCAAAGTTCTCATGGATTTAAAATGACTCGATTGGGACTTCCCTAGTTGTCCAGTGATTAAGACCCACGCTTCCACAGAAGGGGGCGCAGGTTCAATCCCTGGTCAGGGAACTGGGATCCCACATGCCCCATGGTGTGGCCAAAAATAAAATGACTCAATCATTTCCCACAAAGCACAGCATATATGGTTTTGTGTATACAATTTAACTACACTCATGCACGTCAAAGTTTGAGAACCATTGAGTTAACATGAAAAAAAGGAAGAAAAATAAAGATCATTTATGTCTAGGCAGTCAAACCAGGATTTCTTTAAGAAGACTATCAACTCCCTTGTGTTGATGGTAAACGGGTGAAAAATTCCAAAGTGTTTACTCGATTTCATTAACATTAAACCTCTGTAACTTTAATGCACACTAAGAGATTTTCCTTTCCTGTTGTGAGGATTTAAGGAGTCACATCCTACAAGGGGATTCAGTTCTAAATTCTGACCATAAATTAACCTAAGTTATAGTTCTCTCAACTGCCCTAAATTTTCTTTCTGGAATGCAGATCTAATCACATCACACTCCTTTCTAAATTCCTTCCATAGACTGAGATGCTGACCTTCGATTTCATTGCCAATAATTCCAGGGCACAATAGGTGGACCAAAAAGCAACTCTTATCCCTAGTGAAGAGACATGCCATGGTCTGTTCTCCCCCATATACAAACATGTGACCCATGGGCCACAGGTAATAGTTTGGGTTTGTAGTTAAACTCGATTTGGATCACCATTACATTGATTTGATTAAACCACATGGGCAGTGTCACCTAATGGTTGCAGCCCACCAGAGATGGCAGAATCCAAAGGCACTCAGACATCAGGAGAAGTGTATGAGTTTGTATCAGTCAGATTGAAACAAGGATGTGCCATTTGGAGTATTATACTCTTATGAGGGAAGTGGGAGGTATTTGCATTCAGGAGCTGCTATTGATAGTGTGACACACAAGCCTTTTCAAAATCTGACCCCTGGGACTTCCCTGGTGGCACAGTGGTTAAGAATCCACCTGCTGATACAAAATTAATACACAGAAATCTCTTGCATTGCTATATACTAATGATGAAAAATCTGAAAGAGAAATTAAGGAAACACTCCTATTTACCATTGCAACAAAAATAATAAAATACCTAGGAATAAACCTACCTAAGGAGACAAAAGACCTGTATGCAGAAAACTAAAAGAAACTGATGAAAGAAATTAAAGATGATACAAGCAGATGGAGAGATATACCATGTTCTTGGATTGGAAGAATCAACATTGTGAAAATGACTATACTACCCAAAGCAATCTACAGATTCAATGCAATCCCTATCAAATTACTAATGGCAATTTTCACAGAACTACAACAAAAAATTTCACAATTTGTATGAAAACACAAAAGATCCCTAATAGCCAAAGCAATTTTGAGAAAGAAAAACAGAGCTGGAGTAATCAGGTTCCCTGACTTCAGACTATACTACAAAGCTACAGTAACCAAGACAGTATGGTACTGGCACAAAGACAGAAATATAGATCAATGGAACAGGATAGAAAGCCCAGAGATAAACCCACACACATATGGTCACCTTATCTTTGATAAAGGAGGCAAGAATATACAACGGAGAAAAGACAGCCTCTTCAATAAGTGGTGCTGGGAAAACTGGACAGCTATATATATGTAAAAGAAGGAAATTAGAACACTTTCTAACACCATACACAAAAATAAACTCAAAATGGATTAAAGACCTAAATATAAGGCCAGACACTATAAAACTCTTAGAGGAAAACATAGGTAGAACACTCCATGACATAAATCACAGCAAGATCCTTTTTGTCCCACCTCCTGGAGAAATGGAAATAAAAACAAAAATAAACAAATGGGACCTAATGAAACTTAAAAGCTTTTAAACAGCAAAGGAAACCATAAAAAAGACGAAAAGACAACTCTCAGAATGGGAGAAAATATTTGTAAATGAAGCAACTGACAAAGGATTAATCTCCAAAATATACAAGTAGCTCATGCAGCTCAATATCTAAAAAACAAACAACCCAATCCAAAAATGGGCAGAAGACCTAAAAAGACATTTCTCCAAAGAAGATATACAGATGGCCAACAAACACATGAAAGGATGCTCAACATCACTAATCATTAGAGAAATGCAAATCAAAACTACAATGAAGTATCACCTCACACCAGTCAGAATGGCCATCATCAAAAAATCTACAAACAATAAATGCTGGAGAGGATGTGGAGAAAAGGGAACCCTCTTACACTGTTGGTGGGAATGTAAATTGATACAGCCACTATGGAGAACAATAAGGAGGTTCCTTAAAAAACTAAAATTAGAACTACCATACGACCCAGCAATCCCACTACTGGGCATATACCCTGAGAAAACCATAATTCAAAAAGAGTCATGTACCACAATATTCATTGCAGCTCTATTTACAATAGCCAGGACATAGAAGCAACCTAAGTGTCTGTCGACAGATGAATGGATAAAGAAGATGTGGCACATGTATACAATGGAATATTACTCAGCCATAAAAAGAAACAAAATTGAGTTATTTGTAGTGAGGTGGATGGACCTAGAGACTGTCATACAGAGTGAAGTAAGTCAGAAAGAGAAAAACAAATACCGTATGCTAACACATATATATGGAATGTAAAACAAACAAAAAAAGGCTCTGAAGAACCTAGGGGCAGGACAGGAATTAAGACGCAGACATAGAGAATGGACTTGAGGGACACGAGGAGGGGGAAGGCTAAGCTGGGACGAAGTGAGAGAGTGGCATGGACATATATACACTACCAAATGCAAAAATAGATAGCTAGTGGGAAGCAGCCACATAGCACAGGGAGAGCAGCTTGGTGCTTTGTGACCACCTAGAGGGGTGGGATAGAGAGGTTGGGAACGAGAAGCCAGAGGGAGGAGATGTGGGGACGTATGTATATGTATAGCTGATTCACTTTGTTATACAGCAGAAAGTAACACACTATTGTAAAGCAATTATACTCCAATAGAGATGTTAAAAAAGGAAAGGTACATTGAACAAAAAAATCGGAAAAATTCTACAAAAAAAAAAAAAGAATCCTCCTGCCAGTGCAGGGGACGCGGGTTCGAGCCCTGGTCTGGGAAGATCCCACATGCCGTGGAACAACTAAGCCCCTGCACCACAACTACTGAGCATGTGGTCTAGAGCTCACGAGCCACAACTACCGAGCCCACGTGCCACAACCACTGAAGCCCGCATGCCTAGAGCCTGTGCTCCACAACAAGAGAAGCCACCGCAATGAGAAGCCCACGCACTGCAACGAAGAGTAGTCCCCGCTCACTGCAAGTAGAGAAAGCCCACACGCAGCAACCAAGACCCAACACAGCCAAAAATATAAATAAATAAATAAATAAATAGATAAATAAATAAAAATAATCTGACCCCCGTCAACCTTCCAGGTTCGTCCTCTGCCACTGGCCACATGTATCACATTTCTCACCACACTGACTGACTTGTGCCCTATATAATACCTCTGTTCCTTTGCACATTCAGCACTTCCTGTCTGCAGTGCCCTCAGTCCTGCTTTGAAGAACTTTTCTTTGACGATCCTCTTGAATGACTTCTCTACAAATTGTTCTTTCTTGATTTACTACCCTCTAAAGTGCAGTTCCTTCTTTTGACACTTAAGTCCACTATCACTTTTCTTAACTATAATGTAATGAATTACATTAGGAAGGAAGGAAGGGAGGGAGGAAAAAAGGAAGATAGAAAGGAGGGAGGGATGGTAAGGAGGTAAGTGGAACAGGAAGCAGAAGGAAGGAGAGAAGGAAGGGAGGGAGAGACATAGGCAAGAAGTGGGGAGATAGTTTAGGATGGAGGATAACGATTGTTATAAATGTAGTATGTGAGGCGGGCTTTTCTAAAATGGGTAGGGACAGAGGATCAAAAATATTGTTTCTCCAGCTATAGCTCCTAATTGTCCAGGACTCCATAAAATCTTCCCTAGAACATCTGAAGTCATGCATGTCTGACTCCTCAAGGTTTAGTCCACTCGCTCCCACGTCCAGTCAGGTTTACCTAACAAATTCATCATTCTCTGTGAACTCCTCTCCTGGCCTTGTCACAATGAGAGCTTTCAACTCTGCCCCGCCCTGAGCTACATCATAAAGCATCCTACATTAATTTGATTATGGAGGTCACCATGCACTTTTCTCTCCCTCTTCATCTCCACGAGTGGGTAACAAGAGGGTTTCTTTGGCAGAGCAAAAGAATATTTGCTTATTTATTAATACACCCATCCCCCCACCTCCCACCCCTATCTATTCACTCACTCAGCAAACATTTTCTGTGTGGTACTAACTGGAAGGTACTTGCCAGGGGCCGCATAATCAACTTGGACTAAAGATATGAATCATTCTTTGAATCTTCCTTTTAAAGATTTTTCTTTTGTTCTCTTCCTCTCACAAAACCCCACATAACTGTTCTTATCTTATTTCCTTTGCTGGTCTCTATCTCATTCTTGGCAACAATTTTTTTTTTTTTTTTTTTTTTTTGCGGTATGCGGGCCTCTCACTGCTGTGGCCTCTGCACAGGCTCCAGACGCGCAGGCTCAGCGGCCACGGCTCACAGACCCAGCCGTTCCATGGCATGTGGGATCCTCCCGGACCGGGGCACGAACCTGCGTCCCCTGCATCGGCAGGTGGACTCTCAACCACTGCGCCACCAGGGAAGCCCTTGGCAACAATTTTGATTAAAATTTTTCTTCAGCCATACAGCAACAGTCAAGCAATAAGCAGGCACAGTGGTTCTAGAAGCATCTTTGTAGTGGTGAGTTCATTTTTCAACCTTTCGGGCAAAGTTTTGCTAAGGAGCCCTTCTCTTGCCCAGTTTCCTTTTGACTCACCCAAGTGGCTAGAGTGCTTTATTCTCAGGTTTCTATTTTAGGTTTTGTTCCCCAGAAAACCCTGACACAAGACATGCATTCAGGCAGTCTGTTTGAGGTAGTTTCTACCATTATAGCCAGGAGTGACCTTAAGAGTGGGCTGGGCTTTACTGTGACCTGGTTTGGGAGCAGATGAGAAACAATCACCTTATCCTGATTTACACTGAAGGAGGAAAGCTAGTAACCTGGAGTCAGCTTATATTACCTGTCTTCAACTTCAGTTATTTCTTAAATGAATGCAACTCAAAAATTTAAGTATTAACCAGAAACAATTCAAGAGGTAGTTTCTTCAGTGGTAGTCCTTTCAGAATTTTACTTCTTAAAGCAGAAAAAAAGAGGTGGTGGTGGCATTTCCACTCTTATTAGTTCTGGTTTGCCTAAAGCAGTGGTCTAACCTGCTTAGAAGCAATCTAGGGGTTCTGCCAGGGTGCCCAGGGCCTTCTAGAAGCAGGGATGGCTTGGCTCCAAAGCCGGTTCTGCTTTCCCATTACCATGTTATTCCCATTCATCAATGTGCTGCTGCTGATCACATATTATTATTTTAAAAAGTGGAAACATATAGGTTCTTTTCAATTTTAGTTTTTACAGCTTCTCTGTGTCTATAAACATAAAGAATGTTTACTGTAGAAAACTCAAAAAAGGCAAAGAAAATAAAATAAAAATATTCTAATTAGCACTTAGAGATAATCACTTTTAACATTTTTGGCATCTACCTTTCCTTAAATGTATATAGAAGTTATATACATTTTTATATAAAATTAATATCACATTATACATCTTCATGTGTAACTTTGTTTTTATACTTATTAGGTGTAAATTTTTTCACTTAAACATTGATTTTTAAAGATTTCAGTTTTTGTGCTGTATAACATTTTACTAGTATTATTTGACATCTGCAAGTAAAGCTGTTTGATTTTTTAAAAACTGAGGTACTTGTTTACCTTTCTTTAATGGGCTAACTCACACATAACCCCACCAGTCAATACTTTCTGGCCATTAAAAATTCTCTCTAGCTCAAGAACTAGAAAGTAGCATTTTTTAAAAAACAAGAATTTCTTGGCAGTTTTATCTAAAGACTGGCCTTTATAGGATGTGAGTATTTTAGGATTTGATTCATAAGAACATTTACATTGACCTTTTTCTCAGTTTGCTTTGGAAATGTACAAGATGCGATGGGTCTAAGCATTAGTAAAAGCTTTTAATAAAAAATAAATTCCATTTCTCCTGGACCAAGAGGTCATACTCTTTATTTGAACAATGTTAGGTAGATACAAGGGAAAAGAAAATCACAGTGAAATGACTGATTCAAAACAACTTAAATTCTTTTCCCACTACGTAAATGTACCAGTTTATGTGCAGAGACCCCTCCCTCTCTGAGGAAAGGCTATTCTGAGACCATCACAATGTATTGTTCTCTGTTGAAAATTACTCACTTTGTACAGTGATATACATCTTGAAATGTACTGCCAAACATACCATCTTATTGAGTTCTCATAAAAAGCCTGAATGTTGGGCAGGCCAAGGTTAATATACCACTTTTTTAGGAGAGTCTGATAAGTTAACTGTTAGACGGCCCCCAATGATCCCCACCTAGTATCCATGCCCTTGTTTAATCCTTGCCCCTGGAGAGTGGCCTGGACTTAGTGACTTGCTCCTAATCAGTAGAACCCAGCAAAGGTAATGGCATGTCACTTTGTGATTAGGTTAGAAAAGACTACAATTTCCATCTTACAAGCAGATTCTATTGCTTTTCAGCTTGAATGCTTGAACGAAGGCTGGGAATGCCCATGTGACAAGGAACTAAATCCTACCAACATGCATGTGAGCTTGGAAATGGATCCTTCTCCAGTTAAACCTTGAGATGACTACAGCCCAGCCACCTCCTTGCTTGCAGCTCGTGGGAGACCCTGAAATCAAGCCAGGCCCAGATTCCTGACTCACAGAAACTATAAGATGATAAATGTGTATTGTTGCAAGCCACTTTGTGGCCATTTGTGATACGGCAATAGAGAACAAATACTAGTGGTAATCTGAGGCTGAATGTAACCTGTCTGTAGGAATAGTGAAATATGACCACAAATTCTTTGATATACCTGCCACCCATAGTTGAGTTCTGTGTCCCCTCCACTTGCATCTGGGCAGGGCTGTGATTGCTTCCATCCACAGAGTTCACTCGAAGTGATGCCATGTGACTTCTAAGGCTGGGATGTAAAAGGCCATACAACACCTACTTTGATTAATGAAACACTCACTTTTGAAGCCCTGAGCTGCTGTGTAAGAAGTCCTACTACTCTGAGGCTGCCATGTTGTTAGGAAGCCCAAGCCACTTGGAGAGGCTTCATGTAGGCACTCAGGACCACAGTCACAGTTGAGCCTACTCATCCCAGCCCAGGCACCAGACAAGTAAGTGAAGAAGATTCCAGCCCCAGCCATTCAAATCTTCCCGAGTCCCCAACATTGTGAAGCAGAGACAAGTCATGCCCCCTATGCACTTTTAAAATGCCTAACCATGGGATTTCTGAGCACAATGAAATGCTCAGAAATGTTGTTGTTTTACTCTACTGCCTTTTGGGGTGGTTTGTTACACTGTAACAAACCAACAGCTGGAAGATTGCCCAGTGTCACACGCACAGCTTGTAAGTAGTAGAGTTGGAACTTGGATCCAAGTTTTCTCATTCTTACTTCAGCATTCTTTCCCCTACTCCAGATGTTGCCTTTTTATCTAGGGTGTTTATGTTTCTTTTCATTTGTTAGGAGAGAATCTCTAGTACAGCAGTGGTCAACTTTGGCAGCATACTGGAACTGCTAGTGAAGCATTTAAAATACTGATGTTTGGCTCCCACCTCCCAAAATGCTGACTCTTTGGCTTGGTGTGCAGCTGAAGCATCAGGATTTTTACAAAACCTCCTAGCTGGTTCTAATATACAGCCATGTTTGACACCCACTCCTGTATACCTACATGCTTATCTGTGCCAACGATCACAGCTGGTAATGATCAAATCAATTCTCAATGATCCATCCTAGTGAAATGAAGCAGAGGCATAAAGAATCCAAAAGAGCAGATTATTTTAAAAACATAATTCTTTTATATATAGATTATGTGTGAGGGTGTGTGTGTGCATGAAAGTGCACACGAGCACCACTGTGTGTGTGTGATTATTTAGGAGGCAGAAGAATAACTTTCCAACTTGTATATACCAGGCAACACGCTAAGCACCAGGAGTTACAATAATGCTAAGCCCTGATATGTTTGCGCTAAAGGAACTTACTCTCCAGTAACAAGAGAGAGAAGAGGAGAGCCTTGGAACCTAAGAAGCCCTAGATTTTGGAAGTATTACTATCTCACCTAATAGGACTCATCACAAAGGGGAGTCATAATAAGTAGAGAACCATGAAGTCACATTGAAACATAAGTGCTGAGCACTGGCTAATCTCACTAGCTAAATGACTTGATTCTGGATGCTAGTCTCACAGCTCTCAAAAATCAAAATTGTGTGTGTGCCCAGTAAAATGATAAATATTTACAGGTCACAGTCCTTCAGGGTAACCTGCAAATCTTTAGAACCACCAAAGTTAAAATTCTTGAATATGAGGCTCTATCCTGTGAACTAAAATTCAATAAAGATATAAACATTCAACAAAACATACAACCTTGACACATTAAAAAGAGTAATAATAAATAAGTAAAGATATAAAGAGTGGTATAGAAGCATTGAAAAAACAATTGCTTTAAACAAAGAAGGGTTAAGAAACTTGACTTGAAGGAGAAATTATCAGGGATGTGTGTGTGTGTGTGTTTGTGTGTGTTAGAGTGCTTATATATACATAATTACTCTATGTACAAGCTACATATTAAAAAGTTATAAAATTATAGACAAAAATATTGTATTATAATCATCAAATTTGTTAAGAGACTAGAACTTAATTATTCCCACTACAAAAAAGAAATGTAATTACGTGATATGATAGAGGTGCTAACTATCACTGCAGTGGCAGTCATATTACAATATATAAATAGATCAAATCAACAGTTGTACAACTTAAATGTATACAATGTTTTATGTCAAATATATTTCAATTTTTAAAATTGTGATTAAAGCCTTTAAGCTATAAAATTATTCTTGTTTGCAATGATGGAAGAAAAACATTGAAATTATATAATCAAACAAGGTAAATTCTCAAACGATGGAAGTAAATGATTTGCTGGAATATGAAGCTAATAGTTGAATAAACATGTTTTGAGGGGAGACAGATGGTATTATCATAGAAACCTCATGTTAGTTGGATTAAATCTCACAAAAACCATCATTTAGAAATGTGTGTGTGTGTATTTCTAAGCTTATATATATTTTATGTACCATGAAGAAATAGGAAGGGGATCAAATAACAACAGAAAATTTTTTTGTCCTAATTCTGTGAAACATGTTAGTATGGAAACACAAAAGACCCCAAATAGCCAAAGCAATCTTGAGAAAGAAAAACAGAGCTGGAGGAATCAGGCTCCCTAACTTCAGACTATGCTACAAAGCTAAAGTCAACAAAACAGTATGGTACTGGCACAAAAACAGAAATATAGATCAGTGGAACAAGATAGAAAGCCCAGAGATAAACCCACGCACCTATGGTCACCTAATCTACGACAAAGGAGGCAAGAATATACAAGGAAGGGCTTCCCTGGTGGCACAGTGGTTGAGAGTCCGCCTGCCGATGCAGGGGACACAGGTTTGTGCCCCGGTCTGGGAAGATCCCACATGCCGTGGAGCAGCTGGGCCCATGAGCCATGGCCGCTGGGCCTGCACGTCCGGAGCCTGTGCTCCGCAACAGGAGAGGCCACAACAGTGAGAGGCCTGTGTACCACAAAAAAAAAAAGAATATACAAGGGAGAAAAGACACTTTCTTCAATAAATGGTGCTGGGAAAACTGGACAGCTACATCTAAAAGAATGAAATTAGAACATTCAGAACACTCTCTGACATAAATCACAGCAAGATCTTTTTTGATCCACCTCCTAGACTAATGAAAATAAAAGCAAAAATTAACAGATGAGACCTAATTAAACTTAAAAGCTTTTGCACAGCAAAGGAAACCATAAACAAAACAAAAAGACTACATACAGAATGGGAGAAAATATTTGCCAACAAAGCAACTGACAAGGGATTAATCTCCAAAATATACAAACAGCTCATGCAGTTCAATATCAAAAAACAAACAAACAACCCAATCAAAAAATGGGTGGAAGATCTAAACAGACATTTCTCCAAAGAAGACATACAGATGGCCAAAAAGCATATGAAAAGATGCTCAACATCACTAATTATTAGAGAAATGCAAATCAAAACTACTATGAGGTATCACCTCACACTGGCCAGAATGGCCATCATCAAAAATTTATAAACAATAAATATTGGAGAAGGTGTGGAGAAAAGGGAACCCTTCTACACTGTTGGTGGGAAGGTAAATTGGTACAGCCACTATGGAGAACAGTATGGACATTCCTTAAAAAACTAAAAATAGAGCTACCATATGATCCAGCAATCTCACTTCTAGGCATATATCCAGAGAAAACCATAATTCGAAAAGATACACATATCCCAATGTTCACTGCTGCACTATTTAATAGCCAGGACATGGAAGTAATCTAAATGTCCATTGATGAATGAATGGATAAAGAAGATGTGATACATATATAAAATGGAATATTACTCAGCCACAAAAAAGAACAAAATAATGTCATTTGCAGTGACATGGATGGACCTAGAGATTGTCATACTGAGCGAAGTAAGTCAGACAGAGAAAGACAAATATCATGATATCGCTTATATGTGGAATATTAAAAAATGGTACAAATAAACTTACTTACAAAACAGAAATAGAGTCACAGATGTAGAAAACAAACTTATGGTTCCCAGTGGGGAGGGAGGGAGGGATAAACTGGGAGAGTGCGGTTGACATATACACACTACTATATATAAAATAGATAACTAATAAGAACCTACTGTATAGCACAGGGAACTCTACCTAATACTCTGTAATGACCTATATGGGAAAAGAATATAAAAAAGAGTGGATATATGTATATGTATAACTGATTCACTTTGCTGTACAGCAGAAACTAACCCAACATTGTAAATCAACTATACTCCAATAAAAATTAACAAATAAAAAAACGAAAAAATTATACTGCATTAGCTGAGATATGGCTGAACGAAATCATTGTTCTAATTATAAATGTATTGTGCTCATCACAACATAGCCCTGTGATAAAGAGCAGGTTCTCATTTTAGTGGACACCTCCTGTGTGTGTGTCAACAGAAAACATTAATTCTGTCTTTATCCTCCTGTTCTGATTCGGCAGGTCTGTGTGCTTCCTTGAATGGCTGCCCATTAAATCAGACTCTGTCATTTGCAACATGCTTTTGCTAGGTGTTAGCCTTAAGTTGTGTCCAAGAATCATCCTACTTTACTAACCTAGAGCTTTCACTTCTTTACACGGTTAAGAAAAACACCATGCTTTCTCATTTCCTGTTTCAGAAGGACCATCCAAGTTCACACTGAAGAAACGCAATAAATAAAGAAAATAAATCTCACTGTACTGCCTGGGCAAATCTTCATAGAAAAGGTACTTTTTGAGCTGGTCCTGAAGGAAGCCTGTTGGAAACTGTCAGAAGTATCTAAACACACACAGTACAAATCCTTAAGGAAGTTTGTATCATAGTTAGCGAATCAAGAAGTAAAACTGGTGAAAATTAAATCACAACACTACAAGATATGTCCAAAAAATGCTTAAATGTTTGGCAAGTGCTTGGTATAGATAACTAATGCTGTTTTAGAAAGGGAGATACCTCCATGAGATGGAGTGGATTGAAGTAGGTGGACCTCAGCAGAACATTGAATTGTGGATGTGTACATATGTGGAAAGAAGGAGCAGCAGTAGAAGTAAAGAAAAAAACAATATGTCAGAGGGAGTACATCATTGCAAGCCCTTACTGAGAGGGAGGACTCATCCAACAGTGTGTTGGTGGCTTGAGTAGATTCATATAATTTAGTAATTAAAAAAATTTAGTAATCCGTAAACATTTACTCCAAAGTTGACTGCAGTATTCTGTTTTTGGTGGCTGCTACTTTCATTTCTATTCATCAGTTCCTCTTCCATGGGCTTGCCACACAACTGCATTTCCACAAGGCAGGGGGTATTTTTGGTGAGCAGGCAGGCAGAGGAAAGACAGAGGGAACAGTTGACTATTCCCACTAATGACTCATGGTTTTGCCGTTAAGCACAGAAGAGATGCTGTGATCTGTTGAAGTCTTTCAGCATTCTATCTATGTTAAGTTCATTTCCTATGTTCTAGGTACTTTCTTTGGTAGCTCTGCAGCAATCAAATGAAGGGGGCTATCACTGTGATAATTAAATGCTTTTCGATTCTTATTGCTTGGTGTTGAACCTCCTCCCATGGTAGTATATAATACAGGACGTGAAATTGCTCTGGAGGCTAGAATTACCCTGCTTTCAGTGACAGGCAAGAATAAGCTTCATAATAATATTTGTATAAATCAAAAACCATTTGTGAAGCAAGCAAAGCCTAAATACATACAGCTGTACATAAACCACAAAAAATGAAATATATGGACAATTTGGTAAAGATGTTGGGGAGTAGAATAAGGCAACTATTTGATTTTACTTTAAGTTTATAGGAAACTTAATTCTGAGAGATTTGTCTCCCTTGCGGTCCTGTTCACGTGTTCTCAGAGGTTGGAAAAGAAATGTGTAAGTGGGTAGAATCCACAGGCATTTGCTTAGGGCTGCTTCAGATAACCTGCTCTGCAGATCTTTATGTGTAATGACAGGGGATCATCACCTTGATGAATTGTTGATCAATAAAAGGAAGTTGCAGAACAATAAGTATGATATGACCATTAAAAAAGATGCAAAGAAAGCTGTATGTATGTATGTATGGCTGTGTAGACATATCTCTCTAGTCATCTTTCTACCTATCTATCATTTGTCAGTCTATCTATCCATGCATAGGAAAAATCTGGAAGAATACACACTTAATTGTTAATAGTGGTTAATTCAGGGGAGAGAATTTGGTAGGGATGGAGTAAGGGCAATGAAGATGGTTGACATATTTTACTTTACATATTTCTGTTTTGTTTGAATTGTTTACAATTAATTACTTCTGAAGTTTAAAGATGCCTCACAAAGAGAAGATAACAAGTAAATAAATCACCAGCAGGCATCTAAAATACAAAAGTGAGTTGCTTAAATGACAGCATAATAATTTTTATTATATTATTATAAGAATATAATAAAGTTATTTATTATTACATTAAATGATATAATAGCTGGTTTATTTATTTATTTATTTATCATTAGCAATGATAAATTAACTGCTTTGATCTCACTGTGATGTGTTTATAAGAGCTTACTAGGGAAAATGACAAAAGTGTTTGTTTATAACAATTTCTTCAATGGCAAATATCTTGTTCCCTGGAAATAACTTGGAAAGAACAGGAGATAAACTATGAAGATGATGGTGCTACAGAACAGAAAGACTTGGGATTGAACTGTAACATCGTTGTAAACATGCATCTGAGGCGACACAAAAAAGAACAACAGCAAAACCTACATGTTTGGATGATATTGGATGCATTACTTTACAATGGAAATTCAATTTAGTAGACTTTCGCAATTACCCAGTGTTATGGACTGAACTGTGTTCCCCCCCCAAATCCATATGTTGAAGCCCTAACTTCCAATGTAACTGTATTTGGAGACAGGGCGTTTAATGAGGTAATTAAGGTTAAATGCGGTCACAAGGGCAGGGCCCTAACCCAATAGGACTGGTGTCTTTATAAGAGGAAGAGACTCCAGGAATGTGTGTGCACAGAGAAAGGCCAGTGAGAAGGCAGCCATCTGCAAACCAGGAAAAAAGGTCTCACCAGAAGCCAACCTTGCTGGCAGCTTGATTTTGGACTTTCCAGCCTGCAGAACTGTGAGAAAATAAATTTTTATTGTTTAAGCCACCCAGTCTGTGGTATTCTATTATGGCAGCCTAAGCCAACTAATACATCCACCATACCACATGCAAGTTGTGCAAGAGTAGGGAGAAGGGTTACAGAAATGAGTAAGACCGGGACTCTGCCTTCTAGGACCGAAGCATAGTAATGCATGATTAAGTACATGACTCTGGAGCTAGACTGTACTGTGTGACCTTGAGCAAGTTACTTAACCTTCAATTTCCAATCTGTAAATTGAAGACAATAATAGTATGTAGGGACGTTATGAGGATTAAATGCTTACTATTTGTAAAGAACCTAGAACAATGTCTGGCACACAATAAAAACAATTTAAGTATTTGTTAAGCAAATAGATGAGTGTTGTCCATTGGAAAGAGGATATGAGATCAGAAATATGAAGAATAACTTTAAACAATAATGATTTACTTACAATTTTCATTTAACACCTCCGATAAACTTATGCATTCTCTGTAAAAATTATGGAGCGCCTCTAATAATGCAAATCCAAGTTATGATGCTAAAAAGATAAAATTAATAGAAATATATAATATTGGTTTATTAACTGTGACAAATATACTATACTCCTATTAGATGTACATAATAGGGGAAATTGGCTGTGAGATATACAAGAACTCTCTGTACTATCTTTGAAATAATTGTCAGTAAGTCTAAAACTATTCTTAAAAAATTATTTTTTAAAAAAGATAATCTAAGGAATAATTACTGAAATATTTACAATTAAATAATAAAATTTAGGAGTTGAACCACAGTAGTCTTTAATTCAATCCTGTCTATTTTACAGAGGATGGTTGATTTCAGTTTCCTTTACAAATATCTAATTTTCAAGATCAAATTCACATAGGAACAAAAGGGAATAGGAAAAAAGGGCACTAATCTAGAAAGTGGGGTGCATAATATTTTACTGAGTTCTGCCTTAAACTGGAGTGTGGCCTGGCGCACATCACAGTGACAGTCTGGCCATCAATTTTCCATTGGTCACTTTTGATCCAACATTTTAAATTCTAAACCTTTTGTGCATCTACTTCATAAAGTAAGGCAGCCCCAGGAAGCAGACTCAAACCGATAGAAGAGACATCTAAGCCTAAGAAAAACTACTATATGAAGTTGGTGTGCCAATTTTTGAGCGTGTGTGAGTGGGTTATGAAACAACCAGACAAAATCCATTTTTAAAAAGAGTCAGCTTTCAGGGTCAGGTTTTCATAGTGTATACTATCCAACAGATCAGTCATTCTGATTTGGACAGGAGTAACTGAGCCAACCCTGACACTAAAATATTTACAGAAAGCTTGCAAGGGCCGATGACATTCTAAATAAGTGCACGCTCTAAGTGCATGTTATTAACAGATAAATTTTGATGCAGAGAAAGAGGGGGCTGGAAATGTCCTACAAAGGCAAGCAAGAAAGAAAGAATACAATCTAAAGCAAGAAAATTTCAAGCCAAAGAGAAGAAAACGTATAAAGCTGTAAAAATTGTTGATGTCATCACATCAGGAGCTTGATGCCAACTGATGTTGGAGAAATGTCATCACAGATATACTGTGATAAGATAATATACAGACCTGGCTCTGAGGCCACCTGTTGAGAAAGCACTAAAGAATAATGACAGCTGTTCAATCAACACATTGGGGGAGAAATTCAATTGTCCTAGATGTCCTCTTCTATCCCACTATGAGTCTTCATGAACAAATTGTCATTCAAGTTGTAATGTTTACTGTAAAAATCGCATTATTTTCCTTTTGTGAGTTACTATCGTAACACATATTCAATAATTACTTATAAATGAAAACTCGATTTATGGGCTATGATTTCTTTTTTACCTAAAGAACTCATATTCTCATCTTAGCAAATTATTAAATGCATAAAAGCCCCACATCCTTCATGCCCTGAACGTCATTTGATTCAATGTGATTGCGCACTGATGTGCAATGAAGTTTATTTTTCTTTTAACCATTTTTAACAGCATCGATTGAGACAAAATTCAAGAAAATGGACAACTATTGCATTGGCTTCCATTTTGATGTAATTTAAAAGATCTGTGCTTGAAATATTGAAAACTAATGGCACTCCTAATTGTTCTTCTAACATTAAATAACCATTTCAAGAGTCAGTCCCTTGGGGCAGACATATATGAGCAGAGTATTTATATTCTAGAAAACAATGATGTATTCTGGGTAGAATAAAAGGGATTCTCTTCTGCTTATTTTCTGTCTGGAAGTATGATTCACTAAGCAGAAGGCTGGATGGAAGTAGTGAGATTTTTATATAGTCAGTAGAAAGCTCTTCTCATATAAGGACTGGAGCAATTTTGGCAGAAATTGTTCTTTCCAGCTCTAGCTCTCATGATGTAAACACTGTTGCCAACAACCAATAAAATACACTGAAGCTGCAAATACTTAGTATGTTTCATCTATATGTATATGCAATTAGCTAAATAAAACTTTGTGCCTCAATTGGACCAATTTCTAACCATTTGTTCTAGTTCAAGGCCACTACATTGTACGACATCAGGGGACACTATTCATATTTTATTTGACATATAACTCATTGTAGGTAATGTGAATGGTGCTCTCTTTGAATTGTACAGCACAGTTTCCCTGCTATAATTCATAAAAACTACAAAATGGAAAATGTTTATCAAGAAATCACGTTATTAAATTCTTCCTCTCACTTTTAGCAAAATCAGACTTTCAAAGACCATAGTATTTGGAAAGAGAGATCTACATGTTTTAGTTTTCCTTTTTCTTCCCAGCATTCCCTTCTTTGGGACAAAGACTCTTCCCCCACTCCCAGTAATTTTGGTGATGCTATCAATCACCAGTGATTACTGCGATGGGCATGGCATCCAGGTCTGACCTATCATGGCTGCTATTACCTGGGTGATAGTGATTGGTCCAAGGGTCATCATGAGATCCCAGCAGGGCCAATCAGAGTTCTCTCACGAGATTTGATATTTGGATACAGTGCTGTGAAAATGTAATTCTGGGACTGTTGGCAGCCATTTCCCCCATTAGCGGGAAAACGCCCATGTAAATTAGTTCAAGAGATAAAAGCCTAGTAGAGAAAAGAAGAGTGAAGCGATGAGAGAGAAGAGGAAAATATTCCTGAGGACATCTACTTGAGTCCCTGGATTTACCTCTAATCTTCCAGTTGTGTGAGCAAATAATTTGTGTTCAAATAACTTGATTACCAGAACCCATGATTACAAGTTTTTCATTCCTCTCAGGAAACTGTTTTGAGTCCAGTCAATTTAAAGCCATATAGTTCTACATCCTCTCTCAGAAACAGCAAATTTAAAAAAAAATTTTCAACACCAGTGTTAACTCACTTGGTCCTAGATATTAAGGCAATATTTTCAGGAAATACTTAAGGTTACTAACACTATATAGCGGATGAAGTAAGTGGAATTTAAAAAATATCTCCTTTGCTATAAAACCTTTCAGAGCACAATTTTTGAGAATAAGATAAGAGACAATTGTGTCACTACCACCGAGTGTTACCAAATCTTCACATGTTGCCACACCAAGCAAGTGGAATTCATTTCCCCTTTTACATGGTATAAATTCTTTCTCATATTTAGTGCATCATTAGAGGAAATGTCAAGATATGAGCATTAGTTCTAATCCAAATTCTGTCAATAATTTATTATTTATTGGGAAAATTTGGACAAATTATGTAACCTTTCTGAGCCTCAGTTTCCTCACCATCAAATGGAGATAGTAAGAAAAAAACCTGTGTTTAGATTTTCTGCTTCTTATTTATCTTATATATTTCGATGCCCCACGCAAAGCCTGGCACAGAATAGATGTAAAGCAAATAATTGTTGGGAAAACTGGATGAATTTATGAACACATATTTACCTCATGGGTTGTCATGAGAACAAATAAGATAATATAAACAAAGTTAAAGTTACAATACCTAACACATCATAGTTGCTCCCTCCCTTCCTCTTGCTGGTGTTGAGACACAGACCATTTAGTGCCTGATGCTTTGTCTACCACCTTTCGCACTAAGCCTTCTTTATTTCAAACCTTCTAGAATTCTCCATATCTGATGATTAATACACCTAGTTCCAAAGTTGGCTTCACTGTATGGGCCTTAGCCTTGCACTAGAAGAACTTGCACTGCATTGCATGTCCCCACGTATTTTTTCACACCTGTCTGTTCTCTCTCCTGATTGGGTCCCATTTCCTACAGTGTCTAATACTGTCTCTGACACACTGCATATTCACTAAATGGGATAATAATGATTCTCTGACTTAGAAAACAATGTACTTGCTTGGAGCAAATTGGACTCTTCCCTTCCCTATGTTACTTTATGTAAACTAACTTAAGGCGTAGGCCCCTGTATTTTGAATTTGCTTTCTTCTGCCTATGTAGGGCTGATTCTGAACTCTCTGTTTCACCTGAAGATAAATCACATTTTAACCTAGAATAATAATTGCTCACAACACCATACAAATTTATAGTTTAGAATGGCTTTTCACACACATTATTTCACTTAGTCTTCACAATACATTAGTTTAGCATGGCTTTGGGAGTCTAGCTAAATTAGGTTGGAATCTTGAGTGTATCACTTAATAGCTGTGTGGAGTTACTTAACCTCTCTGACCCTCAGTTTCCTCACTTAAAAACTCATAAAATAAAATAAAATCATGTTTCTTAGGATGATTGTGGGAGTCAAGTGATATATATATAAATCAAGTACCATGGTCAGAATTTAATCAATGGAATGGAAGTCATCTAATAAATGGTAGTTATAATTATTATTTTATAAACGAGGAGACCAAGGCATAGAGTGCAAAAAAACAATTGGAAGGCTTTGAATAAAGAAGAGTTTTGATTCTAAAGGCTGTGTTCCAATCTACTTCTCTGCCCTCCCAGCAAAACAGCCTGCAAAAAGCTTCTTCATACTTTCTTCAATTTGATCTTTATAACAATCCTAAGAGGTTTATGCAGAAAATTATGCTCTTTAGCTCTGTGGGGAAGTGAATTTTAATGGATGAGTTTTAATGGCTGCTCAAGCTAATTGAAAAGGTTGGCCAGCATCACAACGCCAACAAGGAGAAAAGTTGAGCAGAAACGCAAATGAATGATGCACATGTGAACTGAGAAACCAGAGAAGATGAGGCTGTTGGTACTAGGCTAGGACATACACATTCAACAGTGACTCACAGGAACTGGAGTCTAAACTCACCTGATACTTTTTTTGTTGTTATTTTAATTAATTGTGCAAAAGGGTGCAAAGAGGTTCCAGAAAGACATAAAGAAAGATTTTTCTTACTCCCTTAACCCTGTTCATACTCAGGAGGCCAGGTTGCTGCTATTATTATTACTACTATTATTATTATTATATTAGATATGGTATATTTAATACAATAGGTAGCATTCGGAGGGCCTAATCTATGCTGAACACTGTGAAAGTTATTTTAGCTCTAATTCTTTCAACAATCTTCCAGTGTAGGCATTATTATTCCCTTATTAAAGAAGAGAAAGATTAGAAGAGTTTTCTGGTTACAGAGAGTGAGGGTCATAGGTAGAAAAGAATCTCTGGCGAGAGAGAAGCCCTAGCTCACCCAGCTTGAATTCTCTTTTCTTCTTCCTCTTTCCCTTTGTTTCTTCCCTCCTTCCTTCCTCCCTCCTCTCCTTCCTTCCTCCCTCCCTCTCTCCCTCTCTCCCCTGCCTTCCTTTTTACCCCCCCACACAGAGGCATTTATTTATTTATTTTGCAGTGCTGCAGAATGAGACAACTCTATAATTACCAAGAATTCTGCCTCAAAGTACAATAGTCATCTTAATGTTTTGTGTTCTTATCCAAACAGAACGTCATCCATTTCTCCAGGCATCCCAGATAACACTTGGTCAGACTTGAGGCCTTCTCCTGAAAAATGGCAATGAGTCTCATACCTTCTGTGATTTTGGGGAGTGATTCCCAGGGCCTTGTACTCACATTTCCTTCTGAACTGCTGCTCTGGCCTCCCGTCCAAGTCCTCTGCTGGCTTCTCATATGAGAAGCTCATATTTTTCCATGACCTTTCACTCTCTCTGTTTCATGTCCTAAGGCACCCCTACTTCAACACTCTTGTGTTCTTCAGATTTTAATAAAGGTTAGGGATAGTAGAGGTGAATTATTCCTCAGGATAAGAAACAACTAAAAATTGAGAACAGACATTACTTGTCTTAAAATCCTTGCCATTCTTTGCCATAGAGAATTTATTTTGGGCTGTCACTCCTCATGGTCCCATCAACCACTGTGTTGGTTATGTGGTGGGACTTTTGCCCCAATTATTTCCCTCAAAGTACTAGAGGCCAACTTAAAAATCACTGTTACTGAATGGCCATCATTAAAAAGTCTACAAAGAGCAAATGCTAGAAAGGGTGTGGAGAAAACGGAACCCTCCTACACTGTTGGTGGGGATGTGAATTGGTGCAGCCACTATGGAAAACAGTATGGAGGTTGCTCAAAAAACTAAAAAGAGAGATGCCATATGATTCTGCAGTCCCACTCCTGGGCATATGTCAGACAAAACTATAATTCGAAAAGATACATGCACCCTTATGTTCAGCACAATTTACAATAGCCAAGACATGGAAACAACCTAAATGTCCATCAACAGATAAATGGATAAGGAAGATGTGGTACATATATACAATGGAATATTACTCAGCCATAAAAAGGAATGAAATAATGGCATTTTCAGCAACATGAATGGACTTAGAGATTATCCTACTAAGTGAAGGAAGTCAGGAAAAGAAAGACATACCACATGATATCACCTATATGTAGAATCTAAAATAAACACAAATGAACTTATTTATGAAACAGAAATAGACTCACAGACATAGAAAACAAACTTATGGTGACCAAAGGGGAAAGGGGCCAAGGGAGGGAAAAATTAGGAGTTTGGGATTAGCAGATACAAGCTACTATATATTAAATAGATAAACAACAAGGTCCTACTGTATAGCACAGGGAACTATATTCAATATCCTGTAATAAACCATAATGGAAAAGAATATGAAAAAGAATACATGTATACATATAACCGAATCACATTGCTGTACACCAGAAACTAACAGAACATTGTAAATCAACTATACTTTAATAAAAAAAATATTCGGGCAGCTTCAAAATACTCATGCTGATGGTTATAAGGGGAAAGACATATTTGGGAAGTTGAGGTGAGTTTCTCTTTCATCTTGAAATCTCCATCCATCTAACAGGTTCAGCCACCATTCCTGAATATGCACAGATCATTCATTTAACAAGTATTCACTGAATGTATATGAAAATGCTGCAGGCACCATTAACCACCATTAACATATTGGTAAACAAAGAATTAAAAGCCTTTGTGATGGATGAAATTACAGAGTTCTCTTTTATGGGCTGTGGGAAGATGAAAGAGGGAAGTATTAACTGGCTGAAGAGTTCAGTGAAAAGTTCAACTTCATATTATCAAATTCCTTTCTTTTCTTTATCCCATTGGTTTGCCCCAGATGGTTAAACCATACTGTGGTTTGAAGAATCCATCAGCTAGACTTGAAATTCACATGTATTAGTACTCTGACTCATATAGTTTTAATTTTTATTTATTTAATAACTCCCTCAATGCTCTATGAGTGTTGAATGAAAAATCATATAGTTTTTAAAGAGAAGGGAAGAGAAGAAAAGGAACACCCTAGAGTTGGGCATCATTGTGGCCCCAGGATTCTACCTCAGAAACATTTCCTTACATTGTCTATTTTCCATAGGCAAGTGGAGTCAAAGTCCGTATGTTGCTGTGGAAGAGGCTGTGTTGGTATAGTGGAAAGATTCGAGAACTGACCCTCAGGATATGTGGATTTTATAACTCCCAAGTCATTCACTAGCTGGATGACAACAGTGAGCCTCAGTTTTCTTAGCAGTAAAATAACAGATTGATTGGATGATTTTGAAGGTCTATTTCAGATAGAAGACTGTGAATCATTACAGGTTTTAGAGATATTATATTTGACTACTTGTGATGTCTACATAAAGAATGAGTCGGTCTCATTTATTTGTTGATTTATTCATTTAATTATTCATTTATCCCTACCATACTGTACTTAAGATCATGAATTTTATGGTCAAGTCCTTTGATTCAGGACTTGGTTTCTCTACTTACTAGATATATGACCTTGGACAGTTAACTTATTGACTAGCTTGTGGCCCTGTTTCCTCATTTCTAAATGAAAATAATTTTACCTTCATAATAAGGTTATTGGAAGGTGTATTAGTCAGGGCTCTCCAGAGAAAAAGAACAAACAGAATGTGTGTGGGTGGGGGAGTGGTGAGTGTATGTGTGTGTGTGTGTGTGTGTGTGTGTGTGTGTGTGTGTGTGTGTAGAGTTTAAGGAATTGGCTTACATGATTGTGAAGGTTGGGAAGTCCACAATCTGCAAAGCAAGCCATCAGATGAGACCCAGGAAAAAAACTGATGTTGTGCCTTGAGTCCAAAGGCAGCCTGCTGGCAGAATTCCCTCTTTCTTGGAGGAGGTCAGTCTTTTTCTTAAGGCCTCCAGTTGATTGGATGAGGCCCACCCACATTACAGAGGGCAATCTGCTTTACTTAAAGTCTATTGATTTATATGTTAATCTTATCTTAAAAAATACTTTCACAGCAACATCCACATGTGTTTGACCAAATATCTGGGTACCGTGGCCTAGCTAAGTTAACATGTAAAATTAACTATCACAGAAGGAATACTGATAATGTGGGTGACAAATTTAGCACAATGTCTAACACAAAAAGCAAATAATAATAATCAGCTATTATTATTGTATTGTTTTTGTTATTCTTTATTGAGTACCTACTTTTATTTGCTGGGTACTAGGTTAGGTTCCTAAGACATAACAACTCACAAGATACAGTCTTGGTTGGTCCTCAGCGAACTTACAGTCTAAACATGGACCCTAATAAGCTACCTGACCATTACAGCACAGAGTTCTGAATACTATGAGAGGGAAAGAGTACTATGAGAAACATGAGTACTATGAGAATACATAAAAGGGGCCTCAAAACAGAATGGATAGAGGGATAACTTAGCTAAGATCTAATGAGTGAATAGACTCTGGTCAGGTAAGTGGACATGGAGGGAGGAGAAGGAAATAAGGGCATGGAACTGAAAATGAGAAAGAACATGATCTATTCATAGAATTGCAAGTAGTTTATCATTTGTTGGGGCATTGGATGGAAGAAGCAAGTGAACACAAAAAGGTAGAGATATGGACAGGGTGACGCCTATAAAGAGCTCTTACCAAGATAAGCAGTTTGGACTTCATCCCCAAAGCAATAATGACCTAAAATACAGTCATGATGTTGGAAATAGGGAGAAGAGCCAAATTTGGGAGATCTTAGTAGGTGGGTGGATAAGACCTAATGACTGATTGAATGTTTGAGGTGGAAAGAAGGAAGAAAGCTGAGACTTAGGGGTGAGCTGGGCTATATTTAGAAGCTGCTATAACTCTTTTGGATCCTATAAAAGATATCTTGAAGAACATTGGAGAACTTTGCACTAGTCATCTACACTTTTTATTCTTCATTTTCCTCACTGCTCTTTGAAAGGCTTTGCCTTACTCTAAAATTCTATAATCCCATGACTACTTTTTAACTTTGTTCATAAATACAAGGTTTTGGAATATGCTTTTCATACTATCAAGTAGACTGAAGAGCAATAAATAGCATCATCATAGTGGTATTTAACTATGATTTTGCAATTAGTACAGGATATCACAATGAGAAAGATCAGGAAATTACATTACACACTCTAGTATCTTTTATAATGTTCTGTTTGAACTGTCAGAAAAATAGGGGTGGTTGACGCTGCAGATCTAAAAAGATTAGATGAATAGTTCTAACTAGAATCAAAGTCGATAAGCAAATTTCTATGAATAATGAAACAGACCAAAAAGTTGATTGGTCAAAAAAAAAGCATGGGAAAGAGAAACAAGCAAGCTCTTCTTTTTCTGCTGTGTGTTTGAAAAAAAAAAAAAAAAATATATATATATATATATTGCTCTGGTTTCAATCACTTGATTTTATCTGACACTTGAAACCTAGTATTTGCTCTATGGCTTAGAGTTTATTTGGTGTGCTAATAAAGGGCCCACAGAATCTGAGGGAGAGGATGAAATCAAATGAGGATTTGAACTGAAAACCAGTCCAGATGGTCATCAAACTCAAGCTGAACTTGAACCATTATTTACAAGTCCTTTTGAACAAGACATTTTTTTTTTTTTTTTGCGGTACGCGGGCCTCTCACTGCTGTGGCCTCTCCCGTTGCGGAGCACAGGCTCCGGACGCGCAGGCTCAGCGGCCATGGCTCACGAGCCCAGCCGCTCCGCGGCATGTGGGATCTTCCTGGAGGGGCACGGACCTGTGTCCCCTGCATCGGCAGGTGGACTCTCAACCACTGCGCCACCAGGGAAGCCCATGAACAAGTCTTTTTGAACATTCAGTAATGGTGAGAAGATTTTCAGAGATAATCTGGTATAAGCCATTCAGAACCTAGTTGATGGGATACTAGTATTTTTTGACCTGAAAAACTTAAGGAGCCTAACATAAGGCTGTGATTCAACTCTCCAATCTTTTGATAGAGTGCTGGGAGAAAATATCTTATATCATGAACATTGTATTTGGAGTTAGTTATCACTATCTGGTTGGGCCCACAGAAAACAATTAGAAAACATTATATCAGAAACTCAGAATGCATTTCTAATTTAGATGAAAGTCAAGTTAGTTGGGGGTATCTATAATTTACTAGACAGCATCTTAAAAATAATCAACAAATTAAGTTCCAAGTAATTTTTTATCATCTTATTGCACCTAACTGTATAAATAATCATTACAGACCATATTGGTACTCTAATTTTCTTGGGAGAAGGAGGGGAGTCTATGTTCAAGCTCACTTTGGCAAAGTCTATCGTAATACTACCAAGTTCTATCCTAAGGGCTATGGGATTTATCTAAGGGCTAGATGAATTCAATAAATTTTCTGATCTCACAGTAAAAATAAATAATATTAATCTCTTCGTTGAATTAATAATTAAATACTGACTCACATTCTTCCCTGATTTAATTCTAAACCTGTGAGTTACCTCTTCCCAAAAAATCCATTCACTGTACAGTTATAACTCTAATTTAATCTTTTCAATGTGTTTGAATTAAAGGGCAAATTTTTTTCTAGCAAATTCTACCACAATGTAAATTTACTTCAATATTTAAGTAACTTTAAACATCTTATTCCAAGGCAATAAATGAATTCAGATAACACTAGGATTAATGAACCAGGTTAGACTTAATCTCGATAATAATACCTTACATAATTTTGCTGATGTCATACTCACTCTATTTTGCCTCTATCTGATTATAATCCTCTAAAGGCAAAGACGATGCTTATTTTTCAAAGTGTATTTCAAGTACTCACCGGAATTTTCAGTCCCTATTGGTATCCACATCAAGAAGAGTTGGCCAACGTGAGGCATCTGTGCAGGTACATTCATGCCAGCATTTGGGATCCAGAATAGGGGAACAAACTAGAATTGAAGATGCCTCTGAATTGACAAGGAAAGGAAAGGACCAGAAGTGTGAGTCCAGACTCAAGGCATCAGACAATGTCAAGGGGCAAGCCAGGTAACTCAAGGTAAGTAAGCAAGTGAAAAGGGCAAGAACAAGAAACAGAACAAATAAAGAGGGGCAAGTGAAGCATCAAACGCTGAGCCGAACCCGAATCAAGTGGGTGCAAGGGCAGGACCTAGAACACCAAGGTCCTGCTGTGACCACAGCCCCTACGCAAGGTTCCAGGGTCCCTGTCCTTGTGGACTCTCAGGCAGAGGAGGCTGGACTCCGCACGAGCCATGGGACATTTTTCCTGGCCTACAAGCCGTGCTAAGTTGCTTGTAGGCCTGACTCTGGTGCTACTTTGCCTTCAAAGGATGCGGACACCCTCTTTCAAGCAGAAGGAGGTTAGGGACCATCTATCTTTGTAAGTTCAGAGAAAGGAAGAAAGAACATGAAGCGCTTCCAAAGAGATCCCAGGAATATTTTGTCTCACTTCCATTTTATTTACAATCTCTTTCCTTCTCCCATCAGAACTCTGCTCCCTAGTACAGTGGCTCAAATATATCCTTGGTGTCCACTTTATCTGTGACCTATACCTGAGGTCTCTTCCTTAGGGAGGGTGGTGAGGTGGTGAGGGAAGACATAAAGCTTTGAGTGTTCCCTACAGGTTTGCACGTGGGGCTTACATTCCTCTTTACTTTGATCTCTCCTGGATTAATGGATGCACACTATAGGCCACCCAGAGCTGACATGGTTGCTACTCCCCCAGCCCCCGCTGCTGCTACAAAGGAGTATCAGCAGAATGTCAGAAGAAAACAGCTTTTATAATCCATGCCATTATTTCTCTTATTTATCTGGGACCAATAACATGGACAACTCAGGCCCTCAAGTCCATATGTGAATGATGCTTTCATGTAGCTGCGGAATCCTCTAAAATGTGACAGAACCTCATTTCAAGTCACATTATGCACTAGACAAAAGAAGCTCCCCAGTCTCTTTCCCATCTGCTAAGTGTTATCAACAAAACAGAAAAGAAAAAACTCACCCGACTAGATTTCCAGCAAAATCCAAGTAATAATAATATATTATGTTAATAAAATGTGATGTTACAGTATTAAGACAGCTCAGTAAAACACATGCACACACACACACACACACACCCCTTCTCATTATCAATTCAATTCCTTTTTATCAGAAGGAAATTAAAGTCCTAAAAAAACCCAGAGGGCTGGCATTTAGATGCCATATTCTCATCATTTAGCAGCCTTAAGTAGGGAGTGTTTCCATTAGAATCAAGTAGCTTTCAGAATCTCTCTGGTTACAGAATTCCAATTTAAAGTCTCTCATGTACATCACTTTTGCAAGTATCACTTGAACACATAAAATATCACAGCAGCAGATCCATATCCACAAAGAAGATTGGCTACTGTCTAAGTATCAATTTCCTTAGACCAACATGTTTCAAAACATGATCTACAGAAATTAAGGATTTGTTTAGCAAGGATGGGGATAGTGGGCAAAAGCAGAGAGGCATCCTCACAAAACTAAAGCAGTTCCTTTTTTTTTTTTTTTTTTTTGCGGTGCGCGGGCCTCTCGCTGTTGTGGCCTCTCCCGTTGCGGAGCACAAGCTCCGGACGGGGCGCAGGCTCAGCGGCCATGGCTCACGGGCCCGGCCGCTCCGCGGCATGTGGGATCCTCCCGGACTGGGGCATAAACCTGCGTCCCCTGCATCGGCAGGCGGACTCTCAACAGCTGCGCCACCAGGGAAGCCCAAGCAGTTCCATTTTAAAAAGTATTTTTCATATGTTGGGGCTCCTCAGAGTATCTCATTTGAAAAACAGGTTCTGATCCTTCTGAAAAAAATTGGAAACTCTAGTCTTATAAAATAAGTGTTTTTCAAGCTGAAGCAGCGTTCTCAGACTGCTTCCAATAAATGTCTCATAATCTAGAATCACATGGCTGTACAGCTATTGATCTTGGTGGAGGGGAGGGAGGCTAAGGAGTAACAGGAAGATCAATGTATGCCAGTTGCCCAGTGACCATCACCTGTGAACTTAAAACTCAAGTGGCTACCCAGCAATTTCACTACTGGATATTTATTTGAGGGAAGAGAAAGACTAAGCCCACACAAAGCCTTGTATGGGAATGTTCATAGCAAATTTATTCATCACAGCTCCAAACTGGAATCAGCGCAGATGCCCATCAGCAGGACAAATTGTGGTACATGCATGCGATGGAACCACTCCACAATAAAAATGAAACTACAGATACATGCAACAGTAGGAACAAATCTCAAAGCTATTGTGCTAAGTCAACAAAGCCAGACCAGATACAAAACAGTACCCATTGTATGATTCCACTCATAGGAAGTTCTAGACTAGGCAAACTTAACATGTGGCAGAAAAAAAAAATCAGAACAGGGCTTCCCTGGTGGTGCAGTGGTTGAGAGTCTGCCTGCCGATGCAGGGGACACGGGTTCGTGCCCGGGTCCGGGAAGACCCCACATGCCGCGGAGCGGCTGGGCCCATGAGCCACGGCCGCTGAGCCTGCGCGTCTGGAGCCTGTGCTCCGCAACAGGAGAGGCCACAACAGTGAGAGGCCCGCGCACCGCAAAAAAAAAAAAAAAAAATCAGAACAGTGGTGACTTCAGGGAAGGGAGTTGACAGGGAAGGGGCACAAAGGAAGTTTCCAGATTGTTGGAAACGTTCTATGTTTTGATTGCAGTATAGGTTACATGACTGTATTTGTTGAAACTTATCAAACTATACACTTCAGAATTGTGCATTTCACTTTATGAAAATTTTATCTTAAATAGACTTGTGGGGAAAATATTCAACTGAAAAACTAGATATGAGAAAAATTATAAGCAAATATTTTTAAAACTTTATAAGCTCAGAGTAGAAAACAATTTCTTAAACAAGATATAATAAGTTCTACATAGAAAACATTGACAAATACCCTTATCAAAATTAAAAACCTATGTGAAAAGCATACAGAAGAGGCCAATTCAGAAGTGACCAATAAACATTTAAAAGAATGCTTGATCTCAGGAGTAATCAAGTGAGTGCAAATTGCTAAAAAAGAAACCAGTGCACACCTATCAGACTGCAATAATTTCAGAGTCTTATGACATGGTAAGCTGTGGGACTGTCCATCAGCTCAGCCATTTTAGTAAAAAATCACATTCTAGTACCTAGTTGTTGAATTTCTGTCATATATCCTAAAGAAAGTCATACATGGGAATGAGGAGCATATGCAAGGATGGTGATTGTAACAGTGTTTGTACTAGTGAAAAAATGGATTCCAACTTACTGTCCACTAATAAAGAGATGGATAAGTAAAAGGTGGTTTACTAATATGATGTAATATTACATGGCAGTCAAAAAGAATAAACTAGATCAACATGTATCAAGATAGACAGATTTCAAAACACGTTAAAATAAATATATCACTTAGTTTTATAGAGATATATTTGCAACAAATGTGTAAAAACTGGACCTTGATATTGACTACATTTGGGGAGTAAAGAGAGGAAAAGTGAAGTAATGGTCAAAAAGGACTTTATCTTAAAGGTATTATTTAAAAATGCCTGGAAGAAGCATCATTATGGAAATAAATGAATCTTGATTCATTTCTCACACCTTATACAAAGGTTAACCCCAGATGACTCGCAGCCATTTGGGTGTTGATTCTAGTTTGTGACTTTGGGTTAGGCAAATTCGTTCTCAGGTATGACACCTGAAGCACAAGAGATAAAAGAAAAAAAAAGATAAATTGGATTTCATCAGCATGCAAAACTTTTGCTATGTGAAAGACACTACTAAAAGCATGAAAAGACAAGCCACAGACTGGAAGCAAATACTTGCAAATCATATATCTGACCAAAAACTTGTATATGGAATATATGAAGAGCTATCAAAATTCAACAAGAAGAAAATGGACTTTTTTTTTTTTTTAAGGAGCAAATTTTTGAAAAGAGACTTCACTAAAAAAGATACTTAGGTAGCTAATAAGCACATGAAATGCCCAACATTGTCAGTCATTAGGGAAATGCAAATTAAAACCATGAAGGGAACACTACACTTAACAGAATAACTTAAAAAAAAAAAAAAAAAAAGAAACCCGGCCATTCCACGCTGATGGGGATGAGGGGCACCTGGCTGGAATCTCAGCTTATGCTGCTCGAAAAGCAGCCACTTTGGAAAGCCTCAGGCAAAGAAATACAGGCGCTGCAGCTGAAATGTGCCAAGGGATGAGGAAGTGGTAAGAGCAAAAGAATATGGGTGGGGTACCCGCAGCGTCTGGTTCTCTCCCCATGTAACTGTACTTCAGTTCCCACTCTACCGAGGGCTCTGTCAGGTTTTAAGTAGGCCAATCCAACCATAAAAATTCACTGTCTTGCATATCCTACAATGCTTTTCCCGTAACCTTGACTAAAGAACACAAGAAAGAGGAAAGAAAACAGGGTGTCTGACAGCAACTTGAGACACAATCAAACCAATAGCCTACATACCAGTGTCCTGTGTATTTTGAGGTGAGCCTGCTCTGTCCCTGGAGAATGGCCAGGTTTGCCAGGAGAATGACCGGATTCCACTCTCTCTACATGGAATGTCACTCAACAGATACGAAAAATGCTTTTGTAGGTTGAGGTTCCTGAGTGAGTCTAGTGAAGAAGAAGGGATAGCAAGAGGGGAGGGGAGAAGGAGGGAAGGAAATGGAAAGAACAAAAGCCCCTACATTTGCCTCGTCCAGCTCACTAGGTCCTCTCCTAGGGCAGGGCCGGTTCTCTTCACGTGGAAGGAGGCCCAGACTGAGCTCTTCACGCAGTTTAAAGTCCCCCGGGAACTTGTGCCCGCATCTGCATCTTCTCTACCAGCTTGTCTAGATCTGCTGCCCTGTGCCAAATGTTATTTGTATGTCTAGAAGATTTAAATATTGGTCATGATCCTTCTGAATCTTAAAGCCCTGAATCCTGTCCTGCCATCTACTACAGTAGGCAGTGATGGGAAAAAAAAAAAAACCCTAGTCAAGGACCCACTTGATTTTCTCTCTTTTCTCTGGCAACTTTATTACGTAACTTTAAAAAATCAACCTCAGTAGATAAAATTTGCATGCAATAAAATGCATGCATTTAAGATTTACAACTTGATGAGTTTTAACAAATGAATATTGCCATATATAAGCACCAGTCTAATTGAGATAACAAATCATTTCTATCATGCCAAAACATGCCTTTTGCAGCCAATCTCTGTTCCAGGAAACCACAGCTCTGCTTTATGTGACTATAGTCTTGCCTTTTCTAGAATTTCATATAAATGGGATTATACATTATCATGCTTTTATATCTGATTTCTTTTGCTTGGTCTAATTTTTGAAATTCGTTCATTTTATTGTGTGTGTTAGTAGTTCACTCCTTTTATACTGAATAATATTCCAGATCATTTTTAATAGAAGAACAACTTTTTCACCTCTGGATTAAGAGCTAGATAGGAGATAGCAAGCTTAAATGCCTAGAGAAGCCAGGCAAGTAATATAAATGAGAGAAAGGGGCCAGTGTGAGAAAATTTATTCTCAAAACACTAGGCTTCCTTGTTATATCTTTGTTTTCCAAAGAAACATTTTTCCTTCATCTTTGAGGAAAATATAAGAATAAATATGATGATGAATGGCAATTGACACTTGGCCTTGATTTGGAGGGGGGGGAAACAGTAAGGAATGAAGGGGATGGTGGCAATTTACAGAGCCCAGAGCCTAAGCGAAGCCAGTTTGTCAGGTGGGAATGGGGAACCAGGTTTCCAATCTTCTTATTGTCCTGGAGAAACAGGAAACCTAGGTTTGAATGTGAAATCTCCTGAGTTTTAAATGTTGGAAATAAATTTAAATTTTATTAAAACACTGGACTGGTCTCCCCAAAATCTGGGGGGCCAGATAAGGACCAGGAGGGACTACATTGTGTCCTCTGATGTGGACACACTAAAAGCTAGCCCAAGCTGCCCACTCCAGCATGCTTTCTGTAGAACCACCCTGGTCCCTTGAGGTCCTCCCAGGCTAGAGGAGGGTTGGCTTACCTCATTGGCTGTACGGGAGAGACAGGAAAAAAGAGAAGCAAAAGTCATTCCAAGGTCCCAAGAAGAGAGGACGTGAATATTTGCTACAAGTCAGTTATTCTACTCTTTCATTTCTCCCACGCTGCAGCAGTGTGGGGGGACATACATTGGAATCAGCTGGGGCGGGGAAGATGCAGGTTCCCAGATCCCCTCCCAATTTACCTAATTAGACTCTCTAGTGGCTGGGTTGGCTGTGGATTTCTATCTTCATAAGCCCCTCAGGTAATTCTTACCCACATTGAACTCTGACACCCACTGCATTGGATTTTTCCACCTTAACTACAAACGGCTCAGTTGCCATTAGAAGTCCATTTTGCTCTACACCTAAGTTTGAGGTCTCCTTTGTGGGAACAACACTAATGGGGACAAAGAGAAGGCCTTGCGCGCCCCCTAGGGGATAGCTTGAACAATGTACAGCTTTATAATGATAAGTGCTTTTTCAGAGGTGCTAGGAATAAAAATAATAGGTAGTATTTTTGAGCCTTTACTGGCATCAGGCATACTGATTGGCCATTCACATAAATTATCTCATTTAAGCCTGTGAGGCAGGCGCTCTTATTACCTGCATTTTACAGAGGAAATTCACCTGTAAATCCAGTGGCGTGGTTGATCATGCCCTCATCCTCAGTATAATTTCTTCACTTGGCTTCCAGGATGCCATAGGTTTTCTCATTTGCTTCCCATGTCACTGGTTCTTCCCCTTCAGTCTTCATTTTATTCCCCCGTATTCCCCAAGACCTATTCATTTTGGTGCATCCCAGTGACAACTCCCAAATTTCCATCTTGTGACCAACCTCTCTCCTGAACTGTAGACTCATATATGCAACTCCCTACTTGGCATGTCCACTTGATGCCTCACCGACATCTCAAATGTAACATGCCTAAAAGTGATGTTCTCATCTTCTCCCACAAACCTATCCATCAGAGGCTTTCGCCCTTTCAGTTGATGAAACTCCATCCTCCCAACTGCTCACACCCAAAACCTTGGTCTCACTCCCGACTCCACACACTCACACCACTTCCCTGCACTCCCATGGCCACCACCCTGGTTTGAGTCAACATCATCTCTCACCTGGATTATCACTAGAGTCTCCTCCTTGGTCCTCTTGTTCCAAAATGTGCCATTTGAGACTATTCCCAACACAGAAACCAGAGTGATCTTTCTAAAATGTAACACAGATGGTATAGTTTCTCTGCCTAAACTCCTCCGAGAGTTTCCCATTTCACCCAGACTAAATGCCGCAGTCCTTAAAGTGGCCAATGAGGCCCTCTACCAGCAGGGTTGCCTCCGGGTCTACCTCTGACCTCATCTCCTGTTTGACTCTCTCTTCATGACTCCACACCAGCCATGCTGGTCTCCATGTTATTCCTTGCACGTCCCTGGCTTGCTTCTGCCCTAAGACTTTTGCCCTGGCTCATCCATCTGCCTGAAACATTCTTCCCCCAGAAATCTGCTTACCTAACCAGTTCACCTGCAAATCTTTCCTCAAGTGTCACACTCTTAATGAGACTGACCTTGTCTCCTCTATTAAAACCTGCAATCTGTCCCTCCTCCTGTAAGCCCAAACCTCTTACCATGTTCTACTTTTCCCTAGCATTTGATGACTTTCCAACATGTTATATAATTTAACTATTTATTATGTTTTGTTATTTTTTCTCCCCTCACTAGAATGTAAGCTCCAAGAAGGCAGAAGGTTTTGCCTGTTTTGTTTACTAACACATCCCAAACACATAGATTAGCCCCTGAAATATAATAGAAATATTTGTTGAATGAATAAGACATGGACGGGTTACATACTTAGTCCTAAGTATTTCAATAACCCATTTGAGAAGTAAACCTAAATAATAAACAATTGCTTTCTCCCTGTAGAGAAGCAGAATATAGCTCCATGCAATCTGTTTGGGCAACTTCTACAGGGATGAATGCTGAGTACCGGCACCTACAGCCCCCGTCCTTTAAAGAAGTAACAAACAGCAACATGCTATGTGTATCATTCACCTCTTCCGGAGTAAAGTTTATTTCCTACCATTATGTCACCCACAGAGCTGGGCATTGTCTTCTTTATCCAGTTTTCTTGGGGAATACCATGCTGTTACATGTAGTATTTTTCCTTACATTGAAAAGCAATATACAGTCTGCGGTGTACGTTTTCATATATTATTTGGGGTTTAAAGATGAGTTCCTGGAAGTTGTAACTCACAAAAGGAAGCAATGTAAATTTCTGTGAAATGGATATTCTATAACTAGGTCACTGAGTAAGGGTGACTTGCCATCTGATATACCTTGATAAGAGATGTAGCAAATGGTTCTGCTCGGTGTTTTCTTTTTCTTTTTAAATGTACTGTTATATTTTTTTGGCTGTGTTGGGTCTTCTTTGCTACACACAGGCTTTCTCTAGATTCGACGAGCAGGGGCTACTCTTCGTTGTGGTAAGTGTGCTTCTCATTGCAGTGGCTTCTCTTGTTGCGCAGCACGGGCTCTAGGCATGCAGGCTTCAGTAGTTGTAGCACGGGGGCTCAGGAGTTGGTGCTCGCGGGCTCTAGAGAGCAGGCTCAGTAGTTGTGGTGCCCAGGCTTTGTTGCCCAGCGGCATGTGGGATCTTCCCAGACCAGGTATGAACCCGTGTCCCCTGCCCTGGCAGGTGGCTTCTTAACCACTGCACCACCAGGGAAGTCCCTTGGTGTTTTATGAATTGCCTGCAATTGTAATTCTCACAGAGAGGCAGGTGACAGTTTCCTGTAGTAAGAATTTCAGGGCGCTGACTTGCCCACAGTTGTATCTCACCGGGATGAGTAGCACAGGGCTCTGGCCATGTGTTCCTCATGTCCTCTACTTAGCTAGTCAGACCCAAGCTGACCAATTGCAGCATCCATCCCTCATCCCCGATCGCAGACTGCCCTCCAAAGTTTCCGGCTTCTGAAAGAAATCCAGATCCTCTTCTCCCTGTTCTTTGTCAACAACCCCCAATTCTGCCCTGGTCTCACATCTAGTCTTCCCCAGTCCTCCCAGCATTACAACCATATGGCTGCTCCCAACCCGATGCGCTTAGAAAAAGTGAAAGATTAAAGACCAGATTGTGCGAAGCTTGATGAATGAATAATTTGAAGTGTTTGTTTCCACGATTCTTTTTTTTTTCCAATGAAAAGCCAGAAACTTCCAAGACTCAGTGTCAGAAAATAAGGGAGGGGGCAAGAAAAACAGTCTGTACCTCCTGAAACATCTATGAAATTTACTCATACAAATTCCCGGCAGTCTGTCCACACATACAACTACTTAGATTTATAGTTCTACCTCTCAAAATTGGACAATTTGCTTCAAGGACAAGAGTCAGCTAGACAGAACATTTGAAGATGAAAGAAAAGATCCTAGTGTTATGCCAATGATTAAATTGTGTCAATGCAGTATTTTTTGGTTGCAAAAGTAAAATCAGCTCAAATGTATATATAAACAAAATAATACATTTCAATCACAGCAACCATCTTTTCCTGTGGCCATCATTTATCCATGAGGAACCACCCCCAAACCTGGTATATTCTATAGGAGCCAGTATCTTCTCCTTCACATGGGATACCTGGTGGTAACTTATGACAAGGTGGCTTTGTAGCAAATGCACCTGAACTTGTTGAAATACTTGTTTCCCTTGACAGCCAGTCCACCGCACTCTCCAAGTTTTCCTCTCACCTTCCCGGCCAGTTCTCAGTCTCATTTCTGGTCCTTCTCATCACCCTGACTTCTAGCCATTGGACTGACTGCCATGAACTCAGTCCTTTAACTTCTTCTCTAGATTCTCTCCAGCAATGATCTCAGCCAGTCTTTATGAAACCATTCTATGAGGCAGGGATCTGCATCTGTTTTGTTTATTGCTGTATTGCCAGAGCCTGGAACAATGTTGGCATATGGTAGAGGCTCCATAAATGTTTGTTGAATAAGTGAATATCTAAATAACAATGGTCAAAGTATTCTTCTGGGGAGATGATACATTTATTCCAATGATATCGCCATTGCTCCGAATATTTTTAGGGCAATAGTGGAAGTAGGAAAACCAGTTAGAAGGAGGCTATTTGCAATAATCCTAGAGAAGGATGATGATGGCTTTAACCCAAACAGGTGGTAGCAGAGGCGATATTGAGACGTGATTGGCTTCTGGCTACAATTTGAATATAGATCTAATGGGTTGAGGTTAATTTTCACAGTGCATATGGAATGAGTCTCAATATTTATGAGACCACCCCATTAAAAAAAAGTAAAAAATTATAGTTGCTCAGCTTAATAGTACATATTATTTACTAGTCCCAGAATCATACGACATTTGGCTATCGCAGAAATCAAATTTCCCCTTGAAAAGTGAAACACAGAACCACTGGAGACATTTATGGGCTCTGAATGCGATTCCCTGTATGATGAAAGAATAATTCTGATTTTTTATGAGCACGCTTTTGTATTCGTGTGATTTAATTCTCATAGCAATCTTTTGAGGTTCTTGTTATTAACCCTATTTTTCAGACGAAAGAAAGGAGGCTCAGAGAGGTGAGCTAATTTTCTCAAGAGCTCCCAACTGCAGAGAGGGAGGATTTAAATGCAGGCCGGTTCAAACATGTGCTAGACGAATAAGAGCACCATGTTGGGAACAAACGTACATGCTGCCTAGAAAGAATATTCATTTGGGGCATTTCAGTATGACTTACTTAATTTCTCTCTTTCGACTTCATACTCACATCTCATAAGGACAACTCTGGAGGGTGGAAGCCCTGCAGCAAATACGAGACATCGTAGCTAGGACACTAGGACCAGTTGTGTTTTCCTGTTAGACTGGGAACGAGGGTCCTTTCAATGGCCACAGCCCTGGGTCGGGTGGTTCTTCCAGACGGTGTTTCCAGCGTCCCTGGGAGAAAACGCTGCCATCACCATGGGGATTCGATGCTTTCCAGGGCTATGTAGCCAGCATCCTCTCGAGACAAGGAACTATTGTTCGGATAGAAAGAGAGCATATTTCTCACTAGGGATTTGGGCTTGAATAAGGATTCAAATTTCAACAATGCCTCCTTTTGTAAAAATGGCTGACTTTTTTTTTTTTTTGGAGTATGTGATTTTTTTTCAGATTCAGATCATGGCTACTAACAACTGTTTCTCCTACAATGTTTCTTAAAAACATAATGTATGTGTTCCTGGGTATTAGGATCTCACAGAATAAATACCCCATTGCACATTAACATGAAGGCTTCATGCTGTTCTGAGCAGACTCTGGCTTTGCCATGGCAGGAAAGTCGTTTTGGGGGTGGGGTGGAGCCGGAAGCGATGGGTTCCTGGAGGGGAATTGGCACTTATGGAGAATGGCATCTAATGTGCCAGACACTTTAGATAAGTTATTCTAATTAATCCTCACAATCACCTGAACAGATATTATGCAAGTTTTACAAGCAAGGAACGTAACTAGGTGACTGGAGCAAAAATCACAGCTGGTGAGAATGGAATCTGGGATCGGTTCCCAGATTTCACTTCAAACCTGTTCTCTTTCTGCTTCCTGTTACATGCTCCCTTGCTGACCTTTTCAAATTTCATTTTCTCGGACGAGCCACCTGGCAAGGAAGAGTGCACAAAATGGTGCTTGTGAACGCCTCTGCCACAGGGCTTGTCACATAATAAGTACTCAATAAAAATCACATTTTCTCCCATCTTCCTCCTGTATCATCTCATCTTACCTTTTGTTTCTCTTTCTCTTTTTCTTCTCTCTCCTTTTCTTTCACCTCCTGCTTTCTTTTTGCTCTCATATGCTTTTCTCTGTAGAAACCCCAAATCTAAAGATCCTGTTCCCAGTGACAACATAAGCTTTAAAAACATCTCCCAGGAATAAATCAACAAGAACAATGTGAGATCCACATGAGGAAAACTATGAAATTTTAGTGAAGATACAAAAGAAGACCTGAATAGATGGAAAGATATATATATTTAAGGAGGAAAGATTCAATATTTTAAGGATGTCAACTTTGCTAATTAATCCATAAATTCAATGCAATCCCAATACAAATCCTAACGGGAGATTTATTGAAATTGATAAGTTGATTTTAGAGTTCATGTGGAAGAGAAAATGCACGAGAACAACCAAAAAATGTAAAGAAAAAGAAACAAAGAACAACAGGGAAGGACCTGAATTTTTAGTTATCAAAATATGCCAAGTGTATGTTAATTAAAGAATGTTGTATTGGTTCAGAATAAAAACAAGGACAAATTGAATCAAAAAGAACAATTCAGGGACAAAGGGACATTTAGAATATAAAAAGGGAGCATTTCAAATCAGAGCAAAAAGGACAGATTGTTCAAAAATGATATTGAGAGGGTTGGAAATCCTGAAAAAAATAATTTAGATTCCAGTATCACATCATACACACAAAATCCAAGTGGATTAAACTCTATAAACACTAAACTAAAAAAAATAACAAATCAGAAAGGAACTTGAGTAAAATACAGCATATCAGTTTTTAGAATTTTAGGGGGTGATGAAGGCCTTCCTAGGGAAGATGCAAATTCCAGGAGCCATTAATAAAAATACCTTATTTCAAAAAATTTAAAGTTCTGTGTGAAATAAGACTCTAAAACTAAAGGTCCTAGTGAAAGTCTTTGTAAAATATGTAAAGCAAAGTATAATATACAAAATATATTAAGAGCTCCTAAAATTATTAAAAGACATAAAATGTAAAACTGGGAAAAAGAAATGAAGAGATAACCATAAAAAATTAAAACATTGATAAAATATAAAAAGATGCTTAATCTCAAAATAAAGGAAATGCAAAATAAACCACAAGGTGTACTTTATAAATAATCAGGTTGTTAAAAATTCAATAGATTGATACCAGTATTATCAGGTGGAAATGGACAACTTCACACACAGTTTTTAAGAGTGTAAATTGGTACAATCTCTTTTGATGACAACTTAGAAATAGCTATCAAAATTTAAAATAAGCATTTTCTTGGATTTCTTAATTCCATTTCTAAGACTCGTTCCTCTGAAACATTCACAGATATTCATAAAATAAACATGGCTAGTCATTGAAGGTTTATTTATAATAAAGAAAAATTGGAAAAAGACAGAAATTTTCCTCGGTTAGAGAAGGGTTAGATGAAATATGGTACATTTATATTGTGGAATACTACATGATGACTGAAAAAAATGAGGTAGATTTATATTTACTTCATAAAAGAGCTTTAAGACATATGGTCAAGTAAGAAAAAAAAAAGTAAGGTACCACATAGTGTGGGTAAAGAGGATTTGGTTTTTCATATCATTTGAATTATTTGCAGTTAGCACATTTTGCTTATGTAAATAAGAATAAAAGGAATCTTACTTCATCTTATATATTTAATTTGAGCCAAGTAACCATAGCAGTACTAGTACTGTTCTCATGTATTCAGTAAATTTCCTGGGCTACACCCTCCCAGGTCAGGGATGAGTTGGTGACACTACGGGCTGGAGACCCAAGAGAACAAAGCTGAGGCGATGCTGAACTAGCACAAGAGAAGAACACTTCTCCTCAACTCCCAGCTCAGTATTGTAGCTATAATCAAGAATCACTTACTGAATTCCCTCTTTTGCTTTGGACTTCAGTGAAGTCCTTCTGGCCATGGAACCGTGGTACTTACCACCCAACAGTGTGGCATCCATCTTCTGTTTCTTGGTAAACTCCCTTCTGTCACAGGGGAAAAATAGCACCAGGTCTCTCTCCCCTTCCTCCCTTCTCCAAAACCTTCACTCTTGTTTAGCTGAAACATTTAGGAAGAAAAAGAAAAACTTTTAAAAAGTTTTAGTAATATAAACATACATGTATGAAGAGTATATATTAAACTTCACATCAAACATCATTTTTCCTGGAAAAAGTCCTTTAGAATATTAAAAAGAAAACTATCATCATTTATAACAAAGTCATTATTCTCCTACAATATTTCTTTGTGTATATATTTCTTCTAATTATTTTGTATTCTTTTTGTACCATTTTCAAAATATTTCTCTTCCAATTAGATTTTTCACCTTCTAATTATTTTTAGGTGCAAAAAAATACTGTTTTTGGATTTTTTCAGATAAGTATATTGGTTAGCCTAAGTCGCACATGATAGCAAGCTAGAACTAAAACTGTAACTGATCATAAAAATATGAAAACAGGACGAATAATTCTGCACATACTCAAGAGTAACCAAAGTACTTGAGCATTTCGAGCAGAATTGAACTCTGGCCTGAAAATCAAGAGACTTCAGCTCTGTCATTCAGTACAAACTTGGACAAGTGTGTGTCCTCTTAGATATTTTATAGATAGATGAGTTTCTTTACCTGTAAATTAAGTGGGTTGAGTAACAAAATTTTAAAACTCCCGTCCACTGATAAGATTCAAAGATTTCCACCGATGGTTGGGTGTGTAGAACGACTGGCAGACAGAACTTAGAAATAGAAATAGAAATAGAGATTATCATACTAAGTGAAGTAAGTCAAACAGAGAAAGACAAATAGCATACGATATCACTTATATGTGGAATCTAAAATATAATACAAATGAACTTATCTACGAAACAGAAACAGACCCACAGACCTAGAAAACAAACTTACGGTTACCAAAGGGAAAAAGGGATGGGGGAGATAAATTAGGAGTTTGGGATTAGCAGATACAAACTACTATATATACTGATAAAATAGGTAAACAACAAGGACCTACTGTATAGCACAGGGAACTATACTCAATATCCTGTAATAAACTCGAATGGAAAAGAATCTGAAAAAGAATATACATATATGTATAACTGACTCACTTTGCTGTATACCAGAAACTAACACAACATTGTAAATCAACTATACTTCAATCTCAAAAAAAAAAAAAAATAGAAACAACAATGGCAATAACGTTAATAGCTACCATTTCATGCGCGCTTATCACGTGCCGAGAACTAGGGTATGTGCTTTATATATATCATCTTGTTTGATTCTTATGCCATTTGAGGTTGAGATTATTTCCTCCATTCTTTAGATGAAGAAATGGAGACTCAGAGAGAGTAAATAACTTTCCCTAGGGCATACAACTAAAAGTGGGAAGTCCTGAAGTCAGGTCTAATTCCAAAGTTTGTGTTCTTAAGCTAAGGGCTAACCACAACCTGCGGTACAGGTCATTTTAAGGCTCCCTCTGCATCATACTGTTAGTGCTGCAGGGGCGGGGGGTGGCGAGGCAGGCGGGGAGAGGGAGAAGGGGAGGCTGGCAAGATAAGACTGTTGCAGGAGAGGGAAATGTCACGTCATGGGACCTGCAGGAGTCTTAGGACCGATTGCCAAGTGAGGGTTTTTGGCAGGAAAGAATTCAAGAGCCAGCCAGAGTAAAGGGAAAACAAATTTATTTAGACATGCACATTCTATAGGCAGAATGTGGACGTCTCAGGAAGTGAGAGTGGCCCCAGGAATGGGGCCATAGGTTTTTATGGGCTAATTTCATAGGCTAATGAGTGGGAGGAATATTCTTGCTATTTTGGGGATTTCCCAGGAATTGGGCCACTGGGAACTTTCTGGCCTTTTTGGTCTTCCTGGGAACTGTCAGGTGTAAGGGGGAGTGATTTTTAGTGTTACAAGGAAGGTATAATGAGCTAAAGGTCAATGCCTGGGCTATTCTCACAGCCACATTGTTTGCAGCTGGTTCCAGCTGGTCTTCATCACATCCCAACCGCTGCGCCCCTTCTTCATTATGTAGCATTTGTGTCCTGCCTCTTTCCTTCCCATCTCAAGACCTTCAAGAGTCCCTTGTTTCAGAGAGTGAATATAACTCAAAGCTTCTTCCATTGCCTAGAATGTTCAGTTGTGGATGGGGCAATGAATTTCCAGATGAGCTTGGAAATTTATAGCTGTGAGGCCATCCTGAAATTTTCCACTAAGATGAGAAATGATTTGCATGGCTGAAGACAGATGAATCTCCCAGTTGAGTCTTAGAAAGGAACTTCCAGGTCAGGTTCCTTGGCTGGCCTGGATGCCTGTAATTCACTTATTGTGTGATTAAGTGACAGGGTTATTTTTCCAGAGCTAATGATTCAAAAGCTTTCTGTGATATTAAACTCAGACATGTGAAAAAACAACAAGCAATTAGAAGCAATCAAAGCATTCTGAAATTAAGATTCAATTTCTGCATTTGCTAAACTCTTCATCAAAGAAATCAGTAATTTTTTTAAAAGCTATGAATATGATACACAGAGAATTAGAACAGCAATCAGTTTTAAAATGTACCCATGCTTCCCAGAATGCTTAGAATATTTAGGACCTAGCATTTTTCACTTGTCTTATTATGTTGCATTTTTTTAGACATGTGCCTTTGAACACTTTCTTGAGAAAGATTTCTCTTTCAGTTTTGACAGATGAATGGGCATGTAACTCCGTGAATGCCAGAAAAACCCTTATAAGCATCAAAGAATAAAAGCCATACTGAGCCATTTATACAAGTACTTCCAGCAAATTGCAGTGGGCAGGCTTCTCTTCTTTGGGTTTTGGTGTATAAGATGTTTGAAGATCCCTGCAGTCATATTCAACCAGGTGGATCTTGAGGTTTGTGAGTGTACCACCATCCTCAGCCTCTAAGAACCTACCAAGGGACAGAAAACAGGATTAGAAATAAATATCCTTCCATCCAAGCAACTCCTTGCCTTCTTTAATTGGCATTTTCATTTTGCTCAAGGCTGAATTCAATACCTTTTGAATATGAAGTAGAGCATTTTACCTTTCAGTCGTGCATCTCTTTTCCCACAATCCATTAGTCATTCATGTCTTTCTCTTCTCTTAGGTGGCTCAAACACACCTTTTTCAGTTTCTCTAATTTATCAAAGTTTTTCCTGAGTGGAGCCTCTGCACCTGTTGTCACCTCTGTCTGGAACCTCCCTCACCCCCTCTCCCTTTTCCAGCTGCCTCATTCTTTAGGTTTCAGCTCGAATGTCACTCCTTCGGAGAGGTCTTCCTTACTACCCTCTTAAGTGTGCCCCCCTACCCGTCTCCACTTGGTTCTGTTACTTAAAAATAAATCGTATAATATTATTACTTTCTTTTAGAGCAATCACAATTATAATTGTATATGTAAAAAAAATTATGGGGCTTCGCTGGTGGCGCAGTGGTTGAGAGTCCGCCTGCTGATGCAGGGGACACGGGTTCGTGTCCCGGTCCGGGAGGATCCCACATGCCGCGGAGCGGCTGGGCCCGTGAGCCATGGCCGCTGAGCCTGCGCGTCCGGAGCCTGTGCTCCGCAACGGGAGAGGCCACAACAGTGAGAGGCCCGTGTACCGAAAAAAAAAAAAAAAATTATGTTCTTTTATTATTTCTGACTTTCCAACAGGACTGTAAACTCCATGAGAGAGTATATCTTAAGGTGCATACATACAATATTGTTTTCAAGTCAAAAAGCAATACATATACAAACACATAAAAAGAAAACTACAGGCCAACATTCCTTATGAATATAGATGAAAGAATCCTTAACAAAATATTAGTAAATTGGTCTCAGCACCATATAAAAACAATTATATATCATGACCAAGTGGAGTTTATCCTAGAAATATAAAGTTAGTTAAATGTCTGAAAATCAATTAATGTAATGCACTATATTAATAGAGAGCGATGGACAGAAACCGTATTATCATCTCTATTATCATCTCAATAAATACATAAAAAGTATCTGGCCAAATTCAATAATTATTTATGATAAAAACTCTCAACAAACTTTCTCAACCTGATAAAGGACATCTCTGAAAAACTAACAACACTATACTTAGTGGTGAAAGACTGAATTCTTTACCCCTAATATCAGGAATAAGAAAGGGATACCCATTTTCATCACTTTTATTCAAGACTGTAGTGGAGATTCTAGCCAGTGCAGTAAGGAATAAAGATACTAGAGGTATATAGATTAGAAAAAAATAAATAAAACTGTCTTATTTGTGATGATATGATCTTGTATATAGAAGATCCTAAGGCATGTACCAAAGAAGAACCCTATTAGAACTAATAATCTAGGTTACCAAGGTCCAGAGTATGCAAGATCAATGTACAAAAATCAATTTTATTTCTAGAAGCTAACAATGAACAATCCAAAACTGAAATTAAGGAAACAATTTCATTTGTGATACTATCAAAAAGATTACTTAGGAATATATTTAACAAAAAAGTGCAGGACTTGTATCATGAAAACTATAAATAATTGTTGAGAAAAATTAACAAAGACAAATAAAGACATTTCATATTCATGGACTGGAAAGACTTAATATTGTTAAGTTGGTAATTCCCTCCAAGTTAACCTATCAATTCAATGCAATCCTTTTAAAATCCCAGTAGGCTTTTTTTGTGTGTGTGGAAATTGACAAGAAGATCCTAAAAGTCATAGAGAAATGCAAAGGGCAGCAGCTAAAACCACTTTGAAAAACAACAAATTCAGAGGACATACATATTTGAGTTAAGACTTGCTATAAAGCTTCGGCATTCAAGACAGCGTGGTATTAGCATAAGGATAAGCATAATCAGTGAAACAGAATAGAGTTTGGAAATAAACTTTATACATATGGTGCATATATATATATATATTTTTTTTAATTTAATTTAATTTTTTTGCCACACCTCACTGCTTGTGGGATCTTAGTTCTCCGACCACGGATTGAACCCAGTCCCGGGGCAGTGAAAGCGCAGAGTCCTAACCACTGGACTGCTAGGGAATTCCTTTTTTAAATTAATTAATTAATTAATTTTTGCCTGCACCGCGCGGCTTGCGGGATCTTAGTTCCCCAACAAGGGATCGAACCCGTGCTCGCGGCAGTGAAAGCATCGAGTCCTAACCACTGCACTGCCAGGGAATTTATATGGCCAATATATTTTTGATAAAACTTCCAAGGTAATCCAATAGGATAAGGATCATCTTTTTAACAAATGGCACTGAGAAAACTGCATTATCTAAATGCAAAAAAAAAAAAATAAACCTAGCCCTTTTCCTCATACCATACAAAAAATTTACTCAAGACAAATTATAGACCTAAATATAAAAACTAAAACTATAAATCTAGAAGGAAACAAATATGATAATCTTTGTGCTCTTGGGTTAGGCAAAATTTTCTTAGATATGACACCAAAAGCATTCTCCATAAAAGAAAAAATTGACAAACTGGAGTTTATCAAAACTGAAAAATTTGTTTTTCAAAGGACATTTAAAAAAATGAACTGACAGGGCTTCCCTGGTGGTGCAGTGGTTGAGAGTCCACCTGCCGATGCAGGGGACACGGGTTCGTGCCCCGGTCCGGGAAGATCCCACATGCCGCGGAGCAGCTGGGCCCGTGAGCCATGGCCGCTGAGCCTGCGCGTCCGGAGCCTGTGTTCCGCAACGGAAGAGGCCACAACAGGGAGAGGCCTGCGTACAGCAAAAAAAAAAAAAAAAAAAAAAAATGAACGGACAAACCATAGACTAGGAGAAAATTTGCAAAACATAAAACTGATAAAGAAATGTACCCAAAATATATATTAAAAAACTTGTTGCAACTAAGGAGCCGGCAAGCCACAACTAAAGGAGCCCGGGAGCTGAAACTAAGACCCGGTGCAACCAAATAAATAAATAAATATTTTTTAAAAAAACCTTGTAACAATAATAATAAGACAACAACTCAATAGAAAAAAATGGACAAAATATTTGAATAACATTTCACCAAAGAAGACATAACAACTTGCAAATAAGCAGATGAAAAGATGCTCAATATTATTAATCACTAGGGAAATGCAAATTAAAACCATAATGAGATACCACTACACACTAGAAAGGTTAAAATAAAAAAGGCTGACAGTACCAAGTACTGGCAAAAGATGTGGAAGGGCTTTGGTTTTGAGGGAATTCATGTGAGAGGAAAATAAATGAATGCTATGTGCATAATAACACCTCACAGAGGAGACGTGGTTTACACTTTTTCATTGGGTAAGTCTCCAGATGGTTCTGCTAGGGTACAGGTTCTCAATTTTTAAATGAGAGAATTGTATTAGAGGAGCCATACAGTTAGTTCCTTCCTCTCAAATGTGAATAAGTGGAAGGGAGAGGAAACGTACTGCAGGTAAGGGAGAAATATACATAGTGCTATAAGAAGCTATACTGCGTATGTATGTGACAATGAGAGGCCACTTGACTAGGGATAGGTTGCAGGCAGATGAGCTTCAGGAAGCAAATCTGGAGAGAGGAACAATCAGTTTGGTTGTCCTTGAAAGCTCAGCCCTGGAAAACTGGGTTTGAAAAAAGTACAGAGCAATATAAAACGTAGGAACAATATTTTTTACTCTTACGGTAAACTTCTGCTATCTTCACTCATTTGGGTGAAAATTTCCTAAGTAATTTAATTATCCAGGCAACTTCATTGCAAACCTTTAATGCAAAATAGTGAAACAAATTATCAAAGGGAAAGTTTTATGTCCATCCCATTTCTGGCATCTTGGTTTCTCCTCTGAACTAATTTTACATTTTTTTCAAATGAAAATAAAATTTCATGCAGTGACCATAAGTAAACAGTGAATCATTAATACGCACAAAAGTTTGAATTTGACATGCCTCAGTATGACATGAGATACTTCATGAATTATTTAGAGTGTTCTTGGTATCTCGAAAATTTTACTTACCTAGCCACGGTGCATATTCTTATGAGATATCACTAGCTTAACTTTACAGGGAAAATTCAGAGGAAATCAGTATGAAAAATAGATTTCATCAGACAAATGTTTTAATAATTTGGTTTTAGTAATACAACTTGATAATAATTCAGAAAATGTGCTGTCTGATTTAAATTTTGGCAGAACTAGCATCTTCCCGTTTTCTCTTTTGATTAGGCTGTTTGATACAGTAGAGCAAACATTCTATTTAAAAGGTTCTTTTATGCCATAAAACTTTATATAATATTGAATTAGTCAAAAGGTAAATGGTTCCACCATCCTACTTGACTAGTGTAATGTTAACATTTGATCATCCAGTCACTATCTGTAAAGATCCTATCCAATGAGAGGGAAATTGCTGCTTCACCAGATAAGTATTTTCATTGTTAGATAATACTTTCATTTGCAGGTATACAAATGCTCAATTTATGATTTTTAAATTAAGAAAATCAGGTGTTAATATTGTTTTTCTATTTATGAACACTCTCTGATTTAAAAACAAAATCCAAAGGTATACTATACTGTGATGCTCAAAAGAAATTAATAATTACCCACTCCTGGTACTGAATGGTCAGTAATGGGGAAGGATTCATTTGTATAGGGTAGACCATTTGATTCTATTGTGACCAAGAAGACTATATTCTTTTTTTTTTTTTTTTTCGGTACGCGGGCTTCTCACTGTTGTGGCCTCTCCCGTTGTGGAGCACAGGCTCCGGACGCGCAGGCTCAGCGGCCACGGCTCACGGGCCTAGCCGCTCCGCAGCATGTGGGATCTTCCCGGACCGGGGCACGAACCCGTGTCCCCTGCATCGGCAGGTGGACTCTCAACCACTGCGCCACCAGGGAAGCCCAAGAAGACTATATTCTTAAGCAGGATGGTTCAGTGGTTTACTTAGGTTTGTTTTAATTCCCATTTAATTCCTATTTATGATAGTATGATATTTAAACCAGAGAAAAATTCATTATGTGAAGTCATGAACACTAAAAGGAGAAAAAATGCTCACCTGAAGCATAAAATAAGACATAGTAGGACAAATTGAAGAAGTCCAAAGAAAGTAACATATCCATCTTGCATCTATATGTTTCAACAGGGCCAGTGATCATAAGGAAAAGATCATAAAGGTTACTGAGTCTGATGTAGATGCCACCATATTATGTGATGTCTCTCAAACATTGCTTGAGGCATTAGACGCACTGGACAGGAAGCCACAATCAAGGAAGTTCCTGAGCCTTCTTATTTCTTAGAATATTTGCTAGTAAGTCTTCAAAGACTTAGAAATCATCAAAGAGAAAGCAACAGAAGAGCTGAAGACCAGAGTTCAAAGAACTGCAATTCAAGGGAAGTTGCAGAAGTTTCAAGACAGTGAATAAAGAATCATGAAGACAGACTACTTTCATGATCTTATCTGATGGGAAGAGATGTCATCTGTCCATATCAACACTGGAGACCTTCAGAAGTTTGTTGTCAAAGAAGGCAGGTCTCCATAAAGATAAGGCTTGTTTGGAAGTGAATGGCCTCTAGCACTTCAATTACATAGGAGAAAAAGAAAACCTCTTTCAATATTTACTTAAACTACAAACATTGAAATATTCCCTGCACATTTTTTTTTTTTTGCCAAATCAGTATAGTCCTCAGTATGATATTTTTTAGTTGATTCTATTTTTCAAACTTTAGTACATTTATTTAATGGTTGCCCTGGTTTTTCCCAAAATACTCTTTCACTGCCAATCCCTGAAGCCTGTAGATTCTTCCTGGTGACCAGAAATGCTCTATTCTTATCACCAAAGCTATTGATCTTGCAGGTTGTAAGTCAGGAGAGGCTAGATGCTGCAGTAACAAGTGCTCCTCCCCCCCATCACAATGGCTGGTAACACAAAGATTTCTCATTATACTTCACATTCATTACAAGTCATTACAGCTTTGTTCATAAGCCTTTTACCCTGGGAACAGCCTCTATCTGGAACGTTGCCAGTCTCATGGTTGAGCAACAGGAGAAATGACAAGCCACACACTGGGTCCAAAAGTGACTGTCTAGAAATGACACATTTTGCTTACACTTCATTGGCTGGAAGGAGTCTCATGGACTGGCCTGACATCAGTGGCACAGGGAAGTATAATCCTCCCCTAGGATGCAAGTATTCAAGAATAATTTACGTAAGTGTTTCAATTTATATAAGTGTTTTTTTTGTTTGTTTGTTTGTTTGTTTTTTGCGGTATGCGGGCCTCTCACTGTTGTGGCCTCTCCCGTTGCGGAGCACAGGCTCCGGACGTGCAGGCTCAGCGGCCATGGCTCACGGGCCCAGCCGCTCTGCGGCATGTGGGATCTTCCCTGACCGGGGCATGAACCCGTGTCCCCTGCATCGGCAGGCGGACTCTCAACCACTGCGCCACCAGGGAAGCCCTACATAAGTGTTTTTGCTATCAGGATATATGCTGCTTTCCATCAGGGTTCATGTGCCTATCAGGATATGTCTGCTTCTCTATCAGGATACATGTGCCATTGTTTAGGGATAAGAAGCTTCTGGGTCTTAGGCTAGGACTGAGCTGTGGTTTGTGTACTGGCCCCCTAGTTCCTCCCCAGGCCGGGTTTTCAGCATTGCTCTTTCTCCTCATCCTATCCGAGAACTCTTCCATTGCGTGTTTGGGACCTGCCGTAGGACCAAGCTTTGGTCAGGAGTGACAAGCTAAGAATGAGTGTGGGCTGCCCCCTTTTCCCTTCCTACTAGCAGCTGGGTCATAGCTGAGCTTTCTTTCTGACACATGCAGCTTCTTCCCGAAACACTGTTTTTGTTTTATTTTTATTCTTATTTTTTCATTCTGGCCAACCACTTCATAACACACTGCCAGCAGATTCAATTTGTCTTGTGTTTCTTTCTGGAGTGACATTTTTCCTTAGCACTTAAAAAAAAAATCCAGTTCATTCTAGGTTTTGGCCTGCCTGGCACTATTGTCAAAGGTTTCTGTCATTCTTTTCAATGTATTTTTCTGGAACTAAAATTTCCTCAGGCCTCTCAAGGTTATGGGTACAAATGAGATCACGTTTCCAGTAATAACTCAAATCTCCTTGACTCATCTTGCCCACTTGCTCATGTAGAGACTTCCTGACCTCACCAAAGGTCTCTCCAGCTTTTTTCTGGGTGTGCCAGGAGTGAGGGCTGGGGTCAGGAGTCCTCTCACATTCTTCTGTCTAGGCCCCCACCCCATGAATGTCCACTGCCGGTGGACTCAACTTGACACGTGGGTTATTCAGGGCTCTTTGGTTGCACATCATGGAAACCAACTTGAGCCAACTTAATCAAGTTAGAGGGTTCACAATAGGTACATGAGGCCATTTCTCAGAATATATGGCATACAGCTGGCCCTCAAGAAAATTCTATTAGACTAGAAGAATGAAATGTTTAAGAATCTCCCCTCTTTTACCTGCTCATTTCTGGGCGTCTGCTTTATTGGCTTGCCTTTGCAGACTGGATCTTTCTGCATGCACACTGGGGAGATTCCCTAGTTCTCCCTGAACCCCAAATCCAATTTCTGAGAGGATGCCATTCAGGCCTGGATTTTAAGTAAAAGTTAAGAATGAGGATGAAGGTTACTTAGCAAAATAGGAGTTTGAAGGTTCACCTGGCAGAATCGGGTAGGAATGAGGGCGAGAAAGATTTTTCTTGAGTTTTCCAGAGCTTCCATAACAAAGTATCACAGACTGAGTGGCTTAAACAACAAAAATTTATTTTCTCATAGTTCTGGTGGCTAGCAGTGCAAGAACAGGGTGTTGGCAGTGTTGGTTTCTCCTGAGGCCTCCTTGGCTTGCAGATGGCCACCTTCTCACTGTGTTGTTACATGGTCTTTACTCTGTATCTGAGTGTCTCTGGGGTCTCTGTATGCCCTAATCTCCTCTTCTTATGAGGACGCTAGTCAGATTGGATTAGGGCCTACCCTAATGGCCTCATTTAAACATAATCATATCTTTAAAGGCCCATCTCCATGGGCTTCCCTGGTGGCGCAGTGGTTGGGAGTCCGCCTGCCGATGCAGGGGACACAGGTTCGTGCCCCGGTCCGGGAGGATCCCACGTGCCACGGAGCGGCTGGGCCCGTGAGCCATGGCCGTTGGGCCTGCGCATCCGGAGCCTGTGCTCCACAACGGGAGAGGCCACAGCGGTGAGAGGCCCGCGTACCGCAAAAAAAAAAAAAAAAAAAAAAAGGCCCATCTCCAAATATAATAACATTCTGAGGTACTGAGGGTAAATTTAGAGGGAACATAATTCAGTCCATAACATCTATTGCCTATCAAATCACTTGAAAACCTAATGGTGTAAAACAAAATTTTTTACAATGTTCATAGATTTGGTAGGTCAGAAATTCAGAAGAGGTGTGGTGGGGATGGCTCTTCCCTGCTCCATGATATCTGGGCTCTCAGCTGGGATGACTTAAATGGCTGGATGCTGACAAATAGCTGGGCTAGGGGACTCACTTCTGAGATGGCTTCTTTACTCACATGTTTCATGCTTGGGTTGAAATGGCTGAAACCTGTGCTCAGATGGTACTGTTGACACAACAAGTCCATGTGGCTTGGGCTTCCTCATAGCATGGCAGCCTCAGGGAAGATGGACTTTTTACATGGCAGCTCAGGGCTCAAAGAGCGTTCCAGTGACCAAGGGACATAGTTTCACTTCTACTATACTTATTGAAGCAGTCACAAGCACAGATAAATGCCAAAGAATTTGTGACCATATTACAGAACTGCCACAACAGTCATATTCAAAATGTCTACTACATCCCTGTCCCATATGCCCTCTGTGAGAAGACCAATTCTCTCCCATGACTGTTGGTTCTTGTTGTTCTCCAAAATTTGGTAAGCTTTTTATCCATTTAATAGAAATCAGCCCCAATGTGTCAATAGCCACACTTGAGTTCTTTTCTAGCCAAGCATCTTAAATTTGCAATATTTAAAAGATTTCTCAGTCTCATACCTCTCGCTCCATTTGTTTATGGGTACTTAAGTCCATCTCCGGTGAGAGAGTCACACTTTTGGTACCTTTTTCCTGTGCCATTAGAGGCATGTTAAAAATTGAGATATAATTGACATAAGACATTATATTAGTTTCATATATACAACATAATGATTCAATATTTCTATATATTGTGAAATGATCACCACAATAATTCTTGTTAACATCTGTCACCATACATAAATTTTTTTCTTGTGATGAGAACTTTTAAGATCCACTCTCTTAGCAACTTTCAAATATACAATTCTACATTATTAACTACAGTCATCATGTTGTATGTTACTTCCCTGTGACTTATTTATTTTATAACTGGAAGTTAGTACCTTTTGACCACCTTCACCTATTTCATCCACCCGCAAGGCCCTACCTCTGGCAATCTACCAATGTGTTCTCTATATCTATGAGCTTGGTTGTTAGTTTGTTGTTGTTGTTGTTAGATTCCACATATAAGTGAGATCATATGGTATTTGTTTTTCTCCGTCTGACTTACTTTACTTAGCATAATGCCCTCAAGGTCCATCCATGTTGTCACAAATGGCAGGATTTCATTCTTTTTTGTGGCTGAACAATATTCCATTATATATATACACACACACACATACACACACACCATGCACGCACGCATGCACACACATAGCACATTTTCTTTATCCATTCATCCATTGATGGACTCTTAGCTTGCTTCCATGTCTTGGCTATTGAAAGTAATGCTGCAGTGAACATGCGGGTGCAGATATCTTTGTGAGATAGTGTTTTCATTCTCTTTGGATAAATACCTAGAGGTGGAATTGCTGGATCATATGGTAGTTCTATTTTTAATTTTTTGAGGAAGCTTTGTACTGCTTTCCATGGTGCCTGTTACATTCCCACCGACAGTGAACAAGAGTTTCCTTTTCTTCACATCCTCACCAAAACTTCTTATTTCTTTCTTTCTTTTTTTAAAAAATACATTTATTGGAGTATAATTGCTTTACAATATTGTGTTAGTTTCTGGTGTACAACAAAGTGACTCAGCTATAAGTATACATATATCACCGTACCCTCTCCCTCTTGAGCCTCCCTGCCATCCTCGCTATACCACCTCTCTAGGTTGTCACAAAGCATCGAGCTAATCTCCCTGTGCTATGCAGCAGCTTCCCACTAGCCATCCATTTTACATTTGGTAGTGTATATATGTCAGTGCTTCTCTCTCTCTTCATCCCAGCTTCCCCTTGCCCCGCTGTGTCCTCAAGTCCGTTCTCTATGTCTGCATCTTTATTCCTGCCCTGCCACTAGGTTCATCAGTACCATTTTTTTAGATTAACGCTATGTGTTGTAGCATATGGTATTTGTTTTTCAATCTTCTGAGTTACTTCACTCTATATGATAGATTATAGGTCCATCCATCTCATTACAAATAACTCAATTTCATTCCTTTTCTCCAGAAAGTAGGCATAGAGGAAAGTTACTTCAACATAATAAAGGCCATATAGGACAAATCCACAGCCAACATCATTCTCAATGGTGAAAAACTGAAACCATTTCCTCCAAGATCAGGAACAAGACAAGTTTATCCACTCTCACCACTGTTATTCAACATAGTTTTAGAAGTTTTAGCCACAGCAATCAGAGAAGAAAAAGAAATAAAAGGAATCCAAATCAGAAAAGAAGAAGTAAAGCTGTCACTGTTTGCAGATGACATGATACTACACATAGAGAATCCTAAAGATGCTACCAGAAAACTACTAGAGCTAATCAATGAATTTGGTAAAGTAGCAGGATGCAAAATTAATGCACAGAAATCTTGCATTCCTACAAACTGATGATGAAAAATCTGAAAGAGAAATCAAGGAAAAACTCCCATTTACCACTGAAATAAAAAGAATAAAATACCTAGGAATAAACCCACCTAAGGAGGCAAAAAACCTGTATGCAGAAAATTATAAGACACTGATGAAAGAAATCAAAGATGATACAAGCAGATGGAAAGATATACCATGTTCTTGGATTGGATGAATCAACATTGTGAAAATGACTATACTACCCAAAGCAATCTACAGATTCAATGCAATCCTTATCAAACTACCAATGACATTTTTCACAGAACTACAACAAAAAATATCACAATTTCTATGGAAACACAAAAGACCCCGAATGGCCAAAGCAATCTTCAGAAAGAAAAACGGAGCTGGAGGAATCAGGCTCCCTGACTTCAGACTATACTACAAAGCTACAGTAATCAATGCAGTATGGTACTGGCACAAAGACAGAAATTTAGACCAATGGAAGAGGATAGAAAGCCCAGAGATAAACCCACGCACATATGGTCACCTTATCTTTGATAAGGGAGGCAAGAATATACAATGGAGAAAAGACAGCCTCTTCAATAAGTGGAGCTGGGAAAACTGGACAGCTACATGTAAAAGAATGAAATTAGAACACTTCCTAACATCATACACAAAAATAAACTCAAAATGGATTAAAGACTTAAATGTAAGGCCTGACACTATAAAACTCTTAGAGGAAAACATAGGCTGAACACTCTATGACGTAAATCACAGCAAGATCCTTCTTGACCCACCTCCTAAGAAAATGGAAATAAAAACAAAAGTAAACAAATGGGACCTAATGAAACTTAAAAGCTTTTGCACAGCAAAGGAAAACATGAACAAGACGAAAAGACAACCTTCAGAATGGGAGAAAATATTTGCAAATGAAGCAACTGACAAAGGATTAATCTCAAAAATTTACAAGCAGCTCATGCAGCTCAATAACAAAAAAACAAACAACCCAATCCAAAAATGGGCAGAAGACCTAAATAGACATTTCTCCAAAGAAGATACACAGATTGCCAACAAACACGTGACAGGATGCTCAACATCACTAATCTTTAGAGAAATGCAAATCAAAACTACAATGAGGTATCACCTCACACCAATCAAAATGAAAGTTCCTTAAAAAACTAAAAATAAAACTACCATAAGACCCAGCAATCCCACTACTGGGCATATAACCTGAGAAAACCATAATTCAAATAGAATCACGTACCACAATGTTCATTGCAGCTCTATTTACAATTGCCAGGACACGGAAGCAACCTAAGTGTCCATTGACATATGAATGGATAAGGAAGATGTGGCACATATATACAATGGAACATTACTCAGCCATAAAAAGAAACGAAGTTGAGCTATTTTTAGTGAGGTGGATGGACCTAGAGTCTGTCATACAGAGTGAAGTAAGTCAGAAAGAGAAAAACAAATACTGTATGCTAACACATATATATGGAATCCTAAAAAAAAAAAAAAAGGTTCTGAAGAACCTATGGGCAGGACAGAAATAAAGATGCTGATGTACAGAAATGACTTGAGGACACGGGGAGGGGGAAGTATAAGCTGGGATGAAGTGAGAGAGTGGCATGGACATATATATGCTGCTTTATAACAAAGTGAATCTGCTTTATAACAAAGTGAATCAGCTATACATATACATATATCCGCATATCTCCTTCCTCTGGCATCTCCCTCCCACTGTCCCTATCCCACTCCTCTATGTGGTCACAAAGCACCGAGCTGATCTCCCTGTGCTGTGTGGCTGCTTCCCACTAGCTATCTATTTTACATTTGGTAGAGTACTTATGTCTGTCCCACTCTCTTCATCACCACTTCCCCTTCCCACTCCCCATTTCCTCAAGTCTATTCTCTATGTTGGCGTCTTTATTCTTGTCTTGCCCCTAGGTTCTTCAGAACTTTTTTTTTTTTAGATTCCACATATATGTGTTAGCATATGGTATTTCTCTTTCTCTTTCTGACTTACTTCACTCTGTATGACAGACTCTAGGTCCATCCACCACACTGCAAATAACTCAATTTCGTTTCCTTTTATGGCTGAGTAATATTCCATTGTATATATGTGTCACATCTTTATCCATTCATCTTTCAATGGACACAGGTTGCTTCCATGTCCTGGCGATTGTAAACAGAGCTGCAATGAACATTGTGGTACATGACTCTTTTTGAATTATGGTTTTCTCAGGTTATATGCCCAGTAGTGGGATTGCTGTGTCGTATGGTAGTTCTATTTTTACTTTTTTAAGGAACCTCCATACTGTTCTCCATAGTGGCTGTATCAATTTACATTCCCACCAACAGTGCAAGAGGGTTCCCTTTTCTCCACACCATCTCCAGCATTTGTTTGTAGATTTTTTGATGATGGCCATTCTGACCGGTATGGTTTTGATTTGCATTTCCCTAATGATTAGTGATGCTGAGCAGCTTTTCATGTTTGTTGGCAATCTGTATGTCTTCTTTGGAGAAATGTCTATTTAGGTCTTTTGCCCATTTTTGGATTGGGTTGTTTCTTTTTCTGATATTGAGCTGCATGAGCTGCTTGTAAATTTTTGAGATTAATCCTTTGTCAGTTGCTTCATTTGCAAATATTTTTTCCCATTCTGAGGGTTGTCTTTTCGTCTTGTTTATGATTTCCTTTGCTGTGCAAAAGCTTTTAAGTTTCATTAAGTCCCATTTGTTTATTTTTTATTTTATTTCCGTTACTCTAGGAGGAGAGTCAAAAAGATCTTTCTGTGATTTATGTCAAAGAGCGTTCTGCCTATGTTTTCCTCTAAGAGTTTTATAGTGTCAGGCCTTACATTTAGGTCTTTAATCCATTTTGAGTTTATTTTTGTGTACGATGTAAGAAAGTGTTCTAATTTCATTCTTTTACATGTAGCTGTCCAGTTTTCCCAGCTCCACTTATTGAAGAGGCAGTCTTTTCTCCATTGTATATTCTTGCCTCTTTTGCCAAAGACAAGGTGTCCATATGTGCATGGGTTTATCTCTGGACTTTCTATCCTCTTCCATTGGTCTAAATTTCTGTCTTTGTGCCAGTACCATACTGCATTGATTACTGTAGCTTTGTAGTATAGTCTGAAGTCAGGGAGCCTAATTACTCCAGCTCCATTTTTCTTTCTGAAGATTGCTTTGGCCATTTGGGGTCTTTTGTGTTTCCATAGAAATTGTGATATTTTTTGTTGTAGTTCTGTGAAAAATGTCATTGGTAGTTTGATAAGGATTGCATTGAATCTGTAGATTGCTTTGGGTAGTTTAGTCATTTTCACAATGTTGATTCATCCAATCCAAGAACATGGTATATCTTTCCATCTGTTTGTATAGTCTTTGATTTCTTTCATCAGTGTCTTATAATTTTCTGCATATAGGTTTTTTGCCTCCTTAGGTGGGTTTATTCCTAGGTATTTTATTCTTTTTGTTGCAGTGGTAAATGGGAGTGGTTCCTTGATTTCTCTTTCTGATTTTTCATTGTTAGTTTATACGCAAGAGATTTCTGTGCATTAATTTCGCATCCTGCTACTTTACCAAATTCATTGATTAGCTCTAGTAGATTTCTGGTGGCATCTTTAGGATTTTCTATGTATAGTATCATGTAATCTGCAAACAGTGATAGTTTTATTTTTCTTTTCCAATTTGGATTCCTTTTATTTCTTTTTCTTCTCTGATTGCCGTGGCTAAAACTTCTGAAACTATGTTGAATAACAGTGGTGAGAGTAAGCAACTTTGTGTGTTCCTGATCTTAGAGGAAATGGTTTCAGTTTTTCACCATTGAGAACGATGTTGACTGTGGATTTGTCATATATGGCCTTTATTATGTTGAGATAGGTTCCCTCTATGCCCACTTTCTGGAGAGTTTTCATTATAAATAGGTGTTGATTTTTGTCAAAAGCTTTTTCTGCATCTATTGAGATGACCATATGGTTTTTCTCCTTCAGTTTGTTAATATGGTGTATCACATTGATTGATTTGCGTATATTGAAGAATCCTTGCATTCCTGGGATAAACCCCACTTGATCATTGTGTATGATCTTTTTAATGTGCTGTTGGCTTCTGTTTGCTAGTATTTTGATAAGGATTTTTGCATCTATTTTCATCAGTGGTATTGGCCCGTAATTTTCTTTTTTTGTGATATCTTTGTCTGCTTTTGGTGTCAGTGTGATGATGGCCTCATAGAATGAGTTTGGGAGTGTTCCTCCCTCTGCTATATTTTGGAAGCGTTTGAGAAGGATAGGTGTCATCTCTTCTCTAAATGTTTGATAGAATTCACCTGTGAAGCCATCTGGCCCTGGGCTTCTGTTTGTTGGAAGATTTTTAATCACAGTTTCAATTTCAGTGCTTGTGATTGGTGTGTTCATGTTTTCTATTTCTTCCTGGTTCAGTCTTGAAAGGTTGTACTTTTGTAAGAATCTGTCCATTTCTTCCAGGTTGTCCATTTTATTGGCATATATTGCCTGTAGTAGTCTCTCATGATCCTTTGTATTTCTGCGGTGTCAGTTGTTAATTCTCCTTTTCCATTTCTAATTGTATTGATTTGAGTCTTCTCCCTTTTTTTCTTGATGAGTCTGGCTAATAGTTTATCAATTTTATCTTCTCAAAGAACCAGCTTTTAGTTTTATTGATCTTTGCTATTGTTTCCTTCATTTCTTTATCATTTATTTCTGATCTGATCTTATGATTTCTTTCCTTCTGCTAACTTTGCGGGTTTTCTTGTTTTTCTTTCTCTAATTGCTTTAGGTGTAATGTTAGGTTGTTTATTTGAGATGTTTCTTGTTTCTTGAGGTAGAATTGTGTTGCTATAAACTTCCCTATTAGAACTGCTTTTGCTGCATCCCATAGGTTTTAGGTTGTCGTGTTTTCATTGTCATTTGTTTCTAGGTATTTTTTGATTTCTTCTTTGATTTCTTCAGTGATCTCTTGGTTGTTTAGTAGCGTATTGTTTAGCCTCCACGTGTTTGTACTTTTTACAGTTTTTTTTTTCCTGTAATTGATAGCTAGTCTCATAGCGTTGTGGTCAGAAAAGATGCTTGATACAATTTCAATTTTCTTAAATTTACCAACACTTGAATTGTGACCCAAGATGTGATGTATCTGGAAAATATTCCATGTGCACTTGAGAAGAAAGTGTATTCTGTTGTTTTGGGATGGAATGTCCTCTAAATATCAATTAAGTCCATCTGGTCTAATGTTTCCTTATTTGTTTTCTGTTTGGATGATCTGTCCATTGGTGTAAGTGCAGTGTTAAAGTCACCTACTATTATCGTGTTACTGTCGACTTCCCCATTTATGGCTGTTAGTATTTGCCTTATGTATTGAAGTGCTCCTATGTTGGGTACATACATATTTACAATTGTTATACCTTCTTCTTGGATTGATCCCTTGATCATTATATAGTGTCCTTCCTTGTCTCTTGTAATAGTCTTTATTTTAAAGTCTTTTTGTCTGATATGAGTATTGCTATCCCAGCTTTCTTTTGACTTCCATTTGCATGGAATATCTTTTTTCATCCCCTCACTTTCAGTCTGTATGTGTCCCTAGGTCTGAAGTGGGTCTCTTGTAGACAGCATATATATACGGGTCTTGTTTTTGTATCCATTCAGCCGGTGTATGTCTTTTGCTTGGAGCATTTAATCCATTTACATTTAAGGTAATTATCGATATGTATGTTTCTATTACCATTTTCTTAATTATTTTGGGTTTTTTTTTGTAGGTCTTTTCCTTCTCTGTGTTTCCTGCGTAGAGAAGTTCCTTTAGCATTTGTTGTAAAGCTGGTTTGGTGGTGCTGAATTCTCTTAGCTTTTGCTTGTCTGTAAAGGTTTTAATTTCTCTGTCGAATCTGAATGAGATCCTTGCTGGGTAGAGTAATATTGGTTGTAGGTTTTTCCCTTTCATCACTTTAAACATGTCCTGTGATTCCCTTCTGGCTTGCAGAGTTTCTGTTGAATGATCAGCTGTTAACCTTATGGAGTGTCCCTTGTATGTTATTTATTGCTCTTCCCTTGCTGCTTTTACTATTTTTTCTTTGTGTTTAATTTTTGAAAGTTTGATTAGTATGTGTCTCAGCGTGTTTCCCCTTGGGTTTATCCTGTATGGGACTCTCTGTGCTTCCTGGGCTCGATTAACTATTTCCTTTCCCATGTTGGGGAAGTTTTCAACTATAATCTCTTCAAATATTTTCTCAGACTCTTTCATTTTTTCTTCTTCTGGGATGCCTATAATTCGAATGTTGGTGTGCTTAATGTTGTCCCAGAGGTCTCTGAGACTGTCCTCCATTCTTTTCATTCTTTTTTCTGTATTCTGCTCTGCAGCAGTTATTTCCACCATTCTATATTCCAGCTCACTTCTCTTTTCTTCTGCCTCAGTTATTCTGCTATTGATTCCTTCTAGAATATTTTTAGTTTCAGTTATTGGGTTGTTCATTAGTGTTTGTTTGCTCTTTAGTTCTTCTAGGTCCTTGTTAAACGTTCCTTGTATTTTCTCTATTCTATTTCCAGGATTTTGGATCATCTTTACTATCATTACTCTGAATTCTTTTTCAGGTAGTTTGCCTATTTCCTCTTCATTTATTTGGTCTTGTGAGTTTTTATCTTGCTCCTTTGCCTGTAAGATATTTCTCTGTCTTTTCATTTTGTCTAATTTACAGTATGTGAGGTCTCCTTACCCTAGGTTGGATGGTCATAGTTCCTCTTGCTTCTGTTCTCTGCGCCCATTGGTGGGGTTTTGGTCCAGTGTCTTGTGTAGGCTTCCTGATGGGAGGGACTGGTGCCTGCATTCTGGTGTGTCGAGCTGAACCTTTTTCCTCTGATGAGCAGGGCCATGTCAGGTGGTGTGTTTTGGGTGTCTGTGAGCTTAGTATAACTTTAGGTAATCTGTGTGCTAATGGGTGGGTTTGTGTTCCTGTCTTCTTTGTTGTTTGGTGTGAGGTGTCCCAGCGCTGGGAACTGCTGGCACTTGGGTGGAGCCAGGTCTTAGATTCAGATAGAGGCCTCCATGAGACCTCTTGGCAATTAATCTTCCCTGGGGCCAGGAATTCTCTAGTGGTCCAGCATCCTGGACGCGGTGCTCCACTCCAGAGCCTCAGGCCTGACTTTTGGTCAAGGGACCAAGATCCCACAAGTTGTTCATCACAGCAATAAAGGGTATTAAAAAAAAAGACTAACAAAACCCCAGACAAATGGTAAAAAGTAAAATCTAACAAACAGAAAGAGAAACAAGGGAACACTCACACACACAAAAGAAACAAAAACAGAACCAAATAAATCAAATAGCAAGAGAACAACCAGACAAACAGAAGAACCCAAGAACGAAATCAAACAATTAAGAAGAAAGCTGAAAAAAACCCAAAACCAAAACCAAAGCAGAGGGCCATCTGAAGAATAAAGCAAACAAATATATTAAAGAAAACAAAAAGCAAACAAAACCCTGGAGAAATGGTAAAAACAAAATCAAAGAAACAAAAATAGAAACAAGGAAACACACACACGTAAAAGAAACAAAAACAGAGGCAAATAAAATAAAAAGCAAGAGAACAACCAGAGAAATAGGAGAACTCAAAAATGAAATCAAACATTTAGGATTAAAACTAACAAAAACACATAACCTAAAAACAAAACCAAAGCAGTGTGCCAACTGAAGAATAAAGCAAGGAAACAGAACAAACTGATAAAAATGAATAAAATAATAGTAAACTAAAATAAAATAAAAGGGAAAAAACACAGGACAACAGAAAAGCAAAGTAGAAATGGAAATATTAAAAAAAGAGAAAAATATATTAAAGAAAAAGAGGATAAAAAAATGAGGGAAAAGAATACAAATGACAGAAAAGCAAAGTAAAAGTAGAAATATGTGAAGAAAAAGTTATAAAACATGGAGATCCCAAAAGACTTAAAAAAAAAAATAACAAAAAAAGAAAAAGAAACCAGAAAAAAAAAAGCTAGAACTAACAACAGAATGAATCAAAACATAATAAAATTAACAGTAATAATTATGTTTCCCTGGGGTCTCTGCTGTAAGTGTCCTCGCACATGCCATGAGCCACAGCCCACCTCCGCCTCCCCAAGAGGCTCTCCTCTGCCTCTGGGCTGGTCTCTGGACCTGCCGTGGGCACTGTGGGGATCACTTAGACTCTGATCTGGCCCAATCCCTGCATGTGCTGCCCCCAGAGTCCACAGCTGCCAGAGCTAGACCGTTTTCATTTGTGGGAACACTCATTGTCTACTCAGATAGTCCATAGACACAGGGTCTACCTAGCTGATTGTGGGGATTTAATCTGCTGCTTCTACAGCTGGTGGAAAGATTTTTGATCTTCTTCCTTAGTCACCCTGTCCCGGGGGTTCAGCTTTGGTTTTATCCCCACCTCTGTGTGTGGTCCACCTAGAGGAGTCTGGTCCTGAGGCTGCCTTGGAGCTCTTGGGTCTGCCCCTGTGAGGACCGGGTGCAGAGGTGGTCTGACTGCTTGGATCGCAGGAGCCCCAGCAGTGGCAAATGCACAGGGAAGCTGGCGGCCATGGGTGCCAGAGATATGGCCCTAGTGAGGCCTTTTCTGACGCCCAGTGTAAGGCATGTGAGGGCCAGCCCTGGCCAGGGTTTTTCTGGCACTCGGCAGCAGGCGTGCGAGGGCCAACCCTGAGATGGCTTTTTTTTTTTAATTGCCCTGCAGCCAGCGTGTGAGGGTCAGCTCTGAGGGGAATTTTCTTATTGTTTGGCAGCCAGCACACAAGAGCCAGCCCACAGCAGGCTTCTTTTATTGTCGTTGGCAGGCACCAGTGTATGGGGAGAGAGAGGCTACAATAGCGGCTCCTCCCCCTGCGTGTGACTCAGCAGTAGCGCCTTGCTTCCACGTCAGCCTCATCTTCCTCCATAGGCATTCCCTGCTGCAGATTTCCTCCCTCCCGTCCCCTAAGTCCATCTCCCCAAAGCCAACAGCAGTTCTTGCTCTGGGCCTGTTCTCCAATCCCCATGCACCAGCTCCCAGCCCCCTTGCACACCTGTGAACACATGTCCCAGTCCAAGGCATGTAGGGTCTCGGTATGGACCATCTGTGTATTTCTCACTCTGTCCATCTGCCATAGATCAGTTGCTTCACCCTCTTCCAACAGCCTCAGATGTTTCTCTTCTGTCCCAGTCAATTTCCCCATCAGATAGGGGGTTTCCCCATTGGAGAGGGGATTTCCCTGAATTTGGGAATCTCTCCTCTGCTTCAGTTCCCCTGCCCCTGGGTGTAGGTCCCATCCTGCTTCCTCTCCTCCTCCTTCTCCCTTCTTTTTTTCCATCCTACCCAGTTAAGCAGGGATCTTTATAGTCCTTTCTGGTGTCCAAGGTCTTCTGTTAATTTTCAGCCAGTGTTCTGTGAGAACTGTTGCATCTGTAGATGCATTCCTGATGCATCCATGGAGAGAGATGAACTCCATGTCCACCTACTCCTCTGCCATCTTGAATCTCATTTCTTTCTTTTTGATAATAGTCATTCTAACAGGTGTGAGGTGTTAGCCATTGTGGTTTTGACTTGTATTTATTTCCCTGATGATTAGTGATGCTGAGCACTTTTTGTGTACCTGTTGGCCATCTGTATGTCTTCTTTGGAAAAATGTCTACTTAGATCCTCTGCCCATTTTTAAATCATATTGTTTGGGGCTTTCTGCTATTGAGTGTATATTTATGTATTTTGGATATTAAACTCTTATGAGATACATGACTTGCAAATATTTTCTCCCATTCAGTAGGTTGCCTTTTCATTTTGTTGATGGTTTCCTTTGTTGTAAAGAAGCTTTTAAGTTTGATGTAGTCTCATTTGTTTACTTTTGCTTTTGTTGCCTTTGATTTTGATGTCAAATCCAAAAAATCTTTGCCAAGATCTATATCAAGAAGCTTATCACCTATGTTTCATTTTAGGAGTTTTATGGTTTCAGGTTTTATGTTCAAGTCTTTAATCCATCTTGGCTTAATTTTTATGTATGGTATAAGATAGTGGTTGAATTTCATTTTTCTGCATGTGGCTATTCAGTTTTTCCAAAACCATTTATTGAAAAAAACTCTCATTTCCCCATTGTATATTCCTGGCTTCTTTGTTGTAAACTAATTGACCACATATGTGTGGGTTTATTTCTGGGCCCTCTGTTCTGTTCCTTTGATCTATGCCTGTTTTTAATGCCAATACCACACTGTTTTGATTATTACAGCTTTGTAATATAATTTGAAGTCAGGGAGCATGATGCCTCCAGCTTTGTTCTTTCTCAAGATTGCTTTGGCTATTTAGGGCCTTTTGTAGTTCCATTCATATTTCAGAATTGTTTTATTTCTGTAAAAAATTCCATTGGAATTTTGATTGGGATTTCATTCAATCTGTAAATTGCTTTGGGTAGTATGGACATTTTAACAATATTAATTATTTCCATTTATGAGCATGGAATATCTTTCAATTTATTTGTGTCTTCTTTAACTTATTTTGTCTACTTGTTATAGTTTTCAGTGTACAGGTCTTTCACCTCCTTGGTTAAATTTATTTCTAGGTATTCTATTCTTTTTGATACAATTGTAAATGAGATGTTTTCTTAATTTCTCTTTTTGATAGTTTGTTATTAGTGTATAAAAATGCAACAGGTTTTTGTATGTCAATTTTGTATTCTGTAACTTTATTGAATTTGTTTATTAGTTATAACAGTTTTTGGTAGAGCCTTTAGGAATTTTTTATATATAATATCATGTCATGCTAATAGTGACAGTTTTACTTCTTCCTTCCCAATTTGGATGAATTTTATTTCTTTTTCTGTCTAGTTGCCCTGTTAAATACTATGTTAAATATAAGCATCCTTTTCTTATTCCTTAGTAATTTTTGAGTGGGTACTGAACATTGTGAATTTTACATTGTTTTGGGCAAATGTTGTATTCCTTTTTTAAAAATGTTGAACATTTTCTGCTAATAAGTAAGTTACTGGAAGGGTTGATCATTTTTTAGGTTTTTTAAAAGCCTTTATAGGGCTTCCCTGGTGGCGCAGTGGTTGAGAGTCCACCTGCCGATGCAGGGGACACGGGTTCGTGCCCTGGTCCGGGAGGATCCCACATGCCGCGGAGCAGCTGGGCCCGTGAGCCATGGCCACTAAGCCTGCATGTCCGGAGCCTGTGCTCCACAATGGGAGAGGCCACAACAGTGAGAGGCCCGTGTAATGCAAAAAAAAAAAAAAAAAAAAAAAAGTCTTTATAGGGTTGGTCGAGAAGAGCCTTTTTTTTTTCTTGGTAGCTAATTTAGTCCCATTTCTAAGGTGTATCCATCTTGGGCTCTCTACTGAATGCCCTTTGTACTAATTGAAGTCTTGCCAGTTTGGCTGGGAGAAACTCTAATAATTAATGTGTGAGCCTGGGGACTATTCATCTTACAACTCCTCAGTAACTGTTCCTTCCTCAGAAGTTGTTCTTTTCTGGCTTCATGGATTCTTGTCATATGCATTTGTAGATTGGTATTTTGTCAAAACATGAAGGAACCCCTATACAAGTTTCTGGAGTTCTTTCTCTGTGTAGCTCTGTTCTCTCTAGTACTTGGTGCTGCAAATTTCTAGTTGCCAGAAATCTAATCTCTGTCTCCTTAATTCAAGAAGATTGCCAAACTCTTCCATGTCACAATCCAAGAATTATCCCAGAAGAGAAACCTTAGGCAATGGGAGGGCTCACATCTTCTATTTCTCTTTTCTCAGGGAGAAAGTCCTCTGTTGCCTTTTGTCGAATGTTGAAGAATAATTATTTCCTATACTTCATCCATTTTTCTAGTTGTTTATGATGGAAAAGTAATTCCAAAATCTTACTCTCTCATAGACGGAAGAAAAAATGGGCAGGATTTTTTTTTTTTTTTTTTGCGGTACGCGGGCCTCTCACTGTTGTGACCTCTCCCTTTGCGGAACACAGGCTCCAGATGCTCAGGCTCAGCGGCCATGGCTCACGGGCCCAGCCACTCCACGGCATGTGGGATCTTCCTGGAGCGGGGCACGAACCCGTGTCCCCTGCATCAGCAGGCGGACTCTCAACCACTGCGCCACAAGGGAAGCCCGGGCAGGATACTTTAACAACAAATCAAAACACTTAAGCTAAGGAGTTTAGCTACTTCAATTGTGTACTAATCTATGTCTAAGCTTCCTAGAATTCAAAGACTGATTATAAGGGCAATAACTTCTGTATATAATCTATACAAATCTTACAAACACAATTGGCTTCTTATATCATCAAGTACATTTTAAAACTTTTTTTGCATCAGAAACATTCCCGGTTGAAGAGAAAGAATTATGTTTATAGAAACCTTTTTTCCCTGGCCATTTGGCTTTTTTTACTGTGTTTTTTTAAAACTGCCTTTCCATAGTCTAAAGTATATGTATAATTATTTCTCAGCTTTCCCTCCTTCTTTCTGATGCTCTCCATGTTGATAATACTCAGATTTCTATCATTTCCACATCATTATAATTTCTTCCTTATTCTTTAGAATTGGTCCAAGTTAGTAGTTCCCTTCATTCCTTCCACCACCCACTTTTAGGCAAAGTGATTATCAGGGCATAACTTACCAGCGCTCTGTTTTTGGAAGAAGGAGACTTTGAGCAGACATCTATCTGTTCAGGAGAAGTTCCTCATCCTTATTATATCTTGTCTCTAGGTCAATCTTGTAATCTGCATGAGGAAAGCATCTTTGAGGCAGTTTGTAAAACATACTCTCTTATAACATTCACCTGATCTATTCCAATCTTTAATTTTATACAAATGGTCTCTGAATTCATTTTAGTGATGAGGTGGATGTTTGTAATTAGTTTTAGTATAGAATATAGAATTTTCTAGATAACAGTGTCTCATAGTTGAATGATGATTATTTGTTACTTTCCCCAGAACCCTTGCCCTGTGTTATGTTGCATAGCAAGAGTAGGGCAGCAAGATACAGGCAACGATGTCAACAGCCATCAAAACCCCAGATTAGGAAGAAAGAGTCTCAGGCTCGAGGAAAAATGGTTTGATGATATAAATGGAGAAGTGCAGGAGTGGAAGCAGCTGTATCTATTATTTTGAGTGGTCTAATAAGTATAAATACAGCTTGTACCTTTATTATTGATTAGAATTTTGTGAAGTTAGTTGATTTTCAAAAACTACAATATCTTTTTCCATGACCATAATTTAGCAGCATACACATTGGCTCCTTCTAGGAGTGTGCATAAAATTTATGGAAAAGGAATGCACACACTCGAATGAAAAAATAGCTGGCTCTGTGTACCTGAATATCAAATGTGAAAGGACCAAGTACTGACAAGCTGATTGGAGTGTTGATGTACGCAAAAAGCAGTCAGAGCAGAAAACAGAAGTGGCTTCAAAAATATAGATTTTTTCAAAAGTACCTAAGCCCAACAGTATTTACACCCCTTACCAGACATAATAGATATTAGTATGTAGGCATCCTAGGTGACTAATGTAGTTTTTGAAGAGCCCAACAGGGCCTTAAGTTTGTCTTTAGGGGCTTTTTTTTTTGCTCAAACCCAGAAACTGAAGCTCAGTATAATGGAAGACTCTCCATTGTGATCAAAATAGTGGAATTAGAAGGTTTACCACCCCCATATCATTAAAAGCAAGTTCATGGTTCCTTTGAACTACTGAGTGTAGTTTTTTTTTTTTAGATAGAAGATCAGTTTTTTCCTAATGTTTAATGAAGTTCATTGTCTCCCTCTTCAAGGAACATGAACATTATTTCTATGAAACCATAATATAGATGTAAGATGATTGGTTATGTTGATGATCTGACTACCTTCAAATTGTTTGGTAGCATTTCCCTAAACTCTTTTAATCAAATTTTGTTTAAAAACATAGACACTAGTGGCTGTGGCAGTGGATAGTGACAGTGGGGGCATGAAGGACAGAGGAGAGAAGCAAAGTGGAATTGGATAAAAGCCCCTCACCTGCTTTTGGACAAGTGGCAGGGACCGGCTGTGGACCAAGGGGAACGGAGGAGCCTGGTGGGGCGGGCCCCCTCTCCCCACCAACCTGGACTTCCATGTCTCTTCACTTTGGCCTCTAAGTTCTTTGAGCCTACGTACTCCCTCAGTGACTCAGGCCTGGGCTTTCTGGGAGTGACTGTCATCTCTTGAACCTAGCCTTCCGGAATAGTGGTGTATTCTTTTCCTAGAGCTGCCGTAACAAAGTACCAAAAACTGGGTGGCTTGAAACAACAGAAATTATACTATTTCAAAGTTCTGGAGGCTAGAGTCTGATATCAAGATGTCAGCAGGGCTATGCTCTCTTTCCAAGCTCTAGGGGAGAATCCTTCCTTGCCTCTTCTAGCTCTTGGTATTGGCCAGCATCCTTCTTTACCTTTTAGATGCATCACTCAAATCTTTGTCTCTGTTGTCATGTGACCATCTTCTCCCTGTGTATTTTCACATTGTCTTCACTGTCATTCTTTTTAGAAGAACCCCAATCATATTGGATTAGGGGCCCAAGCTACTTCAGTACGACCTCACCTTAACTAATTACATCTGCAAAATCCTATTTCCAAACAAGGCCACATTCTGAGGTGCTGGGGGTTAGGACTACAACATATCTTTTTTTGAGGAGACACAACGTGACCTTTACAATTAACAAGAAAGAAGTGCTTGTTATAAGTTCTGGAGATCCCTGTTTTTTTTATGGAATACAGTTTTGCAAAATTTTCATATGATTCCTATATATATACTTGTGATGTATATATTGAAATACTGCTTTGTTGGGACTGAATTCTGATTCTAAGGATTTTCAAGGCAAAGTCTCTCTGTCATCAATACTAGCACAATGATCGGCAAGAGAGAAGTGGAATTAGAGAATGACAGAAAGGAAGAAGAGGGCCATCACACACAAGCTGGGGCAGAAACATGGAGGCAAAGAAAAAAGTATATCTAGGGACAGAAACCCAGAACAGGTAAGTCACCAGCCACAGAGATAGCTACTTTCTCCTTACTGGACACATGGTCATTCATTTCTGCTTCTCACTGTGTGTGCTTTCGCCCCTGCTTTCTTTCTCTAGATACTATTTCTCTATTCCATATGCACACAGCATACAGCTTCCTGTTCATCACATCACATTCAAATTCACATGCTCACTTGAGCCACCACAGACTGGGTGGCTTAAACAACAGAAATTTATTTTTGCTTCTTGCAAATGCTACATGTCCACTGTAGGCTGGCTATGGCTCCATTCCATGGTATTTTCACTCTGGGACCCAGATTGACAGAAAAGCATCTATCTGGTATATAACCCATTTTATAGAAGAGAGAAAGGAAGGGTATGGTAAAAACATGATCTGACTGCTAAGGCTTCTGTTCAAACAAGATATACATCATTCCTGGCCCATTTCATTGACCAGAACAAGCCATATGGCCAAGTCTAACATCAATGAGGGGGCGGGAGTTATGCCCCCAGGGGAGGGTATCAAATGCTTGTAAGTAGTATTATAATCTACTACGACGGTGTTCTCCCTAAGATCAGTGTGGGGCAGACTTGGGGATTTTTCAATATATAGAGTAATAATGCTCAGATGTGGCACGGGGCAGTTGGGTGAACAGTGGTTCCAATCTTTATCCTAAGGTTCTTAGACTAAAAGAGATTGTAGATAAATAAAAATGTGAAAGAGCACTCAAGAGAAAAGGCGAAGAATGAGGAGGTATTTGCCACATGAAACAGAACTTCCTGGGATCATAGTGGAAAGGTGTGGGAAGATGGAACTCAGCGGGAATCAGGTTGCACAAGAGAAATCACAAAGGAGTATAGAGAAGTATGTATCCCGTCTAAAACTCACATTGTGCATAAATATATGAAAGGCTCTGACGAGTCCTGCAGCAAAGATTTTATGAAACGTATTTATCCACATAGTAGCCCTCCCCCGTTTTTTCCATTAACACCAGAGTCCCAAAGAATACACTCTGGGAAACAATCTTGTTGACAAAGTGAAAACTGTGAGTTAAAGAAAGTCAACTGTAACATGTTCTATCCATATTTGTAACCACAAAAGTTTGAGAATTGCTTGGGAACAAGGAAATAATCTTGTGGAGAAGTTTTCAAACTTTGTTATTTCAAACCAAACATTACGTAGAACTCTAGTATCTAAAACCCAGAGAAGCAGAGCTGTTCTGGTTTCATCAGGCCTAGGAAGACCAGAGCCCTACCTTTGTAGTCCTCTGTGCCACCCCTCCCACCTGTGCCCCCAAGAAAGCCTCATGGAACTTTAAGGATTGGAGGAACATTGGCTGAAAATCCATAATCAAAACAGTTCCTCATTCTAAGACGGGGACACACCTTAGAGTGTTACTTAACTGGGTCTGGAGTACAGGTCTCCAGCCCCACAAAGCCCAGTGAATTTTTTACTGCATTATGTCGCTTTAAGTCTTTGTTCTAATACCACTTGCGTATATCCTTGTGATTACTCTGTTTCACTGCTGGTTCCTAATATCACAGCATCAGTGAACATAATGAACCCTGTTCTTCTTAAGAATCTCCCTGGGAATAGGCATTACATGGAGAATCATCTAGCCCATTACTGGTGAGCTAAATAATAGCATCCTAATGGCATGAACAAATTAATGTTTCTACCCAAGTGTCAAACGTACTAATAGAAAGTGACTTGGCCATGGGCTAGATTCTGCCACAAAGATTAATAGCCTTTTAAAAAACTTCCTGAAAAATGGTTTATCCAAGCTCAGAATAAGATAAAATGATTTTGAGGGCAAAATTCTCTGCAGATTCAAATTCTGAAGATCTAGATATGAATTGCTTGAAAGATTTCAGAAACAGTCATATAGGTACTGAAGAAGCACTAATGACATTCAAGCTTGTCCATGTCTCCCTGCTAAGGCTTCGTCTGCTTATCAATGTGCCCTTGGGGAATGGCATTACTATAAAAGCCAGAACTTGTATATTAAATTTTGTAAATAATAGAAAACAAGTAAATGGGATAGCAGTGTCAATACCAGGAAGTGTATTGCTCACAGCCTCCTGAAAGCTCCCATGTCATAATGTAGGAATTTCCTTAATAAATGGACCCAATTAATATCAATCAATGTTTCTCTTTTACACACATTTATAAGGGTTTGCTTGCTGAAAAGGGGCAGGATTATTTAGTTTTTACAAAAATGAGATCATACTATGCTTATTATTCTAAAACAGGCTTTTTTTATCTAAAAATATTATAGACTTATTTCCAAATATACAGAAAGTTATCTCATTCTTTTAATTACTGTATAGTATTTTATAGCATGAATCTATCCCAGTTTATTCAACAATTTCTCTTTGTATATATGGTGAGGTTGTGTTCTTGTTCTGTGACAGCATCAGATGTTTCCAATCTTTGACATTATGAGGAAAAATACCTTGTTTTATTAATAGCATTTCCATGTTCAACAGCAACGCCTGAACTAATTTTGTCTGTTCCTTACCCATTTAGAATTTTCTGTTCTCTAAATTGATTGTGCAAGTGTTTTTCCATATTTCTATTTCATTGGTTAGTTTTTCTTATCAATGGGTAGGAATAATTTGTATATTAGAGGTTAGTCACAGTCTATCTTAGCTTTTTAATTTGTTTGTATTTTCCTTTATCATTAAAAGTTTAATGTCAAATTTTGAAATCTTTCTCTTTATAATTTATTTTCTGTGTCTTATTTAGAAATTCTTCTGATCTGGAGACCCTAAGATTTTTTTTCCTAAAAGTTTTTGAAATTTTGTTTTATCACATTTATGTTTTTGATCCATCTCACATTTAGATTTATGGATGGTATGAGGTAGGGTGCTGGTGTTATTTTTTCCATGTGGAAAACAATTTTCCTTCATTCTTGATGCTGTTCCATCTCTAAGGGATTTTCCTCAAATGCCTGTCAAAGATGAGTTGCAGGCATGTCCATATTACAACACACTGTAAGAGGAAAAGGGAATAACCAGAGCAAGTGATTTTCTTTTAACTAAGTGACGCCATTGTTGCACACACGACTTTTACTCCCATTCCAGTTGTCCGAACTTAGCCACCAGGTCATATGTAGCAATAAGGGAGGCTAGGAAAGCCGCCTTTAGCTAAGCAGCCATGTGCCAAAGAAGAAAGTGAGACTGAACTTGTGTCCACAGCCAGAAGCCTCCACCAATATCCATTTCTCCCATATTCCGTAGTAAAAGAAGGAAATTTTATTTAATAGAGCAACAAGTTCACTAAAAACCAAAAACAAACAAAAAAACAAAAAGCAACTCACTTGCTGCTTGCTATGGTTAGGTGACCATATATAGAGCTTGATGGGTAAGACGTCTGGGACAGGTCATTCAAATAAGGACAGCTATCTTGGTACACCTTTTAGTCTCTCCTGCCCAGGTGGATACTATTGCTGGAGTTCCAGAAAGCTTCTTGGAAGAAGAAAATCAAGCACTCAAGATGGAAAACATGAAGTCAAAGGGTATCTCAGTGGTTGATGACTTCTCAGAACTGCCCTACCACCCTGGATGGCCCATCTCCCACCCCTGTACCATCCCTGGGAGGTGTTCATCTCACAGCACTCTGGTAGTTATTCTTTCTCTGGTACTAATTCCTTCTGGCCTTATAAAGTCTAACTCTGTTAATGAATAGCTTAGTATTTGTTCAATATTCAAGGGGTCTGCTATGCAGATTTCTGGATCTTCTTCTCTACAGAGTTTTCTTCTCTACATTAGCCTTCCAGGCAGATTCCAGCCACCTCAGGATTCCTGAATTCTGATCCTGTCTCTTCACCTCATTGAGACTGCTCTGCTCTGCTTGGGCTACCTATCCCTGCACCATCATGTAGAAAGTGTGTCCATGCAGAAATCTAAGGTGGTTATGGGTCTCATTTCATTTGTTTCCATTCTCTCAGGGACCACATTCTCAGAGTTGATCACTTCCTCATGTGGCTTGAAATTTTCTTATAATGAGCAAATCTTCTTTAGGGATTTTATTTCCCTGTTGGGAATTTTATAAATACAGAGTTGTAAAAGTGGTCTATGGTTTTATTATTTGTTTGTTTAAATGTTTGCTTCAGCTGTGATTCCCAAGAGTTTTCACTAATATGACATGTATTTTTGTATTAATATTTCAGTGTGGGAAATGCTATATGAAATGTATAATATAAATTTTAATTCCATGCTATGCACGGACCAGGGGAATTCCCTGGTGGTCCAGTGGTTAGAACTCTGTGCTTTCACTGCAGGGGACATGGGTTCCATCCCTGGTGGGGGAACTAAGATCCCGCATGCCCCACGGCACGGCCAGAAAACAAACCAAAAAACAAAAAAAAGTGCTAATGCAGGGTCCAGATGTGAGACTTTGATGTACAACAGAAGGCATGTTTAAGTTCTACTTTGAAGCTCATAGACTCAAACTTTCTTTTGGCTTCCCAGGGCCAGTGGGCATTATTTTTTCAGTTCTCCCTTTCCAGAAGTGGTAGCCCTTCCGGAGAGCTGGTTTTATCTAGGATTTATTCTTCTCTACCAGTTTGTTTCTGTCTGTATCTTTGACCACATTCTATTGAAAGTGTATGGACCTCTCATGATTACTTATTTCTAATTAATTTACAATTTCAGCTTTTTAAAATCTCTAACCCAAGACTCACTTTTAAAGCTTTCTTAATTCTTGCTGTAAGTGACTTAAACACATACACATACCTATACCTACCTTTTAATATCAATCTAAAATTTTTATTTAATTATGATCAAAGAATATAACCTAGGATATTCCTCCAGAATTCACTGAGATTTTATTTGTGGGCTAATATTTGCTCCAGAGCTACATAATATTCACAGCTATTAGGAAAAATGTGATTTTCTGTACATTGGGAACACAGTAAACAATATATCTATTAAGTCATTCTTACTGATTGTATACTAAAATTTGCAAAGTTTTGTATTCTTATTTAAATTCTGAGTATTTGAGGGCTTCCCTGGTGGCGCAGTGGTTGACAGTCCGCCTACCGATGCAGGGGACACGGGTTCGTGCCCCGGGAGCCATGACCACTGAGCCTGCGCGTCCGGAGCCTGTGCTCCACAGCAGGAGAGGCCACAACGGTGAGAGGCCCGTGTGCCGCAAAAAAAAAAAAAGAATTGAGTCACATAGGGCATTAGATATGAAAGAATATGGTATACTCAATTCATAAAGGATTGGCCTATTATTTCTTTCTGCATTTTTAATTTTATACAGCTACCCTTCTAAGCTGAAGAAACTGATGGCTCCAGTGTGATTTCATTACTAGGTAGTTCTTTGTCACTCTCACTTACATGGTTATTAAAATTAAAAAAGTTTTCAGCTTTCACTGCTGTGGCCTGGCTTCAATCCCTGGTCAAGGAACGAGATCTCGCAGGCCGCACGGTGTGGCAAAAAAAAAAAAATTCAGAACTTTTTTCAGAAGACTTTTCAGACTTTTTCAGAGAAAAGACAAAGTTCTCACCACTAGGTGCTAGAACCCCAGACCAAAAGAACCCATTTGAACTTCTAACCAAAAGTAAGACAGACATATGACTTATGGCAGCTCATGTGACTTCTGGCTATGGACAATGGCTGCTTGGTCTCTAGCCAAACCCCTCAAACAGGCGGGATTGCAGTAGTTAATCTCTGAGACAGTTACGTGGAGAATGATACACCCCTTCCTGTGCCAGGTATAGATCTATTCAAGTAAATTGATACGACAATCCCTCTTTGAGTAATCTATTCCACAGAAGTAAAAGCACTGAGATTTAAGTCCAAAAATGCTTATTGTAGCAATATTTAGAGTGGAAACAAGGCTGGAAACAAACAATGGCCATCATTAGGAATGGTCAAATGAATGTTGGTACCTCAATTCTATGGAATATTATACAGCTATTTAAAAAGGAGTTAGAACCCTATCTATTGATGGCAGGTATAGTATAGCAGCTGGCATTTTTAGAATGCTTACTATGTATGTGTCAGCTCTGTGCTGTACATTTTACAATCTTATAAGATGAGAAATATTATTTCCTCTACTTTATTTTATAGATGAGAAAACTGAACACAAAGATGGCTAAATAATTTTCCAAAGATATCAGAGCTAGTCAGCAAGGAGCCAGGATTCAAGCCTAATCAGTCTGACTCCAGAACCTGTGCTTTTTATCCCTACACTAGCTTACAAGCTGCAGAGAAATGGAAAGTAAGACAACATTTGAATAATAGCAAACAACCCCAAAACCACATAATGTGTTTATGTATTTGTATCAATTTGTATGAGCATGAAGAAAAGTGTGGAGAGATACAACCAGATATTAACATGGATTACCTTGGGGAGCCAGGTGTGGGTGGGGATAGATGGAGTGGGAGAGTTTATTAATGCTTTATTTATACATCTTTGCCTTGCGTTCCAGGTTATAGACAGCACATCTAATAGTTGTATCTCTAGTCTAACTGATAAAGTTCTTTGTACACCCACAATACATTCCAGAATTCATTCATTCATCCAAAGAACACTTATTGAATATCTGCTATAAGGCAAGCACTAAGCCAGGCATAGGGATACATATATTAAAGGTATCTAGAGACACTTCAAGGAGACAGACAAGTAGAATACATCATAAGTGTTAGGACAGCAGTAAAAAAAAAAAAAAAAATAGGGACAGTTAGTAGAGGCAGGACCCAGGCATTAGCGTGGTGGTGGAGAGAATGGTAATCCTGAAATGTTTTCCCCAAAAGCAGCACTAGAAAGCCTCAGCTTAGCAATCCCCTATGATCTCAACTTCACTATTATTGCCTCCTTTTATTTTATTTTACTTTATTTTATTTTATTTTATTTCAGTTCAGTTTCTGGCTTAGAGATACAACAAGGTAGATTATTTGTTTTTGGTTTTGTTTTTTTGCGGTACTCGGGCCTCTCACTGTTGTGGCCTCTCCTGTTGCGGAGCACAGGCTCCGGACGCGCAGGCTCAGCGGCCATGGCTCACGGGCCCAGCCGCTCTGCGGCATGTGGGATCTTCCCGGACCGGGGCACGAACCCGTGTCCCCTGCTTCGGCAGGCGGACTCTCAACCACTGCGCCACCAGGGAAGCCCAACAAGGTAGATTAAATAGAGCCTGGGCTTTGGAATCTGGCAGGCCTGGGTTTCAAGTCCTAATCTCTAACTTAACTAGTTGTGAAACCTTGGGCAAGGCATGCTTTTTTTCTCTAAACCTCAGATCCTTCATCTGTTAAAGTCCAATAATAAGAACTACTTTAAGTCCATGGTGAGTGTCCTGCATACCTATTATAGCATTAAAAACCTCCCCAAATTTAGAGGCTTAATACAACTACGTCATATATTTTGCCCATGAATCTGCAGTATGGGCTGGGCTTGGTGGGGATAGTTTATTTCTGCTCCACACAGTATGTTAGTTGGGTTGGCTTGACTACAGCTGAAGGATCCATTTCCTGGTTCACTCTCATGACTATCAAATTGGTACTGGGTCCTTTCCACACTGGTCTCTCCATGAGGCTCTCTGGGCTTTCTAGTAGCATGGCGTCTAGATTCTAAGAGCAAATGTTCCAGAAGATAGGAAGCGCAAGCTACCAATCCCTTCAGACCTGGGCCCAGATATTATATAGCCTCACATCTGCTACAGGCTATTGGTCAAAGCAGTCACAGAGCCCACCCAGATTCAAGGAAGGAGTGTATTAAGAAACTGTGGGGAATACAGATCTATACAATTCATGGCCAGAGAAATTCCTGAGGCAAAGAAATGCAGGTTCTGGCAGCAGGATGTTGGACCTTTGTGAACTGAAGGGACGAGATTGAGGGGATATGGCCAATGTGCCTACTGGCAATACTCCTACCTGATCCAGTCCACGCTGTAAGCTGCTTCAGTTACAGGAATCTTTGTGGAAACAAATAGTGTTCAATTAGTGATCACAGAATGAATGAATACAAGAAAATTGGCTCTAAATGTAAACGGGGGGAAGAACCCCGAGAACCTGGCATAACATAAAGCAGGGATCAGCAAACTATAACCAGTGAACCAAATCCAGCCTATGACCTGTTGTTGTAAATAACGTTTTACTGGAAAACAGCCCCACCTGTTCGCTTATGTGTTGTCTGTGGCTGCTTTCATGCAACAATGGCAGGGTTGAGTCATTGTGACAAAGAGCTATAGCCCACCGTGTAAAAAATATTTACTATCTGTCTCTTGACAGAAAAAGTTTGCAGACCTCTGTCATAGAGTATTGAAATCTGAACAGTCTACACCCACACTTCTTATCAGTTCTCCCTTATTTCCTGTTTTCTTTCCTTTATTTTCAAAGGCATTCCCCACTTTTCGAAAGTTCGCTTTACGCCATTTAGTTTTTACGAAAGACCTGTTTCCTCTAACAGAAAGAAATCCAAAGAGGACTCAACAGTGTCAGTGTTTGTCTTGCAGGGAGTCCTTACAGAGGCAGCATGAACCCTGAGCAATGAGAATGGCACCACCAACCAAGCTCCTTCCCAGGGAACTACACTGAGCATCCCAGCATCAAGCCACCATAGCCTTGAACTATGTCTGTGAGCATCTGTGCTTTATCTGGATTTGTTTTGTGAATCTATTAGCAAAATGGGTCCTAAGGTAATTGCTTCTTTGTCTTACGTCATTTCAGCCTAGAAAAGATTTCACAGGAACGCTCTGCTTTTGGATCATGGGGAAAAGCTGTATTTATCTATCGCTGTGTACCCAGGGCTTAGGTATAACTTACAGGGAGCGAAGGGATTTGATCCTAGAGAAAAACTAAATTGTACCATTCCTATTTTAACAGATGTAGCTACCACAAATAGAGGAAGGCGAGAAGAGGAATGGTTAGAGCAGAGAATCTAATAAAGTATGGTGCTGCTATTAGACAATTCATTTAACTGTCCTTTTGCTTGTGACAGGGACTGACTGTGTCATATTTATATCACATTTGGCTGCCATTTTGCCAAGGAGTCTGAGTTAGATACCAAGCAACAAAAACAAGTTCTGAGTAACTTAATCAGAAAAGAGTGAATTAAGAGATATTCGGTAGCTCACTCCATATCCAAGAAGGCTGAAGAACCAGATGTAGAAGCTACATAGCGAGGAACAATATCCAAAATCTATAAAACCGGTCCCGTGAAGGCCATACTGCCTCTCCTGGTGGACAAGAAAAGTCTCTTGTACCACCTTCTTTACACCTTCTGGACCTTGTACCAGCTGTAGGAAATATCACTACTGTCTCTGGAAACTGGAGAGGGCTATCCAGGATGGCCACTTCATAATTGGCTATGCAGTCTTTGATTCCTTGTGTCACTAGTAACTGAGCCAAAGTCTGACACAGGGGCATCTGGTTGGGGAGCTATTTGTCACATGCTTGTGTTTTAGTTCAAGTGAGTCAGAGAAAATGAAAATCTGGCTTCCATGGTTAGAAGTGATTTGTCCCCAACCCAGAGTATCCTGAATTTTCTAAATTTCTTTACTTTCTTCATTGTTCTTGTGTCCAAATTTCAGCAGGAGCTTTGAGAGGTGATTCAACTGTTTAATCTTTTTTTTTCCCCCATTTACCTGCAACAATATTTACTAAGGGTAGGCTGCATGAAAGCAATAACTTTGATTGTGGGCATATACCTGGTCTGGGTCTGAGCATGGGCTTACCTCACTTATCAATGGAACACTCATTGGCTGTGTTAAATTTGCCATTTCTCAGCTCTTTCAAAAAAGCTTCACTATTAAATAGAGAACAGGGATGTGGGAGAAAGGAAAAGGGATTTTAAAAATTATTTTGTACTTATTTATCAAACTGTAGGAGGAAATATGAACATGTTTTCCCACTAACAGGAAGGAGTTTATATAGAGGGAAAGGTTGAAGATACACTGATAGGAGACAACAGATGGAAGAAGGCAAAGTTTTCATGATATTATGATGAAAATGACTACTCAGACAATCCAGAAAGAAGGAATATCTAAATTCCCTACAAAATTCTCAATGGAGGGAACCAAATATAAGGAATAATAGGCAAAAGGGAAATACATTATCACTTTTTAAAATAATTAGCAAGATGGACAATGCAAGGCTCTCTCATTAAGTCTATGTTCAAAAACATGGCTAAGATGACCTAAATAAAGTGTCCTACTCTCCCACATGTGAGCAACACATTCAATTGTACTTGTAGAGAAAAGGATGGCCTGTACCCTGGTCCACTTACATACATAGCCTCATGGAATAGAAGAAAATGAAGAGCGGTGTTTTACAACCTTGGCACCAGGGTTGAAATTTTGGACCAGATAATTCTTTGTTGGGAAGGGGAGTGTTGACCTGTGCATTGTAGGATGTTTAGCAGCATCCCTGACCTCTACCCATTAAATAACAATAGCACTCCCGGGTGTAACAACCAAAAATGTCTGAAGACATTGATAAATGTTGCTGGGGGGCAAAATCCACCTGGTTGGTAACCACTGGAGAAGAGAATGGCTAGCCTGTCTCTGATTTGTTCTGAGATAGGAAGGCAAGAGAGTAGCCCTACATGGATGCAGACTTTAAAAATGCAGTAACCCCACCCATAAGTAAACAAGAAAACAAACAAACAAACAAAAACACCCAGTGCACGCCTGGGGCTCTTACTATGCTGATTAACAAATCTATCCTTCTCAAGGAACTACTAACAGGTGGGCAGAGAAAACTGACATGTCCCCTCCACTTTAATTTTCATTTTTGATTGCCTCATTACCTCAGGATGGCACACAGAGATTAAGGTCTACTGATGGCAGACTATCCTCTACTCACACAGGGTGTGATGGTTAATTCTGTGTGTCAACTTGACTGGACTAAGGAATGTCCAGATAGCTGGTAAAACTTTATTTCTGGGTATATCTGTGAAGGCGTCTCTGGAAGAGATAAGCATTTGAAGAGACCAAGTAAAGAAGACTGCCTTCACCAATGCAGGTGGGCATCTACCAATCCATTAAGGGCCTGAATAGAACAAAAAAGTGGAGGAAGGGAAAACTTGCTGTCTTGCTTGAGCTGGGACATCTGTCCTCTCCTGCCCTTGAACATGATGCTCCTAATTCTCAGACCATTAAACTCAGATGGAGATTTACACCATTGGCTCCCCTGGTTCCCAAACCTACTTGTCTCACCGCTCTAGCTTTCAGAAGTTCATAGGGTCAGCAGAACATACAAGAACGTCAATGAATCAGTCTACACCCACAAAGTACGTGTGAATACCAAGTGATGACAGCTGTTTATTTCCAAGGCAAGTTATTTCTCTAGATCCCAGCATATGGTATAATCCAGACCACATTGCTGTTGGCAGTCAAAGAACATAGCAGAGACTTAAGATTTTCTTAGGGCAAGGTGGGTAGACAAAGAAACAGGAAAGAGAAAATAGAAGACATGTTTCATATTCTTCCTGTTCTGACTATAAGACCAACACCCAGTTCTGTGAGATAATCACATTCCTTTTGGAGTTTTGAAGCAAACCAGAATCCTGGTTTGTGTTTGGGCACGAGCTTTTTTTTTTTTTAATACAATATAAACGTGCTTTTATTTAGTTATTTTTAGTAAACTTATTTATTTATTTATTTTTGGCTGTGTTGGGTCTTCATTGCTGGGCGCAGTCTTTCTCTAGTTGCGGTGAGCAGGGGCTACTCTTTGTTGCGGTGTGCAGGCTTCTCATTGCGGTGGCTTCCCTTGTTGCAGAGCATGGGCTCTAGGCACGTGGTCTTCAGTAGTTGTGGCTCGCAGGCTCAGTAGTTGTGGCTTGTGGGCCCTAGAGCGCAGGCTCAGTAGTTGTGGCACACGGGCTTAGCTGCTCTGTGGCATGTGGGATCTTCCCGGACCGGGACTCGAACCCGTGTCCCCTGCATTGGCAGGCAGATTCTTAACCACTGTGCCACCAGGGAAGTCCTGGGCACAAGCTTTTAAATTTCCTTTTCAGCTCTTAGATTATTAATAATCTCATTGAATTATTTTCTCTATGTCAACCTAATAGGGTTTTCATTTCTCTTTAAATGTCTGTTTGAAACAAAATCACCTTCCATACCAACCCCCAATCCCACCCCACCACAGTTGAACCCACAAGCTTAGCTCACATCTATGACTTGAGCTTATGAAATGAACAAGTTAGAAGCAGTGTGAGGCCATGTGCTGGTGGAGACCATGATGGTGAGGGGCCAGAGTCATGAATGCCAGGACCTAAGGACAGGCCACATAAATCCAAAGCAGAAATCCACGGTGATTTTCTTTTCTTTGCATCCTCTTCAAAATACCATAAAGAGGAGCTAGATTTGGAACTACCATTTTAGTGCCACCTACCCATGCCAAGCACTAAGAATTTAAATTCCAAATGTTTCACACATTAGTGTTCTCTAGTCCTCAGGAATCAAATGGCTTTTACAGTTTAAAATACTGGCCCACAGTCACGACTGAGTAATACAATGAAGAGAAGTACAAGCTCTGGTAACAACAACAACAAATTACTCCACTACCAGTACCTAAAACAGCTGTAATATTGAAGCTCTGTTTGTCTTGAGATGAGTATTTTCTGACTCAAAAGTACCTCTTTTCCTAAAAATCTAATATTAAGTCAAGTTACAATGTCAGCTGTTACAGGTGCACCAAGAACCTCAGTCTCCCTACATGGTACTTTGGCCTAAATACCAGTTCTTATGGAGATATCCACATGAGCCCACATTGTATATCAATAAGTACTGGTTTGGGGAAAGTGGGGGTTTGGGATGTTTTTATTATTGCCAATTATCCAACAACCCTGCCCCTATGCTCATCTCTCCTCCTTGTGGGATTTCAGGCCATATATATGCAAGAAGCAATAACCAAATGGGAAACAACATAGCCCTTTATTAATAGCAAGAACCATATACAACCAAAGACCTACACCTGTGTATTTCAGGCCTGAAGGTGTGCCACCATAATTCAAAAGCCCCTAGGGATTTCTGGAAGATACAAAACAGAGGGAATGGACTGGTGGCAAAACCCAACAGAATTGAACGATTCTCAACCTCATATGAGAAAAAGGGAACTATTATAAGAGCCCTGAAATATGCCCAAGCTCAAAAATATAGTTAAAAAAAGAGTTGCTCACGAAAAATTAATTAATTAATTAACTCAACAAACAGAACTAATCCTCATAGAAGCAGAGTCTATACAGGGAACAGAAGAAGAATATAGTCAGAAACTTGAGAGAGATTCAAAAGGATATTTTATCAAGGGAAAAAATTCGCTGTGAATAACAAGACTTAGGAATTTTGGAATTAAAAATGTAATTCCTGAAATACAAATTTAACTCAGTGGAGGGCTGAATAGTAGAATGCGCCACACTGAAGACAGAGTCAGTGAGCTGGAATGTCAGTCACCTTATTCTTGCAGAACATGCAAAAGAAGACACAGAGGTCTTTGACTGGGTCTCTAAGGTCTCAGCTTCAGGAGAAGAACTGGATGAAGATAAAATTGAAGAACAGAATAATTTTCCTGTGTCGGAAAAAGGCTTGAGCATTCAGATTAGAAGGCTCTGTCAACCAGATGATGAGCAAGAAAAATAATTTTTAAAATACCTACCAAAGTCCTAGAAAAACTTCAAGTATAAAATGAATATACTAAATTACCCAGAGAGAATAAAAAAGTATAACAGAGAAAGAATCAGATTGACTTCCAACTTTTCATTTGAAATATAGGACACAAGAGGTTGAAGGAATAACGTCTTTAAGTTTCTGTGGGAAATTTTGACCTAGAGTTCTCCATTATTCTAAACCAGTATTTAAGGGTAATGGCAGAAGAAATGTTTTTCATAAAACTTATATCCATAAGCCTTTTATAAAGATTTAAGAAGAATGTGTTCCAGGAAGAGTAAAATATAACCCAAGAAAAGGAATATATGGAATAAAAGAAGCAACAGTGAGTAAAAATACATCATTATATCTAAAAAATTGCTGATACTAAGGTGTATAAGTGAATGTTAAGCTTTGCTTTCAATGAAAATAGAAGCATAATTTAAATAAATTTTAGATTAAAATTTAGATCTAAATTTTAGATTATTCAGAAAAACATGAAAGATCTCAGAAGCAGTGCTGGAAGATTTTGAGTGCTGTGGGTAGGGTCATATTGGGAAAATCAGAGAGATTATAAAGCCTGAAGAGTTTTGATGCTGATGGAAGAATATAAATTAAAATTTTTATTAGAGATGGATTGTTTAGTACATTTCTAAGAAAAATTCTGAAATCTGAAACACGTCTAACCAAAAATGTTTCAGATAAAGGATTGCGGACCTAGTAGTAATTTAAAAGAAGGTGTGGCAAAGAGCTTTTTCTTTCATAGGATATAAGTTCTGTGTTCTAGATACTATTAAATTTGCTTATGAGATAGAATTCTTAAACTCAGTAATAAAAAGCTACTCAAAAGGAAAGCAAAGCTCTATTGACCATTAGATCAGTATTTCTCAAAGAGCAGTCTGGGGACCACCTGCATCAGATGCGCTGAAACGCCTCTTATAGATTCCGGGGCCACACTGCAAACTTTCGAAATAAGTTTCTGTGGGTGAGGTCTGGAAACTGAGGTTCATCTTCCTCTGAACTCTCAGAGTTCTTTGCTTATATCTCTCTATGTCATTTACCTCCCTCTGCTTTGTGCTTTGTTTATATACTTATCTCCTCTCCATTATAAGAGTTGAAGGTCATGAAGGCAGAGACTGTCCCTGAAGACCCTGCAGGACACAGCATACTGCCTTTCACAGATATATGCACTGTCATATGCAGTTGTGTTTATGTTTCTTCACAACATTATTATCTGTCAAAGTGCAAGAGGAGTTAATCTACTCAAACAGAATCCTGTGTAAATAGTTACTTTAATAAATTTTTTAGAATGAAACTCTTTTGTGCTTTTTATTAAAAAAAGAAGATAGATTATGGGAAACACCCCCTCACCATCATCCTTCTCTATTAAACTTCGTGCTGTTTACATTTAAGCATCTATAAACTTAATGCATCATTACAATGAAAATAAATAGTATATAATATCTATAAAGGAGGGTGAAAAAAATATATATAGGAGACCTATAATTTTTAAAAAAAGGACTTCCCTGGTGGTCCAGCAGTTAAGGCTCTGCGCTCCCAGGGCGGGGGGCCCGGGTTCGATCCCTGGTCACGAGGGAAAGCATTCTCTACAAGAAATGCCACACTTTAGCCATGCTATTATCCTCAATTTTCTTCTAGCAGGTAATGTCAACAGCAGAGAGGGTATCTTTGTAGCTTCCTCTCAGGTTCTAGACCCAAGAAAAGATGAAGGGAATAGTGAGGTAAAGAACATATTTAACTACATGGCATTATATACTAATTTGCCCCAGCATCCTTCCTTTTGTCTCTAGGTATTTCATCAAAGATATTAAATATGATAAGGACTGACCTCATGTCATACCAGGACAAATGGGAGGAAGTTACATAGGACTCACAAAAGCATAGGATGAAAATACAATTTTCTTCATTATATAGGGAGGTATTAACAAGCACATAAAAAACACATTTCATTATTTGTTTTGAACATTAACTTTCACTAGTACCAATGTACGTTTCCTTTGCTGTTATGTCTGATACAATAAGCTTCTGAGATGCCATTCTGGCTTGTGTCTTTCTGAGAAAAGAGCTCAGAAGCAGTGCTGCAGCACATTCCCCAATAAAAATAGCCTTGAAAATGTTTGTGATTAGGCCTCCTTGAATAGATAATTTCCATTTCTATTCTTGACATTTATTCCTAAGATATCAATGGGGGGGGGTAGCATATAAACCACTTCTAAGCTTATCCTATTATTGATTTTGGAACTTAGAATATGAGATGTTTCTAAAAGCTACATCTCCACCTGTGATCTGGAGACACAGAGAATAAGCATATTGTACCTGAATTACAAGTCCCAATGCTGTGAAAAGGAGAGGCCACATCAACAGGATAGAGCACGGAAAGGAAAACAGTCTCCTAGGAGTGATTCTGAGACTCATTAATGTACCTTATCATTGATTCTGCAATAGAACCAGCAGGAGCCATCCTAGCCTCCCATTGGGAAGCAAATAATTATTTGCTGGGAAAGGTAATTCAGAGGGGTTCTTATAGAAAGCAAATAAGCATATGTAAGTCAGACTATCAGATAAAAAAAAATCCTTGGAACAAAAGAAACAATGTGTAGAATAAAAGAACGTAGGCTATAACAACATAAAATTTCCCTGTTTCGGGCTTCCCTGGTGGCACAGTGGTTGAGAATCCACCTGCCAATGCAGGGCACATGGGTTCGAGCCCTGGTCCGGGAAGATCCCACATGCCACGGAGCAACTAGGCCTGTGTGCCACAACTACTGAGCCTGCGCTCTAGAGCCCACGAGCCACAACTACTGAGCCCGCGTGCCGCAACTACTGAAGCCAGTGCGCCTAGAGCCCATGCTCCGCAACAAGAGAAGCCACCACAATGAGAAGCCCGCACACCACAATGAAGAGTAGCCGCCACTCGCTGCATCTAGAGGAAGCCCGTGCACAGCAACAAAGACCCAACGCAGCTGAAAATAAATAAATTAATTTTTAAAAAAATCTTTATTAAAAAAAAAAATTTCCGTTTCCCCCTGCTAGTTTTCTCCTCCCAGTTCCTAAAACACCTCTAAACTAAAAATGGAAGTGACAACATCATGAATCAAATGGATATAAAATTAAGCCCTGTTCATGTTTGCAAGTACATAAAACACAAAGGATAACAAAGAATATCAATAATATTGAAATACAGTTGTCAAAGCACTAAAATAATGTTTATGGTAATATACTGCTGCTTTATTAATAAAAACAATATCTAACAGCTGCTCTAATAACTACCATAATTTTATAGTAAATTATATTACAAGGTATCTGCAACAACTGTAATGTGATGTGCACGTGAGAATCTCCACCCTAAGTCCCCTGACACATTTCTTCCACCGTCAGTATGATGGCTAACATGTCTGTTTCTGATGCGTGACCCCTTGAGAGGAAGTACTGAGAAGGCTCCAGACCATTTCAGTCCCTCCCTCCAGGGTCTCTGAATCTAAGGATGGAGGCAAGTTGTTGTGAATCTGGAGTTCTGTTGGTACAACCAACCATGATATTCCTTGAGACAGCTCAAAAGATAAGGCTCAAGACTCTTTCAACCCATTTCTTAATGTTCAGTACCAGCCTAAAGTTGCCACCGAATTTTAAAACTCATGCAACTTGGACTAGTGAATGCTAGAGGGTTGGGTGGCTGGACTTCCGTGGTGACTTCACTTATGAGAAATATCACTACATGCAAAGCAAACTGGAGTCTTCAATGCCAGCCTTGGGAAAGTTTGGGATTGGGGAAGCAGTGAGGATTCCCTTGTGAGGACACCCCCGTCCATGACATATTTGCTTGTTGCAAATAGGATGTCGAGTCACTGGGCATGCCTGTATCACTTCCAGAGACTTGGGTTTGCCTTGGTGCTCAAATCTTAACTCTATTATTAGGTCTTCCTCTTGGAGTGTTGCCATCAATGACTCCTTCTCTTCCTCAGCTCTGATTAGCTCTCACTAATCACAGAATTCAGGCAACTCCAGGTTTGTGGTGAAATATAAACATTTCTGGCTATAATTTTCTCCCATTCTGACCTAATCTTATTTCTTCAAGCAGGGCTCCCCTATTCTTCATCAGGAATGGCCAATTGTACACATACCTCCAGCATGAACGAGTCATTAGAAGATTTTTCCTTTTGTGTTGATGTACAGGTATGATTCCAATTGATTCCCAACAGGTTCTACAACCCATTCTGCAAGGCCCATATAGAAAAAGCACAGAGAACAAGTCAATGGCAAGTGCATGGAGCAGTGGCTCTCAAACTAAGCTGCATGTTACTATCACCTGTGGAGCCTTTGAAAAATGCTGAGTCCTTCAAAAACTGTATAGAGGTTCCTCAAAAAACTAAAAATAGAACTACCATATGATCCAGCAATTCCACTCCTGGGTATGTATATAAAGAAGATGAAAACACTAATTCGAAAAGAGACATGTACCCCAATGTTCACAGCAGCATTATTTACAATTGTCAAGATATGGAAGCAACCTAAGTATCCATCAACAGACGGATGGATAAAGAAAATGAGTGTATATATATAATGGAATATTGTTTAGTCATTAAAAAAAAGGATGAACTTCTAATATTTGCAGCAACACAGATGGACCTACAGGGTATTATGCTTAGTGAAATAAGTCCGACAGAGAAAGACAAATACTGTATGTTATCATTTATATGTGGAATCTAAAAATTAAAATAAATGAATGAGTATAACAAAACAGAAACAGACTCACAGACACAGAGAACAAACTAGTGGTTACCAGTGGAAAGAGGGAGAGGGGAGGGACAAGGTAGGTGTAGGGGATTAAGAGATACAAACTACTATGTATAAAATAAATAAGCAACAAGGACATATTGTACAGCACAGGGAAATACAGCCATTTTTTGTAATAACTTTAAATAGAGAATAATGTGTAATAATATTGAATCACTATGCTGTATACCTGAAAGTAATATAATATTGTAAATTCACTATACTTCAATTAAAAAAAAAGAAAGTAAGAAAAATGTTGAGTCCAGAACACACCCCTACCAAGTAAATCTGAATATGTGGAGTAGGACCCAGGCATCATGACTTCATTATCCCAGCTATGAAATAAATAAATACATAAATAAAATGATTATCCCTCTCCCTCTTTGGGTGGTACGATTACCCATTCCTCTTTTTCATTTTTTTTTTTTTTTTTTTGCGGTATGTGGGCCTCTCACTGTTGTGGCCTCTCCCGTTGCGGAGCACAGGCTCCGGACGCGCAGGCTCAGCGGCCATGGCTCACGGGCCCAGCCGCTCCGTGGCATGTGGGATCTTCCCGGACCGGGGCACGAACCCGTGTCCCCTGCATCGGCAGGCGGACGCTCAACCACTGCGCCACCAGGGAAGCCCCTCTTTTTCATTTTTAAGTTTCTTTGCAGTTTTAGCTTTCTGTGATACCTATGTATGGCTTTTATGATATGTAAATGATTAATCCACTTTTGAGTTAATAAATAAACATTTAAATAGGAATAGAGAGTTGCAAGGCTTCATATTTTATAGAAGGACAAAAAAAAATCCCCTTGCTGTGAAAAGTGAGGGGAAATATGATGAGCAGAGGGAGTGGGAGAATCTGAAATAACTTGTTTTCCTCACTTTTGTGGAAGACTTGAGCTTTTCAGTCAAACACATGACAACACTACAGTTCTTAACCTGGGGTTTATGGAGTTTATGAACTTTGGTCAATCCTACAACCTCCTGAAATTGTGTGAAAGTACTGAGTTTCTATCATTGTTTTTCTGGTAAAAGACTCGATGAGTTAAGCAGATTCTCAAGGAGACTTACAGCCCTACTGCTTCAGACCCTTGGTGTTTGAAGATGTGATCTTAGAATCACCTGCATGGGAGACACCATGGGTTTTTGTTAAAATGCGGGTTCCAAGTTCTACTCCAGGCCCACTGATTTAGAAACTTTCAGATAAACAACAGATACTTTTTTATTGTAAGTAAGTCTCAATTATTCCATGGGTTATACTTATACTTAAAAAAAAAATCAACTGCTGTTATCTACAACCACATAGATGAATCTGAAAAGTATTATGTTAAATGAAAGAAGCCAGACACAAAAGGCTATATATTGATATTATATAATTCTACTTATATGACATTGTAGAAGAGGTAAGCGTTTAATGACAAATCTGACCAGTGCTTGTCAGGGGTAGAGGGTGAGTGAGGGACTGACTGAAAAGAGGCATGGAGTAATTCTGGGCTGATGAAAACATTCTGTATCTTGAGTGTGGTAGTAGTTACATGTGTAAACATTTATAGATCTGTTTACCTACAAGGGTGAATTTTATTGTGTGTAAATTATATCTCAATAAACCTAACTTAAAAAAATTAATTGTTCATCTGAAATTCAAATTTAACTGTTCGTCCCATATTTGTATTTACTGTATTTACTGAATCTGGCAACCCTGTCTGATAATGAAGTGAAATAAACTCCCTTTTTAAAAAGAACCTTCAGTAGTTCGTAGGCACACCACATACAGATGTTCTGTGACCTCAATGCTAGAGCTCTTTTGTGAACTTAATACTATACCACCAATCGCTGGACAAACAAGATTATATCACTGGTTTACTAGGGCCTGGGATAACTCTTGTCCCTGCCTAGAGTGGATTTTTATAGTTACTGGAAGCAACCAGGCACTTTATACCACAGACTGCCCAGTTTTGCAATGTACAGTGGCTAGCAGGAAGAAACTTTTGTTTTGATCATTCCAGCCTGGCAGTTTCAGACAGTGCTGATGCCTCTTTGTGGGCTGAAACCAGGAAGTCTGGTTGAAAAGTTGCTAATGAAGAGACAGTAAGGCAGTATTTTCCTTTCTGTTTCAGAAAGGGACCTGTAGGCTCTAATAACCATCCTTTTGGTGAGGGAACATTGCCACCTAGCAACAGAATCAAGGCTCCAGACAAAGAATTGACTCCAGCTATACATTTTCAAGTACACTGAGTTGCAAGTTTGGGTTTTGGTTGCTTTCCACTTAGCATTTAGGGTCTGCTTTCCACGGAATGCAGGGAGAAAAAGGCATTTACCAGTAGAGCCTAGCTTTGTAAAAAGTAAGTGGAAAGGATCTTTAAAAAAAAAGATAGTAATATAAATAAGAATGGATTCCCTTTAGTAAGCACTGGTATGTATGAGAATAAAACAAGCAAAACTTTCTTTTGTTGAAAGAAACTTCTTTCTGCTGAAAGCTATATGGATGAAATTCACATTTTATTTTATAACTCATAAAATGTCCAAGTTTCTGATGTATGCAAAAGGCTGAATAAAAATTACCAGCAATTAATACATAGACTCTCATGTATAAAAAGAGCATGACTTGGAAGCATTAAGCTTGGCTCCCACTTGAGATTCCGGGATCAACTAAGGGCTTCCCCCAAATCTAGCTAATCCTGGAGTCTTCACACTCACCCCCACAAAATTCACAACGTCTCATGCCCTGTGTGTTTCTAGTATAGGGAAAAAATCTTGCCGTCAGAGAAGAGGAGCTAGTTAGAATTTCCCAAGCATTTGATATGGACTTTCCTTTTTCTTGCAACTTAGTCAGTCTTGGCTTAGTACCACCAATGTTAATAAACATGTCCTTGTGAGCTGTAGCAACAAAGATTATGTTGCTGTAATAAATATTTACTGTCCCTTATTTGTTGCTGAAGAATCGTGATTCCAACTGTAGTATAGTCTTACAGTTGGTTACTAAGTATGGATATGTTTTACAAATTTGTATAACCTCCATCAACGAGATTATTTTATACAGAAAAAAATTTTTTAACTGTCAATGAAAACAGTCACCTATTTCTTTTTTTTAAGATTTATTTTATTACTTATTTATTTTTTATTTTTGGCTGCATCGGGTCTTAGTTGTGGCACATGGGGGATCTTCATTGAAGCATGCGGGCTCTTCATTGTGGTGTGTGGGGTTCTCTCTAGTGGCATGTGGGTTTTCTCTTTATAGTTGTGGCCCATCGGTTCCAGAGCGCATGGGCTCTGTAGTTTGCAGCATGTGGGCTCTAGTTGAGGTGTACGAGCTCAGTAGTTGTGGCATGCGGGCTTAGTTGCTCCGCGGCATGTGGTATCTTAGTTCCCTGACCAGGGATTGAACCCGTGTCCCCTGCATTGTAATGCGGATTCTTTACCACTGGACCACCAGGGAAGTCCCCGGTCACCTATTTCTTATGGAACACTTAAAATGGGACAGATATTGAACTGCAAACTTACATAAAGGAGATGAGTATCATTATGCCGGTTTTAACTAAAGCTTGGAGAGTTGAAGTAATTTGGCTCAGATCCCACAGCTAGTGTCAGAGCTATACTTCAATGCCACCGGTTAGAAGCACAGAGGGTGGGAGTTCCTCACTAGCAAAGGCAGTAATGAAACACTTTAAATTCTTGGCTACATCTCTATTTAAGCCAGGCTGAAGCAGGTAATGCCTACCTATCTAGTCAAGCTGCTTCCACTGTGTCCTAAGAGAAGGATGGTTGAATCCCAAAGAAACCCACAGCCAGATCCCAAGGCCGCATTTTCATTACAGAGGGTTGTCCTACCACAGAAGACTCCTGATGTCTCAGGTAGGGCAGTGGACACTGGGTAGTGTTCCAGTAATCAAATGCTGTGTAACAAACTATCCTAAAACCCGGTGGATTAAAAGAGCATCCACATTTATTTTGCTCATGAATCTTCAATTTGGACAGGGATCAATGAAAATAGTTCGTCTCAGCACCAGCTAGTACAGCTCAAAGGCTGAGACTGGAGTCACCTGAAGGCCTCTTCATTTACATGACTGGTTATTAATACTAGCCATGGGCTGGAACCTTAGCTGGGGCTGTCAGCCAGAAAATCAGCCTGTGGTCTCTTCATGTGTCCTGGGCTTCCTCACAAAATGGTGGCTGGGTTCCAAAGGTGAGCATCCTTAAAGAAAAAGATTCAGACAGAAGTTGGATTGCCTCTTATGATTTAACCTTAGAAATCACTTAACTTCACTGTTGTGGGTTGAACTGTGTCCTCTCAAAAGATATGTTCAAGTTCTAACCCCCAGGACCTGTGAATGTGATCTTATTTGGAAATTGGGTCTTTGCAGATATAACAAAGTTAAAATGAGCTCATGCTAGATTAGGTTAGGCCCTAATCCAATGACTTTTGTCCTTAGAAGAAGAGGGAAATTTGGACACAGGAAACGTAAGGAAGAATGCCAAATGACAACAGAAGCAGAGATTGAAACGATGCATTTACAAACTAAGGAATGCCAAGGATTTCTGGCAACCACCAGAAGCTAAGAAAGAGGCATGGGACAGATTTTCCCTCAGAGCTCTCCAAAAAACTCAACCTTGCTGACATCTTTATTTCAGACTTCCCACCTTAAGAAACTGTAAGAGAATAAATTTCTGTTGTTTAAGACACCCAGACACTTTGTTATGGCAGCCTTAAGAAAGTAATACACTCATATCTGCTGCATTCTATTCACTGAGACAGACATAAAGTCTCACCCAAATTTAAGGGAAAGGTAAATAGACTCCAAATTTTAATAGAGAATAGCAAAGCTCTGGAAGAGATTGTGGGACTTGAAATACTGCTATGTTCTTTTTGGGGAAATACAATCTGCCACAAGAAGAAAATCCCAATCCATAGAACTTGAATATCTTTGGGCAGCTGCTTTGCTGAACTCTCTATCCTGGGATATCTAAGGTTTTCAGTATTCTTAACTGGACGTTGCAAAGACACTGAAGTTAGAATTCACTTCTTACCAGATTACGTGCTGGTGTTAGTTTCATAAGTGAAGGTTTATCCTGGGAACACATGTATGTATGTATGTATGTAATTTTCCCCAAAGGCAGCAAGAGCTGCAAACATTTTCCATTTTTTTTTTATTCCTACAAAGAGAGTCTTGAATGGACTTCAGTATATGATTCGACATAAAACTAGTGACAATCTAGAACATTCATCCACTTGTCCCTGCTAATTTAAAGAACTTTGTGGCCCAAGAAGCTGGGCTCTGAGGATGTTCTGTGTTCTTTACTTCAAGGTGCATCCAATTTATGCATTTTGGCTGCCCTGACATGAAATGTGGGGTGTGAGACTTGGTGGTGTATAAGTCCAGGGAGTCCCATTCCCCTTGTGTTTAATGTCAGTGACACCTGCTAAGGAAGAACTCTTTGTGCTCTCTGTACAACTCTGGGCAAATGGATGATGGCCCCTGGGTTGAACCACCTGTGAGCCCTGGAAGTGGAAACAAAGCACTTGAAAATATTCCCTAGTACCAGTGCCCTCATCTTCCTGCCATTATTCAGCCACTGAGCTTTACTACTTTTATGTGTTGCCATATGGACAGAAGTTGGGGAAGAGGAGGAAAATGTGCTAAAACAGAGCAAAACTGGGGCATCTCTCCTAGACAAATCCCCCCTCTCCATTTGGGACTGTCTCATACTAGCCCTCTTAGTACAGAAATCCTGTCTGACTGTTCCATCACCTGGGTGTGTATAGAGATACCCAAAGATACAGGATCCAGAAATGACTTTCCATGTAAATAAAGGTCAGTCTCTGAGCTCTTTCAAGCCACAAACTCTCCTTTGGTGAGAAGTCCTTGATCCCTAAGTATGTGAAAGAGATCACTGGTATGGGAGGCTCATCCCCCAAGTCTCTAGTCCTGCCTTTTCTACCTAGTGGGTCACTGAGAATCTCTGCACTTTGGAGAGTTGGAAAACTCACACATGGTGATAGACCTGCAGGACTGTTCAACAGATAATCAAAATCAGAAATTCATATTCTCAGACTCAAGGCTTTGCTTGCTCTCTAAGCTTGCCCTACTCAACAGGAACCAAAGTTGCTTTGCTAGGACCACAATCCAGAAGCTAGGGCAGGGGAGTGGCCTGGGGGAGCTGGGGGAGTCACACTGCCCCTAACTTCTCCACCCCCTGGGAGTAAAGGACAGCATTGGAATGAAAGGTGATGCTAGTGGCTTCTTTTATCACACATTCACAGGCAACCCCCATGCCTCCCTAACCTTGTCCTTTGTGGCCTCACCCTCTTTGAAGTCTTTGAGAGGTGTTGCTCCACTCAGCCCTTCCAGGCTACGTCCAGATAACACAGATGGGGATGAGGGCGAGGAAGCACTGGGTGCCTCTGGACTCTCTGACTTTAGGCTGAGTGGGGATCCAAGGTGAGACCAGGACCCCTGAACCCTCAGCACGAAGGGGAGGGCCCACATCAGCTAAGAGGGTACTGCAGGACACCTATTTCAGCTCCTCCAGGCTCATGAAGACCACAAGGTGGCAACCTAACTGTGATGAGCAAACAGTTTGCATCAAGAACAGTATCTAACAAGTTGTCATCCTACATGGCTGGAAAAAGGCACCAGTATCAGCTTCCCAAGACAGGGAAATGCCTTGCCTGACAACATGCATACATGCCAATATTGCCTTGTGCTCACATACAAAGTCATTCACACCCCTGCCAGGATGGCACCCAAGGGCTGCACAATGACCCGGTCAGCTCTGAATCAGGCACAATGCCTTGAGGCCTGAATCAGGCTTTGGGGCTGGGGGTTGAGGGCAGGAGAAGGCAGGATGAGACCCAGGAATAAGCAGGAAGGGAACATTCCCATTCCGTCCACCTGCTTCTTCCTTCTTCCATCTTTTCATCCTTTCTGACTCAAACACCCATCAAGCTTTCCCTCACTCTCTGTCTCATTTTCCCCCAGGTTCTGTGTGGCTGTACCATGAACACTCCCATCACTACTAGATAGGTGCTCCCTTTGTCCTACGTGACGTCACCAACGCAGGTACCATGGAGGGCCTCCAGTCTGAGAAAACACCCAGCCAGCAGAAAACCTCAAGGTTGAGTTCAGATGGGTCCCCAGACAGGTCAACTCTCCAGGCACAACAGTTCCTCCTCTAGGTTTTGCCCTGGCCCTCCCAGCATAGCTGGAGCACATCCCTGCCACAGCACATACCTTCATCTAAGACCCACCAGATCTGTGTCCCCTGGACACTGGCTATGCTTGCTGGAAGACAAAAACAGTGGTAGTTTTCAACAAAATGTTCTTGTCCCTGAGCTGCTTCAGTGCAGCTATTGCATGGTTATACAGGGTGGGCAGTCAAGTGAGCTGGACCAGACCAGAAAGCAAAATTCATGTCTATGGCTTTGAATCCAGCTCTCATCTGGAGCTGGAGAGTGACCAAGTGCCACTTGGCGATATGTAAAGATTTCTTGCCCAACCCTGGAATGTCCTCCTTCCCCTCCCAGCTCTGCCAGACTTTCTTCTGCCCTCTTCACTCTCTGGCATCCTCCCGTTGGAGGAAGCAAGAGGAGAGAAAGGACACTAAACCCTCACCTCACCTGGGCTACAGTGCCCAGCAGGAGAGAGCTGAGGTTCCTGGACACATTTCACCCACTGTGTCACTCACTCAGCTGCTCAAGCCTCACTGGGAGTGAGACGGAGGGGAAGCAGGTCACCGATGAGCACCTCTTTGTGGGGGCAGTGCATGAACAAGGCTCAGAGCTGCCTCCCCGATATCTCTGTATCAACTGGCTTCCCCTCATCGCCCTGGAGCTGGGGCTGGGGCTGGGGAGGGGCTGTGATGTTTACAGCGTCATTAAGGTCTTACACTGCTGCAATCAAGCACCATATCATTTCCTCACTTTGATTTCCTCAATTCTCCTCCTAAGTTTAACAAATCAGCCATGCTTAGGACACTCACACCTTTCCCCTCCACATGAAGAAGACTTAAAAGAGTTGAAAGCGCTTTTCTTTGCTGTTTTCTCCCACAAAATCAGCTTCTTTACAGTTTCCATCTTCCAAAGAACTTATGCTTCAAGACTTGCCTTCTCTATTCTCCCTTCACCGTAAGATGACTCTTAGCAAAGTCCCTTACACATGATAGCATCTCTGGTGTTGGCATTTAGAGACTGACTCTGGCCCTAACAAACCCAAAAGGTCCCAGGACTTAATTCCTCAAATGTCCTGCGGAGATTAAACGTAGATAAGCTCAAAAAATAAAATTTCCATATGAGAAGAAAGGGCTATGCAAATGGTCCATCAGCTGTATTCCTTAAATATGTCAATATCCTGAAAGACAAAGAAAGGCTGGGGATATTAAATCTTGAGAGACCACAGAGACATGATATTTATATACCTGTGTGACATTTACTGGATCCAGGACTTGAGAAAAGACAATGCTATAAAGGATATTACTGAGTAAATTGACAGACGTGAAATACAGGCAGTAGACTGAGTAAAATCTCTTAATGTTAGATTTCCTGAAGTTGATACATTTAATGTGGGTATGTAAAGAAGTCTCTTGGAAATACGCTCTGAAGGACTCAGGGAAAGGGACAATGATATATGCTCATTGTAGAATATTCAGGAAGGAGATTAATACAGAGCGAGACAGACTAAATGAGATAACATGTTAAAAATACATGAATTCTTGTAACTTTTTTGTAAGTCTGCAATTATTTCCAAATAAAATGTTTTAAAATATTTCCCACAAAGCACCAGGAGATGGGCCTTGGAGACACCAAATAAGAAATAAGGGAGAGGGTTCCCTGGTGGCGCAGTGGTTGAGAGTCCGCCTGCCAATGCAGGGGACACGGGTTCGTGCCCAGGTCCAGGAAGATCCCACATGCTGCGGAGTGGCTGGGTCCGTAAGCCATGGCTGCTGGGCCTGCGTGTCTGGAGCCTGTGCTCCGCAACGGGACAGGCCACAATAGTGAGAGGCCCGCGTACGGCAAAAAAGAAATAAGGGAGAGTGAGGGAAGCATGGGGCTGAAAACAAGGGATTGGTTATAGATCTGGGTAATTAGATCCCCATCCTTGGTTTCCACCCATCACTGAAGAGCCAAAGAGCTTCCTTCTTCTATGGCATCCCCACCTTGCTCCCTGCCTGAAGGGTTGGTAATTAATCTCTGGAGAAGTGGAACTCAGTAGGCTTTGAGCTCAGGGATCCAAGCAAAGCAGAGGGTGGGGTGAGGTACAGGGATTGCCTGAAAGTGCCTAGTGTTCTAAGAAACATGAATGACCAAGGAAACTACCATACCCTTTCTCACTCTTTTACTTCTCTGTATTAGCCGATTGGTTACACTGAAAATGATGAAACAGAAGGGAAGGGGAAAGACAGGGCAACCCACTGTTCCTTTCGCTTTCACTCTTTCCTTACACAACACTAAGCTGAAGGTAGAAATCATGGTAGAGATCACATGTGTTGAGAAATGAAGGTGAAACAGTTGAGTTAGTTTTGTGCGGCATTTCCACAGTATGTGTAAGAAAAAAAATACATATGCATGTACAATCTACCAAGTATAAGTTGTGTAATTTTGGTAATTTTGCATACAAGCAAAAAGCTCTTATAGTTGCACTTAAAACTCACATTGTACAATATAAAGATCGATGGTAAAATTCATACTATTAGTGCAAATTTAAAATTTTTCTTTACTTAGAACAATAGCCTATAGCAAATAAAAAACAACCTGACAAGCTGAGGGAGAGAGACTTTCGAAAAGAGGAGGTTTTCTATTTTAACCTGCTAACACCACTTTTTTCCTGCTTTTCAAACAAGGGACCCCACATGTTCATTTTTTCCTAGGCCCCATAAGTTATGGGGCTGTGCCTGGACATTTCTTCTGATCAATTTACAGCCATGGAGGGTGAAAAGTTTGAGGTGAGAAGTTATCCACCTCATCCTCCAATAGGCGTCGATTGTTTTTATTGTTTTGAATTACACAAGTGACTTAGATTGGGTCCCCAGAAGCAGATGCTGAGAGGGGGAACTGTTCTAGGACAATCCAGTGGGACCTGAACAGGAAGGAGGCCAGGAAGAAAGTACAATTTCAAGTAAAGACCCTTAAGGTCAACAAAGTCATTTAGGCTGAATTTCAGGGGAGCCACACAGAATCAAAAAATACACCTTTGAGTTGCCCAATCAAGGGCTAGGCTGCAGAAATCTTTATACTCCTCCTGTCAGTTATTTGTTAAAAGCTGGGGCACAGGGAGAGGGACACAAATAACCAGCACTTCTGCTCTCCAGGTCGTCAGCAAAGCTGCTTCTGGTAGCCTGAAGGCACCCTAGCAACAAAGAGACACAGGTGCCGGCTCTTGGGGGGTGCCAAGCCCCTTAGGTGCTAGAAAGCACAAAACATAAACACACTGTAATAAGACTACTTGAAACATCAGAAATGGTAGTGAACAAAAATGCACTCCAATGCTGCTCCTTCAGAGAGGGTAATTCTGATAACAATGTGATATTTATCCTTCCAGGTTATTTTCTGTGCTCTTACATTCAGTCCACAAATATGTATGAATGTCCACTATGAGTCCACTAGACGCTGATGCTGCAGATAAATCAGATAGACCTTGTCTCTGTTTTCATTATCTTACATTCCAGTCGGCATAGTGCTTGTCTAACTATCCTGTATCTTGCCTGTTTCACTTTACAATATACCATGGATACCTTGTTACATCAACATATGCAAATTCGCTGCATGTTTTATTGGCCACATACCATTCCATAAAAGGAAAGTAGCATAATTCATTTAACCAATTTCCTATTGATTACGCACTGATTCCTAAAAGAAAATAGCTGAGGAGAAAATAAAGCAAATACCTTCTTTACATGGGTGACACATCTTTGCATGGGTGTATTCTCTGAGGCCAACTGAGAGACGGTTACTTTTTAGGATGAAGATATGTACGGATAAGTAGAGCAATCTGCCTGAACTTAAACCTAAGAGAAGGTTTCAGAAATATTCTGGGTGAGGATGCACAAAGGTATGAGAGTCAGACCACACTGAGCATGAAGGCCACGTTAACGTGAGGAAGTTGAACAGATGTTACAATTAGAAACCATTACAAGTCTTTGCGGGGAACTTCAAGTCATTTTACAACAGGTATATACTGTATGATTTCCAGTTATTAGTTTGCCATTCAATCCTCTGATGCATACTTATAATACAGATGAGGAAAATGAAGACCACTGTTGCACAACCAATGGGTGGTAAAACCTGGATCTGAACCCTAGTCTGACTCCTCAACCCATATTTTTCCCAAACATAATGCTGCCTACACTTATGCTAAACTGTCAGATTTTAAGCAGCAAAGTATAAACTGGGTTTGCATTTTACTGCCTGGCTGAGGAGAGGGGGGGAGATGATGACTAGAGGCAATGAAAGTTGCTTATCAGCAGGATGGGCCTCTAGGGGAGAACATTAACTATTTTTATTTATTTATTTTTTTTTTTGGTACGCGGGCCTCTCACTGTTGTGGCCTCTCCCCTTGCGGAGCACAGGCTCCGGATGCGCAGGCTCAGCGGCCATAGCTCACGGGCCCAGCCGCTCCGCGGCATGTGGGATCTTCCCACACCGGGGCACGAACCCGTGTCCCCTGCATCGGCAGGCGGACTTTCAACCACTGCGCCACCAGGGAAGCCCAACTCTTTATTTTAAAGTAAATTTTTTAATAGAAATGTAACATACACAGAAAAAGTGCACAAATCAGAAGCACCAATGAATTTTTATAAAGTACATCTGTGGGACCAGATCTTCACACTCAAAACTTTAAAGTTATCAGCAACCCAGACCCCTGTCAGTATTCACCACAATCCTGCTTACTATCACCATGGATTTATTTCACCTGTTTCAGCTCTTCAAAAACGGAATCACATCATGTAGTAGGCAGCTTCTGAATGAGTCCCAATGACCTTTACGCCCTGGTATTAATGTCCTTGCTATACTCCCCTCTGGAACTAGAGACTTGCTTCTAAATGGAATGTGGCAAAAGTGATGGGATGGCACTTCCAAGATTAGCTGACGAAAGCCCTACCTTGTTCTCTCACTTGCTCCCTCTGATGGGAGACAGCTGCCCTGTCACGAGCTGACCTAGGGAGAGACGTGTGTGGCAAGGAACTAAAGGTCACCACCCCACAGCCAGTGAGGAGCTGAGGCCCTCAGTCCAGAGCTTATTAGGAGTGAATCCTGTCCAGAACCACATAAGTACACTTGGAAGCAGATCCTCCCTCAGCTGAGTTTTCAAATGAGACCACAGCCCCAGCTGACACTTCAATTACAGCCTTGAGGCCGAGGCCCCCAGCTAAGCCACACCTGGACTCCTGACCCACAGAAACTGAGACTATAAATATATGTTACTTTAAGCTGCTAAATTTTGTAGTAATTTGTCATGAAGCAATGTATTATATGTACTCCTTTGTATCTGGCTTTTTTCAGTCGACATTAAATTTGTGAGATTCAGCCATATTTTTGTATATAGCAAGAGTTCATTCACTTTCATCGTATTCTATTGTATTCAAGTTACCACAATTTATTTATTCTCCTCTTGGAAGACATTTGGGTTATTTCTAGTTCGGGGCTGTATGAATAGTGCTTCTTTGAACAGTCTTCTGCATGTCTTTTGGGACACATATGTACACACATCTGCTAAGGATGCACTAGGAGTGCAATTGCCAGGTCACAGGCTATGCATCTGTTTAGTTTTCCACAGTACTGCCAGCAGTTTGTAAAGTGCTGATATTAATTTACTGCTCCACCAGAAGTGCGTGGAGTTCCAGTTGCTGCACATCCTCATCAGCTCTCTTTTTCATCTTAGTCATAACGATGGGCATATAGTGGTGTTACATTATGGTTTTAATTTGCATTTCCCTGATTAATTAATGTTTGTTTTAATTTAATTAATTTAATTACTTAACTTTCATTTCCCGCATTAGGATGAGCACCTTCTCACGTTTTTTGGTTATTTTGGATATTCTTCCTTTTGATGTGCCTGTTCAAGCATTGTCCATTTTTCTGTCAAGTTGTCTTTTTCTTATTGGGTTCTGATACAAACTGGAATCAAGGTCTTGTCAGAAATAGATATTGAAAAGAACTGTCATTCTTTGGTTTGTCTTTTCACTCTTCAGTGATTATTTTGTTGATTATTTAGATTGACAATCCATCTAGGATTGATTTTTGTATATGAGTTGACATAAGGGTCAAAATTAATTGTTTCTATATGAAGACTGACACATCACCATTTATCGAAAAAAAAAATCCTTTATCCATTGTACTTTCACCTTTGTCATAAACGAAGTGACCATATATATGAGTCACAGTCCAAACCTTTCTGTTCCATTGCTCTATTTCTATTGTGTCAACACCACATTGTTTTAGTTATCATAGCTTTAATGAGTCTTGTTGTCTGACAGTGTAAGTCCTACAGCTTTGTTCTTAGTTTTCATATCTATTTCTTGGTCCTAAGAATCTCCACATAAATTTTAGACTCAGCTTGTCAGTTTACACACACACACACACACACACACACAAGGGATTCTGCTTCTTATTGCATTGAATTTGTAAAAAGTGCGGAGATTACTGATTTTCCTACTGCATTAAATCTGTAGAAAGTGTGGAGATTATTGATTTACAATGCTGAGCCTTGCAATCAATGACTATGATATATCTGTTCATTTATTTAAATATGATTTAATTTCTCTCAATAAAGTTTCTCAGTTTTCTGTGTAGAATTTTTGTAAATTTTTCATTATATTTATTCCTAGGTGTTTGATTTTTTTTAAAACACTTTTATTATAAAATAAAAATAGATTCAGGAAACCACATAAGACAAATTTATAGCTTAATATTACAAGGCAAATACCATTTTAACTGACACCCAGGTGAAGAAATAGAACTTTGCCTAAAGCCCCTCCATCTGTCCTGATCCAATTATAATTCCTTTCTTTCCCAAAGTAATCATTTTCCTGACTTTTATAATTGGCTCTTCCTTAAATTTCTTTATAAATGTTATCACCCTAGTTTGCCTCCCTAGACAGCATCGTTTAGTTTTGCCCAGTTTTAAATAATGACTTTTTCTCTTTTAATCTACAGGTTGCTTTTCCATCCTTTTATTGCCCTTCAATTTACCTGCTGACATGTAGAGTTTCCCACATGTAGAGTTAACATGTAGAGTTTCCCACAATATGGGTTTTGCTGAATACATGTCCATGGTGCAGCTCAACATGTTCCTCTGTCCTATTTCCTGCAAAATGGGAAACTGATCAATCCTTTTGGGAAGACTATAGTCTGGTGTATTATTTCATTAGGAAGCAGGCAACATCTAGCTATTCTCCTTTTATGATGTTAGCAGCCACTGATACTTAGTGTCTAGATCTGTTAACTCATCACAGATTGCAAAATTATGATATTCTAAGTTGATCATTTCTTTTTCATTTATTGGCTGGAATACGTCTATGAAGAGATCTATCCCCTCATCTACAATTTTGTTACATAGTGGTACAGTTCATAGTGGAAAGACAGGATAAAGGCTTGTTTCTTCCCCCACCTCACTACATCACTGCCTTTTTAAAAATCAGTTTTCATTATAATGATTTTTCTCTCAATCATACTCACAAGTTGACTTTTTTTTATATCCATAGAAACCCATGGATTTAAACACAGTTGATGAGTTTCAATTCATTGTAATTATTATCCTTATTGATGCTCAAATTGCTCCACTGTCCACTGAGAACCTCTTTACCTTTGGCTAAGTCCTTTTGAAATAACCCTAGTAGTCTTTGATAACTTTCTTGTTACTTGGTATCACAAGATTTTCCAAGTTCGTCTCACACAAATGATCCAGACCTGAAATCAGCTTTCTAGACCACAATCTGGACCCTATGGATGACTTTTGCTATTTTGTTGGTCATTATTTCTAGGCCTAGTCAATGAACAGAGATAGAATGTGTATGTATGTATTTTTGTGTGTGTACATGTGCACGTATACACATATATAGTCATATATAACTATATAGTACAGATATACAGTTAATATGTATCTATAGATAGAAATAGGCCTAACTATCTACATGTCTAATCTAAATATATGTAGAAATATATGTATCATTAAAATACCTTATTAGTACAGATAATTCAAATTCAGCACTGCAGAGTTTTTAGTTAACCTCTTCTATATTACTTCTGTGTTCCCTTTCTTCCCACCCTGAGAACCCTAGTTCTCAAGTTCACAAGGGGTGTTATAATTAGACTATTTCATAATTGTTCATTTGCTCTATTCCATATTACAAAACAGACTCAGGACAGAAACTCTAATATTATGTTGGGTAAACAATACGTTTATTGAAAACAGTTTTAACTTCATTTGGCATTTGTTCAATCTTTCTCTCTCATTTAAAGGACTGACATCTCCATTGCCAGAGCATATTGCCATTATATACTATACTCTCTCTGTTTTAACCTTCATTTAGTTCTAATTCTATAAAAACTATATTCTTACTTCTCACCATCGGTTCTTACACTGATTGCCTCTAGTCATTTTGGTTGTATGATGCTTATTCTTTGATAGATTCTTTCAGGGTTTATGTAATTAAGATACGTTGAGTTCTTGTATGTTGATAACAGGCGGCCTGTCTCCAATTATAAGTGAAAGTTAGTTTTGTTGGGATTAAAATTCCAAGCTCACTTCTTTTTTTAAGTCTAAAAATTTCTCTAGAATACACTTTGGTGTTGGTTGTTCAGGCTTAATAGTCTCAGGCATGTGATGTACTCTATCAATATGCAGTTCCTATTATTACCGTTATTATTAATTTAGAAAAGTTTCTTGAATCATTTTGTTGGTATTTGTTCTGTTTCCTTGCTTTGATTTTCTTCTTTAGGGGCTCCCATCATTTGTATATTTTATTTTATTTTATTTTTTGCCTATGTACAATATTTGTCACATCCTCTTGAATCTTTAACAATTTCTTTTTTTTTTTTTTAATTTTAGATATTCCATAATCTTCACCTACTTTTCATAAGGTGTTATCTGTTGTGTTTATTCAGTCTTGTGCTTCTCCTGGTTAAGACTTCTTTTTTTCTTTTTTTTTTTTGGGCCCTGCCTCATGGCTTGCAGGATCTTAGTTCCCTGACCGGGGATTTAACCCCAGGCCCCCAGCAGTGAAAGTGCCAAGGCCTAACCACTGGACCACCAGGGAATTCCCAAGACTTCTTTTTTAAATGACTTTTTTTTCCCATCGTAATTCATTCCTGGGATCAGTTTCATGTTTGAACATTAAACCAACCTTACATTACTAGAATAAAGCCAATTTGATTGTGATATATTATTGTTTTACATATCATGGATACAGTTTGTGCTTTTGTTTACACATTTTGCATGCATGTTCAAAAGAGAAACTGGCCTGTGATTCTATTCTTGTAATATTCTTTTTAGTTTTGATCTGAAGCTTATGTTGGGCTTATAAAAATTCTGAGCAATATATTCTTTTCTGTTTCCTGGAAGATTTTTATGTAGGATTACCACTATTTCTTCCCTAAATATTTGGAAGAATTTACTTGGAAAGCCATTTATCCCTGGAAATCATTTTCTGTAAAGGTACTTAATTATACAAACAACTTTTTGAGTAGATATAGATGTTTTAGATACTTTTTCTTTCTTGGGTTAGTCTTGTTAGGTTGCATTTTTTAAGAATTTATAATTTTGGATGAATTTTCAAATTTATAAATAAAAAATTATCATAATTTTAACAGTTTCATTGGGATATAATTTACGTACCGTAATTTCAACGCTTTAATGTATACAATTCAGTGGTTCTTAGTGTAACCACTAAAAGACTTGTGTAACAATCACAACAATCCAATTTTAGATTTTTGTCCCCCCACAAAAAAACCCATTACATATTAACAAGGTTTTTTCATTCTCCTCAACCCTCTCAGCCCTAGGCAACCACTAATCTACTTTCTGTCTCTACAGCTTTGCTATTCTGGGCATTTCATATAAATGGGACCATACAATATGTGGTCTTTTGTGAGTGGCTGCTTTTACTTTACATAATGCTTTCATGGTTCATCCATGTTGTAACATGGATCAATATTTCATTCCTTTTTATAGCTGAATGCTATTCTATTGTACGGATATTCCACATTTTGTTTATTCATTTATCAGATTGGCATTTGAATTATTTCCACCTTTTGTTTTTATAAATATGCTTCTATGAACATTCATGTACAAGCTTTTATGTAGATAATAAGCTTTTATTTCTCTTAAGTATATATTTAGTAGTGGAACTATGACTGCTATGACCCTATGACCCTATGACTGCTGGGTCATAGGGTAACTCTATGTTTAACACTTTGAGGAACTGTCCAGCTGTTTTGTAAAATGGCCGCACCATTTTACATTCCCACCAGAAACGTATGTGGGTTTCAATCTCTTGTCTTAAGGCCTAGCATGTCATCTATGCTGGAAAAGGTTTCACATGTAGTTGAGAAGGATGTGTATTTTACTGTTCGGTTGAGTGTTCTATAGACATTTATTAGGTCTTGTTAATTCATAGTGTTGTCCAAGTCTTCTATGTCCTTGTTGATCTTCTGCCTAATTGTTCTATCCATTATTGACCGTGGAGTACTGAAGCCTCTACCTAATGTTGTGGAATTATCTATTTCTTCATTCATCTATTTCTATCTATTTCAATTCTTCATGTATTTTGGTATCTTCTTCATGTATTTTGGTTTTATCTTATTCAGGTCACATATGTTAATAATTTTTATATCTTCCCTTTTTTTAATCATAAAATGTCCCTTTTCATATCTAGTAACTTTTTTTTGTTTTAAAGTCTATTTTTTCTGGTATTAGTATAGCTACTTCAGCATTCTTATGGTTGCTATTTGCATGATGTATATTTTTTCATCCTTTTATTTTGTACACATTAGACCTTTGAATCCAAGGAGTGTCTCCTATAGAAAACATTTTTTTAAACCCAGTTTGACAATTTCTGCCTTCTTTTGATTGTATTGTTTAATTCATTTTCATTTAGTTTTTATTATTATATGGTAGGATTTATTTATGTCTATCATTTTACCTTTTGTTTTCTACATGTCTCATGTTTTTGTTTTTTTGTTATTGTTCCTCCATTTTCCTTTTATATTAAGTGGATATTTTCTACTGTAACATTTAATTCCTTTAATGATTTTTAACCACATTTTTGAGTAATGGCTGCTCTAGGGCTTATGTAATACATCTTCTCAAAATCTCTTCAGATTTATACTAACTTCATTCCAGTGAGAAACAGAAACTGTACTTTTATAGAGCTGCGTTACTTCTCCTCTTTTTTGTTTTTATTACATTTATATATGTTACATACTTAACAACATATTATTATAATTATTACTTCACACAAGCTTATCTTTTAAAGGAGCTTAGAGAAAAAAGTAGAGCAAATAAATATTTATAGAGTTTGTTGGGTTAATCTATTTATTTACCATTTCTGGTTCTCTTCCTTTCTTCCTGCGGATTCAGGTTATGATCTAGTGTCATTTTTATTCTAATACAGCTTTGTTCTCACTGCCTTCTTTGTACCATATCATCAAATATATGACATTTCTTTATGTTATATACAGAACAATCCAAATATAATCTTATTGTTTATGCACTTACTTTTTAAATTAGTTAAGAGAAGGAGAAGAAATTTGAAATTACATTATCTTTTATAATTCCCTACACAACTGCTCTAGTCAGCATTTTTTGTTTTGTTTTTATGGCTTGATTTACTGCCTGCTATCATTTGAAGGACTTCCACTAGTATTTCTTGTGAAGCCCGTTTGCTAACAATGAATTCACCCAGTTTCTGTTTCTGTGTCTGTGTTATGGTACAGTACTGATGATAAGTTGTGGAGTGGTAGGAAAAACTAAAATGTGATGTACTGTATGATGAATGTTTTACTGAAGTGGCTTTGTCAAATTATAATGATTTATGAGAGAAATCACATAAGGCTAGCATCACAATTCTCCAGGAATGTTCTGTAGAATGCTGATGTTAATGATGAATATGTGAATCCCAAATCTTTCATTTGTATTGACCTTATCATCATTAATTCTTCTCCCAACAATGCCAGAACTATAGTTGAGTTCTAAAGTGTACCTTCCTCTTTTCCCATAGAAATTGTCCCACAATTTCAAAAAGTTCTCAAAGGTGAAAAAGTTCACACGAAGTTTATCACGTTTGCAAATGCCAGTGAAAATGCTAAGGTAACACTGTCCAAAATGCAATATTCTTCTGTGAGAGCACCCAATTTTAAACAAATACACATTTTCTAAATACAACTTAGACCTGTGACATGTTTTGGCCAATGAAGTGTGAGCAGACATGATGGCCTTAAATGAGCAACAGAGGCCTTAAATGGGCTTGTACGGTTGGGCTCACCTCTTATGTTTCAGTGAACTTTGTAAGAAGACAGGGCCTGGGAGCTGTCGCCTCACAGTTGGGCTCCAGAGTAAGATGCGTGGGACAGACCTCAAACTGACCCAAAATATGGAGCAAAAGCAGCCATCTAGAGGTCTCAAAGAGAGCCACTGCAGCTAGCCCATAGGCCCAAGAAAAATAAATTCTTGTTTATGTAACTGAGTTTTGGGGCGATTTGTTCCAAAGCATTATCACAGCAAGAGCTGACTAATACAACATCCTCCAAATCATTGTTATGTAGATGGCTGCCACCATGCCTACATGTAAGGCAATTGTGTACTCAAATTTTGAGAATTCTTGAACTCTTGGTGCCTCTCCAACACAATTTACATGGCTAAAGTTTCTCCAAATAAGTTCACTAATGTACCACAAAGATCTCCCTAAACTTTTATTAAATGTAATTCAAAGTTCTTTCTATTCATTTTCTGCTTCTATGTAGTTAAAATGCTTTTTATGAATCTAAAAGGATGGAAAATTGTAACAAAACATCTTTGTAGATAGCTGTTATTCACAAAGGAAAATTACAAACAAAATAGGCATTTCACTGAGTGTAGAGCACTGATGCCCTGAGTGCCTCTAAATGCCAAGTGAACAAAGGCACTTAATAAATATTGAATTCTGCTCTCTCCACTTGAGAGGGAGAGCAAGCTATTCTAAAGTGGTGGAGGGATGCTCTTAGCAGCTATTTGCAACACTCTGTGAGCTTGGACACTGTGTAGCTACGAAGAAACCTTTTGTCTAAGGAAACTAACTAAAGAAACTTGAAAGTGGAAAAAGAGAGAAAGAATGAGAGAATAAATACCCTTCTCATGGTGACTCATTCACTTATTCGTTCATTTACCAAATATTTACTATGTGTATGGTACTGTGCTGAAAACTGCACAGAACACAGAGATGTACCTCTGTTCTCAGGGAGGTTAGAGACCAGAGAGGGAGATAAGATGTAGATGCCTTATGGCAGTTCCATATATGTCTTGTTAAACTGTTTACAAGTTCAGGGGAGAAAAGGGATCCATATCTTGCTTGGATTCTCAGTGAAGTTTTCCCAGAGAAGGAGGTGTAAAATAGATTGACTAGAAAAAAAAATTAATGTAATAGGTAGGTATGAAAGGGAGCAAAGATGCAGAGACAATTAGATCCAGTTTTTTTTTTAAAGTCTAGAAAGTGAAATTAAAGTCAAATTATGGAGGGTCTTGAATGTCAATCGTAAGAGTTTGCCTGTATTGTGTTGGCAATGGGTGTCATGGACGGTTTGGAACAGGGCAATGGCATAATCCAAGAACCTTAGGAGGTGTAATAGAGGTTGTAGGGAGGAAGATAGGAAGACATGCTATTCTCCGAAGCAATCATCGCAATCCAGGTATAAAATAATAAATGGTAGAACTGGAGTAATGGCAACACAGATGGAAGGGAGGAGTATGAGAGACCCTATAAAGAAAAACTGTCAGGGCTTGGTCATTGATTGGATACATTCATTTATCCATTTAACAAAGGTTATCAGTAACTGTGCTAGTCGCTGGGGATGCAAGAGTAAGCAAAACAGACATGATTTCTTCCTCTCGGACCATACGGTAAACACCTACCTAAAACTGGATGTGAAATGTGATGAAGGCTATAAGCGAGAGGTACGTGGTGTTATGTGAGCTACGGTAGAGGGATGTGATGAGTTGAGTAGGTAAGGGGATACTTTCTTGACAAAGTAACACATGAGAAAAGATGAGAAGGATGAGGAGGCATCAATCAGTTGCAAACTAAACAGAAGGACTTTTCATGCAGAGGGGCAGCATGGGCAATGTGCCGTTGTAAGTATGCAGGCCTGAAAGGAGGCCACTGTGGGCTGGATGATTGAGAATGAAAGGAAGGAGGTGCAAGACGAGGCTGCAGAGATCATGCTCCATCCTGCCAAGGGGATGCCCTGCCCTGCAGACTAGTGCACCCAGAGTGCCAGTGCACAACAAGATGAGAAGCTTGCTCTAGAATGCAAGTCAACACACTGTTTCTTTCATCAAGAAAGTCTTGCCTGTTAAACTAAACAGTATATATCTAGTGGAGGTATGATTTACATTCTGAAGCAAGGGCCTTATCTTACAGAATGGCAACAGTTCTCAACCGGCAGCCAGCCTGTGACTCCACATTTTAGACCACTGTGAGGAGGTCTGTCTTTATCCTAAGAGCAATGGAAAGTCACAGAAGGATTTGAAGAGGAGACGGTGGTGTCTGCGTCATGGAACGTGGATTGGAAGGCAGCCAGAGTCAGCAGAAAGAAGATGATGAAGTTTGTGTCTGAAACCTTACTTTCTTGGTGAAGTAAGAGGTATCCTCTTCAGGTGAGAGAACAAGGACACACAACAGAGTCTAGTGGGACATGAAAAGAGTGGAGAAAGAGTCATTGTTAACAGCCATAAGTAAGGGAGTAGAAAAAAGAAATGGGGACCACATGTCAGTTAAAATAAGACAGCCTGTGTTGTTGACATAGCTCTGTGACTGGATCTAACAAACCCATTGCTCTGAAAGCAGGTCCAGAGAAGATGAATGTTAGAGATGAGTAGAATGCATCTGCAGTGAGGTTCCATGGGAAGGTAAAATGGTTTGGCAGTCTGGGTATAATGTTGTCATGATGGACCAGCAGTCAACTACAGGGAATCAGAGGTAAAATGATAAACTGTATTCTAGTCAAACTTACACTCACCAGAGCCCTGAAGGAGGAGAGTCCACATCTTGTACTGCCCAGCAGCCATGTCCCTCCCAGGGCGGGTACCTGCAGGGAAGCCAAGGCAGTTTGTCTTGGGCCAGGCATGGATCTGGCTTGTCAGAGGATCCCAGAGGTGCTATGGGGAGGCAGCTGTTGCTCACCATGTTCAGGGAAGCTGGAACACACCAGATGCTGAAAGGAAAACCAAAGCCACTATTAAGCCATAACTAAATGTTAAGGAGGGAAGAGATGATCAGGCAAGTCTTGACTGCCAGACAGAAAATAGGGAAGCTCGAGGAAAACACATTTTAAATTAATATGTTAGATGATTAATTAATATGATGAAGCTTCCCTGAAGTTCATCTGTAGGCAGTAGCCACAAGGTGCTAGTAATGACTTATATGGAGAATAGATGAGAAAGTCCCAGTAGTCATTAATCAGCACTTCCTCTGTACCAACACTGTGCTAGGCATAGGGAATATAAGGATGAATGAGACACTTTCCCTGCCTTCAAAGGGCTTATAGTCTGTGGAAGAAAAACTATCTAAAAAGATGCTTATCATTGGAGACACGAAGTATTATGATACAGGGATGTCAGGGAGCAGAGTAGTGAGGCACTAAACAAGCAGGGGAGGAGAGATGAGGGTCAGGGAAAGAAAGCCTCCCAGGGAAGCTGGCCCCCAACCTGAGGCTGGGAAACAGGCGGGTGTCAGCTTTCTGAAGAGCAAGCAGAAGAGGAGGGTCTTAAGTAAAGAAGCAGCATCTGTAAAGGCCCAGGAAGGAATGATAGAACATCAGAAACTACAAGCTGGTCCACATGTCTAGAGAAGACATTCAGGAAGGAGTGTAGCCAGAAGTAAGACAAAAGAGGGAGTCAAATCGTGAAGGAGCTTATATGCCAAGCTAAGGAACACAGATCTGATGCTGAGGACAATGAGAAATATGTGGCTTTCCAGGAAGGGGACACGGGTTCGTGCCCCGGTCTGGGAGGATCCCACATGCCGCTAAGCGGCTAGGCCCGTATGCCATGGCCGCTGAGCCTGAGCGTCCGGAGCCTGTGCTCCGCAATGGGAGGGGCCACAACAGTGAGAGGTCCACATACCACAGAAAAAAAAATAATAATAAAGACATCACCCTGGAGGGGGAAGTTAAGCCTGAACAGGAAATAAGATCACCCAGAGAAACTGTGAAATGTCCGAAGGGGTGGACACTGAGGATGGGAACCTAAAGAACACCTACATTGAAACTGGGTAAGCAAGAGACACCCAAGAGTGAGACTGTGAAGAAGGAATTAGAGAGGGATAAAAAAATCAAGTGGCTTGATGGAAAACACAGAAGAGGGAGCTTTAAGAAGACAGGAGACAACTACATTAAATGATGCTGGAGACTAAAAAAAATGGATGTAGCAACACAGAAATCACACTGACAAGGATTCCCCCTCTCACCACTTACACTCAACATAGTTTTGGAAGTCCCAGCCGCAGCAATCAGAGAAGAAAAAGAAATAAAAGGAATCCAAATAGGAAAGGAAGAAGTAAAACTGTCCCTATTTGCAGATGACATGATACTACACAAAGAAAATCCCAAAGAGCCACCAGCAAACTACTAGAGCTCATCAATGAATTTGGTAAAGTTGCAGGATACAAAATTAATACTTAGAAATCTGCTGAATTTCTATACACTAACAATGAACTATCAGAAAGAGAAATTAAGGAAACAATCCCACTTACCATTGCATCAAAAAGAATAAAATACCTAGGAATGAACCTACCTAAGGAGGCAAAAGACCTGAACTCCAAAAACTATAAGACACTGATAAAAGAAATTGAAGATAACACAAACAGATGGAAAGATATTCCATGTTCTTGGATTGGAAGAATCAATAATGTTAAAATAACCATACTGCCCAAGACAATCTATAGATTCAATGCAATCCTTATAAAAATGCCAATGGCATTTTTTCACAGAACTAGAACAAAAAATTTTTTTAATTTGTATGGAAACACCAAAGACCCTGAATAGCCAAAACGATCTTGAGAAAGAAGAACAGAGCTGGAGGAACCATGCTCTTTGACTTCAGACTATACTACAAAGCTACAGCTATCCAAACAGTATGGTCCTGGCACAAAAACAGAAATATAGATCAATGGAACAGGTTAGAAAGCCCAGAAATAAACCCATGCACTTATGCCAATCTACGACAAAGAGGGCAAGATTATGCAATGGAGAAAAGACAGTCTCTTCAATAACTGGTGCTGGGAAAACTGGACAGCTACATGTAGAAGAATGAAATTAGAACATTCTCTAACCCCATATACAAAAATAAACTCAAAATGGATTAAAGAGCTAAACGTAAGACTGGATACTATAAAACTCTTAGAAGATAACATAGGCAGAACACTCTTTGACATAAACACAGCAATATTTTTTTGGATCCATTTCCTAAAGTAAAGGAAATAAAAGCAAAAATAAACAAATGGGACCTAATTAAACTTAAAAGCTTTTGCAAGCAAAGGAAATGATCAACAAAATGAAAAGACTACCTACTGAATGGGAGAAAATATTTGCAATGGATATGCCCAATAAGGGATTAATATCCAACATATATAAACAGCTCATAAAACTCAACATCAAAAAAACTAACAACCCGATTAAAAAATGGGCAGAAGAACTGAATCGACATTTTTCCAAAGAGGAAATGCAGATGGCCAACAGGCACATGAAAAGATGCTCAACATTGCTAATCATCAGGTAAATGTAAATCAAAACTACACTGGGGTATCACCTCACTCCTGTCAGAATGGCTAGCATCAAAAAGAGCACAAACAACAAATGTTGGCAAGGATGTAGAGAAAAGGGAACCCTGGTACACTGTTGGTAGGAATGTAAATTGGTGCAGCCACTGTGGAAAACAGTATGGAGGGTTCTCAAAAAAATAAAAATAGAACTACCATATGACCCTGCAACTCCACTCCTGGGTATATATCCAAAAAAAACAAAAACACTAATTTGAAAAGATACACGTACCCCAGTGTTCATAGCAGCATTATTTACAATTGCCGAGATATGGAAGCAACCTAAGTGTCCATCAAGAGATGAATGGATAAAGAAGATGTGGTACATGTAACCAATGGCATACTACTCAGCCATAAAAAAGAACAAAATTTTGCCATTTGCAGCAACATAGATGGACTTGGAGGGCATTATGCTAAGTGAAATAAGTCAAACAAAAATAAATACTGTATGATATCACCTATATATGAAATCTAAAAAATACAACAAACTAGTGAATATAACAAAAAAGAGGGAGACTCACAGGTATAGAGAACAAACTAATGGTTGCCAGTGCGGAGGGGGAGGAGGGGGCAATACAGGGGTGGGGAAGTGAGAGATATAAACTACTGGGTGTAAGATAGGCTCAAGGTTGTATTGTACAACACAGGGAATATAGCCAATATTTTGTAATAACTGTAATGTAAAGCAACCTTTAAAGATTGTATAAAATTTTTTTAAAAAAGAAATCATACTGAAAATTGGAAACAATTTAAATGTCCATCAACAGGAAAATACACATATAAATTATTCTATTTCCCTACATGGGAATCTTACATAGCGAGGAAAGTACATGAACTAGACAGATCTTTATGTGTCACCATGGATGAACCTAGCAAAGATAACACTAAATAAAGCAAGTAACAAGAGAAAACATAGTAGAATACTATATGCTGTTTAAGAATACCTAAAAATATAGCATAAATCTAAAGACATCCATGGCAGTGATGGAGACCAAGTTCAGAAGAGTGGTTACCCAGGGTCAGCTGGGGAGTGGCTGTGTTTGGGAAAGTGGTCACACCAGACTCTTCAACAGGAATGGTAATGTTTCACTTCACACACTGGCTGGAGGACGGAGGAGTGTCTGCGATGTTATAATGTGAGCACGCTGCATGTGAAAGCCATTGCTGACCACATCTAGGGGATCTGATGCGCGGGAGATGGTAGTGGATGGAGGCATCCAGAAGGTGGTGGTAGAAGAGGAACGTTGTACACGTAACACCTAAGGCCTGACCAGAGGACGACCGCTGTTCTAGACACTGGATACGGTTTGGAGCATCCAACTTCTACGGCCAATGTTAAAAGACAAACTGAGGCATATTTAAAATTTTAAGAGTTTATTTGAGCAAAAATAGATTCAATTCAGGCATCACCAAACTGAAAGTGGTGAGGAGCACTCCAGCCACAGGAGCTGCAGAGGTTTTTATTTTAAAAGGGCAGAAGCAAAGCAAGTAAATTACTGACTTGCTATGGCTTTAAAGCCTAGTTGGTGGTTTGTGACTGGTTGTCCTTAGCGGTTTTCGTAATCCTGAGGCATTTACAGGCTTAGATTTTGGTTGGTTTATGCAGGCGGCCACATCACTAGTCTAACGGCCTCCTTGCAGGGTTAATTTATTAACACCAATTGTCTGAGTTCTTCCTCTTACTTAGTTACTTCACTTCCTACGCCTCAGTTTCTCTTTTGTAAAGTGGATATTCAGTAGTAAATTCTCTGTGGAGTTGTTAGGAAAACTGAATGATTTCATACTGAAACAGTGCTTAAAATAATGCCTAGGAGACAGAAAGTACTAGTTACCAGAGTTAGCCATCATTATCAGTACAAAACAAAGTGATTATTAGTAACCACGATCATGTCCTGAATGCATGGAACACGTGACCATTTGCCAACCACCTTGTCAAGTCAGCAGAAATTACAGAAATTAAGAGCTCTCCGCAGAAATTTACACACCCGTGCACGAGGTAAGGGACCACAGGCACTCAGCTTTTCATGTGTCCCTCACGGAGTGCACGCTTTCTCCTGGGCGGGGCGAGCACAGACACTTATCAGGAGTTTAACTACTTTTAAAATGCATTGAGGGCTTCCCTGGTGGCGCAGTGTTTGAGAGTCCGCCTGCCAATGCAGGGGACACGGATTCGTGCCCCGGTCCGGGAAGATCCCACATGCCGCGGAGCGGCTGGGCCCGTGAGCCATGGCCGCTGAGCCTGCGCGTCCCGAGCCTATGCTCCGCAACGGGAGAGGCCACAACAGTGAGGCCCGCGTACCGCAAAAAATAAAAAAAAAAATAAATAAATAAAATGCATTGATACAACCATATCTCACTTTTATTTGGATCAGTCAGTAAACGCCTTCTGGAAACCCCCAACTCTCCAAACCACCTACTTTTCGCGCTGCCCTAGTCTCGAAGCTCCCTCCCCTGCTCCTCAGGCCGGGTCCCCATGGGAGCCGGGGCTGCGTGCTGACGCACGACGAGCGCGCTGACGTCCTCTAGCCCCGCCCCCACGGCGCCGCCAACCGGCTTGAACCGCAGCCCCGCGGCGCGGAGGGCGATGAGGCTGGCGCCAACTGCCTGCTCTGCGGCGCGGGAAGCGGCGCGGGAGCGCGGCATCGAGGGGCAGGCCTAGCTGGGGCCCGTAGCCCTCCGTCTTCTGGCTGGTACGCAGGTCCTGCGCACGCTGCGTGGCCGCAGCCGCCGGGCAGTGGGCGCCGGAGGGACCGGGAGGCGAGCCGGGGTCCCCAGGCGGGTGTGGGCATCGTGCCCGCAGCCAGCGTCCCCCGAGGCCGCGCTGGGGCCATGATCCACTCGGTGAAGCTGCGCCGCGATAGCGCGGCCGACTTCGTCTCGCACTATGAGTACCTGTGCGCGCTGCAGGACTCGGTGCCTCTGCCCGCCGTGCGCGCTTCTCTGCGGGGGGGCGTGCTGGACTTCAACGCCGACCGCCTCCGCGGGCTGGACTGGGCGCCGCTTCTGAGCACCCTCAAGATTAATAAAGATCTGCCCCTGATCTGTATCAGGAGCTTCTTCCAGCCATGGCTTGGCGAGACAGGTTTGTAGTTCCCGCTTCCAGGGGCTCTGGTGTCGGCGCTGCGAAGCGGGGTTTGATGGTGCAAGGTGGAGGGTGGGCACTAGAACCGGTGCCCAGTGCCCGAGTGTGCGTGCACCAGACGGGGCGTGCGGCCTAGGACTCCTGCGGAGTGCCTTAAGGCTTCTAGGTCTCAGTGTTCTCATCTGTAGTATGGGCTTAACAGGACCCACTCTCTGTGGCGGTTACAAGGAGGCACTCTGTTAATGCTTGTAGACTCTACAATGTAGAACACTTAGCACAGTTTGGAGCATCGTTAATTGTTCCACAGATGTTACTTGGTCTGTTGCATGACTTTGTCCCGTACAGACCAAAGCGATTAGGAAATTGATATATCCCAGCTTCATTTCCTTTCCATTAAAACAGGGCTCAGGAAAAAAAAATTTTTTTTCGAAATAGTCGTATCATATAGTGGGAAGAGCACAGGTGTGAAGGCAGCTTAGGGTTTGAATTCTAGGGCTTATGCGCTCTGTGGCCTGGGCAGGTTACTTTTGAACTACATTCCTCACACTTGTAAAATGACATTAAAAACCACTCTTTCTGTGGGTTCTTAGAATTAATGAAGTAGGTTATGTGGGTAAAGTATCCTGGCACTTGAATGAGTTGTCAGAACCAAGGGCTGCTGGAGACGATGCTTCTGCCATAGGTAATCTTCCCTTCTACTGGGTGGCAGGTAAACACAAGCACAGTAGTCAGTGCTCTGGAAGAAGTGAGTTCTGGTGCTAAAGAGCACAGAATCTTTCTTTTTTTTAATTTAATTTTTATTTTATATTGGAGGACAGTTGATTTACAATATTGTGTTAGTTTCAGGTGTACAGCAAAGTGATTCAGTTATACATATATCCATTCTTTTTCAGATTCTTTTCCCATACAGGTTGTTATAGGATATGGAGTAGAGTTCCCTGTGCTATGCAGTAGGTCCTTGTTGATTACCTATTTTATATATAGTCGTGTGTATATGTTAATCCCAAATTCCTAATTTATCCTTCCCCCCCACCTTTCCCCTTTGCAGAGCACAGAATCTTGGAAGGGAAAGTTCAGGGTAGGCTTCTTGGAGGAGGTGCCATCCTTTCTAAGGATATGTAGAAGCTCCTGGGGTAGTAGGAGGGAGAAGTGTGTGTCAAAGTTTGAGAAATATAAGAAAAAATGGCAAAACTAAGGTACAGGAGTGGAACTCAGGGTTTGGGAAAGAAATGAGAGTTGATACTGGAAACCTAGTGGGGCCCAACAGAAAGGGGCCTTGTTTGTCCTGTCAGAAGTTTGGATGTTTATCCTGAAGGCTGAGGGAAACACTAAAGAACAGTGAGATGGACTTCTGGTTTAGAGGCTCACTCGGACCTCCGTATGGAAGGCAGTTGATTGGGTGCAGGGTGAATTGTAATCTAAGGGTCCCACTTAAGTTATAAAAGGTGGGACTGGATTTTAGAGATCCGAGAGAGATTGGGTGGGGCCTGGTGACCAGTTAGAAAAGGGAGGGCAGCAAGTGTGGGTGACAGTTTACAGCTGCATCTTTTTGTGAGATACAGAGCACAGTAGGAAGGGATTGGGGATGGGGAGAGGATCTTACTTCATCTTCAGTGCTTTAGAGGGGCCTGGTAGATGGGTCTGGGCCCAAGGTACAGATGTGGGCTTTTTGGGAGGACAGGTGTTTGAAGGCATGGGAGAGACTTAGGTTACCCACAAGAAGATCCAAAGAATCATAGGTCTGAGAGTTTTTTAGGTGGGTATATTTGAGGATGTTTATAAGCTGAGAAAAAGTAGCCAGCAGAGGAAGGGTGTGAAGATCTAGGAGAGGAAGTGATTGTTCATTTGTTTTCAAAAACCTGAATACTTGTCATTTGCCTGGCCCTTTTCTAGGATCTGGGGTTCACACCATCTGTCATCTCTTCTTCAAGGACAGTTCAACTCATCCCCTGGTGAAGAGAAGTCAGATTATTCTTTGCATCCCATTCAGGTGTAGGAACTGTTCTGTACCTCTGAAGGGACTTTACTTAACCAGAGTACTAACTTAGAAATCAAAAGAAATTATAGCTGGAAGGGACCGTAAAGGCCACTGTACTTAATTTTGCCTAATATTTTACATTGAATGTAAGAAAAATTTATTGCAGAGCCCATTCTCTTCAGAGCTCCTTCACTGAACTTTCTTTATGTCTTGCATCCAGTGGGTCTAGCTTGTAGATTTTGGCCTCCTCCTAAATTTGCTTCTTCATCCATATTACATTTTGCCAGGACTATGGCAGAAGCTCCTAGGTGATTTCGCGGCCCCTGGGCTCAGTTCCTCTAAGTTCATCTGCCTACTTGGGTTGAGTGATCTTCTACAATAGAAAGATACGCTTAAAACAATGCTGCTAATGGCTTGCCCACACAGATTTAGTGCATACTAGCCGCCAGCGTGTGCTCTGCACAGAGGCGTGTAGTCTGAACTGTGCTCTTCCAAGCCTCATGGGGCTATTTGGCCCTGAGGAAGGGGAGCTTTCTGTGATCACTCCCTTTATCTAATCGGTCCTTCAGCAGGCCTCATCACCTGTGGGATGCAAGCCATGCTCTCTCCCAGGCTTGCTTCGGCCAACATCTCTATTTTAATTTCTGTCTCTTCTCACACTTGGACCCCTGGCCTTTAGTCATCCCCACCTGCAGTATTTACAGTGCCCAGCAGGTGTCAGGCTTGAGTGTCTTTGCACAGGTGCTCTCTCTGCAGTTAATGCACCTCCTACTGCAACTCTGCATAGTCTCATCTTTCTAGATTCTACTTCAGGGTTATCATGAAGCCATCACTTAGATATAACTTTTTGCCTCCAAAAGAATCTCTGTGCATAAAGGTTATGTTTCTTTATCTCATGTGATTGAAATTTTGAGTTTACACATGTCCCTCCTTAATCAAGGCTTTAAGGGCAGGAGTCATTTCTAATCCTTAGCACAGAGCAGATGCTTTTTTTTTTTTAGGTGCTTTTTAATGATGATAAAATGTATGGTTTAAATCACTCATCTTACAATAATTTTGCTTTAGGTTCTGACAGAAATAAAGTTTACAGAAGTCGTGTTCCTGCGATAAGAAATAAAGATGTGACCTTCCAGTTGTGTAAAGCTCTTAAATGCTGTGTGAGTGCGTCGGGTGCGCTAAGGAACCTGGAGCTAAATGGGCTAGTTCTGAGAGAGAGAGACTTAACTATGTTAACAAAGGTAAGCCTTCATTGTGTCCTGCCAACATTTGATAGTTGCTTTTGGGGCATACTAAACCAATAAAATTTTAAACTTTTTCTCCCCATTAAAGGGATTGAATAAATCGGCCACTTTGGTGCACCTGTGTCTTGCGAATTGTCCAATTGGAGATGGAGGTTTAGAAAGTGAGTTTCAGTCTTGTTTAAGTCTCTTCCCATCAGACTGGTCTCATGATTTCCTACACACCATGTTACTTCCTGTCCACCTTTTCTTGCTGTTGTTCATGCCTGGATTGTCTCCTGTACCTGCTCAAACCTTGGTCCATTCTCGTTTGTACCATGGAAGTTTGTCATGCTGGATACTGTCACAACTAATATTACTTAAGTTTGTGTTAAGCCACAAACCACACATTTTGTATATTTTCTGTTTTTTGTGTTTTTTTATATTTTTATGGTTTCTCTTCAAGAAATATTACGGGAAGGGAAATAACAAGATGTAAAGAGCAAAAAAGTCATCATTATCTTTAAATTGTTAAAACATCTATCTGCAATCATAATTATAATGCACTGTGGTATGTGTTAAAATAGGAAATATTTGTAACGTCCCATAGGAGCAGCAAACTCAGTGGTGTTGGCGGGGGTGTGTCATGGAAGTAATCACAAAGCAGGTGACTGTTGGCTGGGGTCCTGAAATATTAGTGTGTGTTCCCTGTGTCCAGTAGTGGTCTGGAGGGGTCAGGAAGCCTGCCTTTCAATTTGAGGGAACAGAGTGTTTGAGGTCCTCTATCTTCTATTGCTCTAGTATATTGCATAGCACCTAATAAAATACTAGATTTATAGTTGACATTTAAATTGTTGATTGATAATCAAGATTGGGAAGTATCATTGGAAATGAAAATCGGAAGAGTCTTATGCTTTTTAGGTTTTTCTTTTTCTTCCTATGTCTCAAAAGGTATGTAGTACTTTAGTGGTTGGGAATAAAGTTTGCAGTATTCAGTGTATTCAGTTTTAGTATCTAAATAGAATTAAACTGTTGCTGTAAACTGGAATAACACTTTGTTACTGACAAGTTTTAGAATGTATTGGTTCGTCAATTACCTGTTTGGGAAGATTGTAGTTAATGATTTCAAGAATGTGGCTATAAACCTCCAATTGACTCAAGAAAAGCAAATAAGTCAAGATTGACAAATGTATAGGCTCTTCATCTTATTGTGTGTGTGGTTTTTTTTTTTCCCTTTTAGTTATTTGTCAAGGTATAAAGAACTCTATCACTCTTAAGACAGTAAACTTCACGGGGTGTAATCTGACATGGCAGGGAGCAGATCACATGGCCAAGATCTTAAAGGTGATTTTATGTTTAAACTTTCATGAAAACATATGTGATTGAAGCACATTAACATATTGATACAGATGGCAGTTCATTTTTGTGTGATACCTGTGAGTGCAGCTTTAGTTTTGTTGAAAGAATGTGACCAGTTTTCAGTTTGGGATTCTACCATTTAGTAAAGATAGTCCACTTAAATTTAGAAATCAGACATTTAATATATAATACATAATAATACTTTCATGTATTTTTAGTTACTGAAAACATTGATTGTGATGCTGTGCAGAAACTATGCCATTATAGTCTTCAAGACTTAAATGAATCCAGTGTTTATTAGCTGATGTAGTTTATAAACTAATAAAAATCACTACATCAGCAATTTGTAAATACAGTTTTTAAAATAATGCCTTAACAACTTTACAGTGGTTATAATTACTGTATTTAGGCTTAAAGTTATTTAATAATTTTACATGAAGCCTTTTTAATAGTTTGCTGGTGCAGATCAGGGATAGGTAAACTATGGCTGGTGGGCCAGATCCAGCCCGTCGCCTGGTTTTGTAAAGAAAGGTTTTTTGGAACATAGTCGCACCCATTGTTTACATGGTAGCTGTGGCTACTTTTACCCTACACCAGTGGGGTTGAGTAGTTGCAACAGAAACTGTATAGCCCACAAAGCTGGCAATTTTTAAATTTAGATTTTAAAAATTGAAAAATTCTTTGAGCCCATACAGGGCAAGTCCATTGACCCCTGGGAATGAAAGCAGTCAAGAACTTGGGTGCCAAAGCCAAATGGCCTAGGTTCAAATTCGCTTTCTCCCATTTCATAGCTAGTGACCATGGACAAATCACTTAACCTCTATGCCTCATTATGAGGTTTAAATGAACTAATTTGTATAAATAGTGCCTGGCACATACTAAGCACTGTGTAAGTGATTGCTGTTATTTCTGCTTGTAGCTTTTATAAGTTATTGTTAATAGAAAAATGACACTAATGATTTTCCTTTTAGAGTGTCAAAGGCACTTTGAGTCTTATTTTTTCAAGAATGTAATAAGACTTTTTTCATTTAAAGTCAGTGTTCCCTGTTACCAAAATTTATTTTATAAATATAAAGAATTGAATGTCTTTAAGACAATACTTGTGGTTAAATGTCAAACCATTATTTTCCCAAGGCACATCAAACTGGCTCTGCATAGTCCAGGCCTCTGAAGTTTGTGTGCATACCCTAGGGAGCATGTGAGATCCATTTTTGTAAATATAGTTTTTAAAATAATGCCTGGGACTTCCCTGGCGGTCCAGCAGTTAAGACTCTGTGCTCCCAATGCAGGAGGCCTGGTTTCGATCCCTGCTCAAGGAACTAGATCCCACATGCATGCTGTAACTAAGAGCCCACATGCCACAACTAAAAGATCTGGCATGCCGCAACTAAAGACCCGGCACAGCCAAATAAATAAATAAATATTTTTTTAAAAATAAAATAATGCCTTAGGAGTTAGGAAAAGAAAATATTAGAACCTGTTTACCTTTGTATCACTTAAAAAATATCTGTGTAGTTTATAATGTACATAAATTATATGTATAGAACTTCGTGTATATTATTTGTTAATAAATAAGATGCATATTAAAAAGTTTTCTTATGGGTTGCCCAGTTAGGTGTTTGGAGACCGTAGGACAGAATGATGAAATTTAGAACCTCAGCAATGATAGAATTTAGAACCAATTTCCTGACTTAGAAGATAAGGAAAATAATTCATGGACTGTAATTGAGTTGTCCAACTTTACGTAAGTGTTCAAGAACAGGTCATCCAGTGGCTGGAATCTAATCACTGACCGACTAGACTCTGGGTCACTGGACTCGTAAAGCAGAACTGACTGTTTAATTTCTCAGGTTGATTCTCCTGGCATATATGCTTGATGTGTGTGTGTGTAAATCTCTGACATAATAAGCCATACTCAGTAGGCACACCGTGTTTCCTTATTCAAGCATCTTAATTTCATCCCATTAAATCTTTGAAGTATCAGACTATCAGAAGGCATGAAGAAACCTGGGCTGAGAGTCTTCGTTACAGGAGACCTGATCTTGACTGTATGGCTGGTTTGAGGCGCATCACTCTGAACTGCAACACGCTTATTGGTGACCTGGGTGCAAGTGCTTTTGCAGAATCTCTTAGTGAGGATTTATGGCTTAGAGGTAAATTCTAAAATTGAAAATATTGAATTTTTAATATTATATGTGCTTAGCTTTTGGCATGATACGTTGTGATAGGATTTTTCTTAAAGCCTCATTTCTCTGACAGCTTTTATTTTGCTTTTAAACTTTCTCTAAGAGTTGCATATATCCTTTATAGAAAATACAGAGTAACAAGAGAACAATTACCTATAATCTGAATACCCAGACATAATCACTGTTCATTTTGGTGTATATACTTTAAGTCTTTTTTTTTCTATAAATATATTTGTACACTTAGGGATTACAAAAATAGAATTGTAGTATACTTGCTATTTCATATTCCTGCTTTTTTCACTTAATGATGTATCATGTAGTATTCCATCGTATTGATGTCCCATAGTTTAATCAATTCTTTGCAATTAGATTTAGTTTGCTTTTCCCTGTCAGAAACAATGTGAATACGTTGTATGTACATCTCTGTGTCCTTCGGGATTACTTCTGTAGAATAAGTTACTAGAAGTGGAATGACTAAGTGTGACATATTTTTAAGACTTTTGATACACGTTGCCAGCTTACCATCCAGAAATGCTATGCCAATTTGTAGTCCACCCCAACAGTGGATGTGAAGCCTCCCTCTCACAAACACTGGCTTGTAGCACTTTTAAAAAACTGTAAAACTACAAAAATGAGTACCTCTCCCTTTTTTATGCAAGTAGGATTACTCCAAATTTTATAACTTGTTTCAGTTAATTTAGTATGAGCATTTTAGCAAGTCAGTAAATTTGCGTTTACTGCATCATTTTTTGTGACTGTTCAGTGTTTCATTATATGAATATGCCACAGTACACATAGCTTATCCATTCTTGTATATAAGCTATGTCCAGTTTTTCAGTTACAAATAGTACTCTGATATATATCCTTACCTATATCTCTGACTATTTATTTTGGTTAAATTCTTAGAAAGACAGTTGTTGGATCAAAAGGGTATAGACGTTTTAAAGGCTTTTCTTACAGAATCGTGGCTTAATCTGATAGGAGAATAACCACATTTTATTTTGTATTCATTTGATTTACTAGAGAGGTTTACTGGCTGTTTGTATTAATTTGGCTAGTTGGTTAATTACACCGTGTGTCCATTCTTCTGTAGTGAGAGTTTGTAAGGGTTGTATCATATCCTGTCAGATCCATATGTCTGACTTGCTATTTCTGGGTGTCGTGGGGTGTTGAAAGACTTCAGTTATTTTAATGCGATGGTACACACAGCACTTAAAAAAAAGACTCATGATAGTTTCCTTTCATGTAATATTTTTTAATACCTGTGCTTTTGTGATGATCCCTTTTGTTTAAATGAGTAGGTTGTTCAGCCCCAGAACTACTAGAAGTCATGATCATTTGTTCTGGTTTTAGTCTGACCTTTTACTGAGAAAGTTCTTGACCATGATACTTTCAAGATAGGTTTTCAGTATGTATTCTCTATTCACACATTCTTTGAATTTGTTATTATTTGTATCCTCTTAGACTTGTCTTTTTGTTCTAAAACTAACAGAACAATGGAAAAGTTGTTACATTTCTTCTATTTTGTTTTCCCCTTTTAACTAGTTTCAAGTGTGATTTGGAGCTCAAGATCATGATCAAAAGAATGCAGTGCATTTCTGAGCTCCACCAGTTTTTGCTTGTGAGGTTTACATGCCACTGCCGCCCTTGCTAATTATGAACTGAGATTCATTTTGTGATGTTTTTTGCTCATAGGTTATATACAGTTATTCTTCAGTTCTTTAATTGTAAAATATGTTGGATGATTTATTGGCACTAAAGGCAGGGTTATCATTGCACATCCAAGAAGAGGTTTTTAAATTAGATTATGCATTATGTGTGTGTGTATACGTTTCTGTTTTTTTCCATACCCAAAATTACAAACCTGCCATGACTGGTCTTGTGCAGGACTCTTCCACACGTGAGAAAATGAGAGTTGTCTATATGTCAAATCTGTATAGAGTTAGCAAGTGACCTTTTGTCTTTCATCCAAAGCACTTGACCTGCAGCAGTGTGGCCTCACCAGTGAAGGAGCAAAGGCTTTACTAAAGGCCCTTGAAACCAACAGAACTCTGGTCGTTTTGGATATAAGAAAAAACCCACTTGTCGGTATGTGGTCACTTTTTTTTTTTAATTGATTAACACCTAGCAAAACAAAAAGAATTTGTTCACATATTGACAGTTTTTAAAACTTCGTGTGTTTAACTTTCCTGATCGTATACAGTTGGTCCTTGAACGACGTGGGGGTCAGGGATGCCGCCCCCCAAGCAGTTGAAAATCTGGGTATAAGTTTATAGTCAGTGGTTCCACATCTGTGGATTCAACCAGCCTTGGATCGTGTAGGACGATAGTACATACTTATTGAAAAATATCTGTGTGTCAGTGGACCCGCGAGGTTCAAACCCATGTTGTTCAAGCGTCAACTGTACTTTTCTAATGTTGCACTTCCTGTACATTTTTAGCAGATAATTTACCAATTAAAGTGAGTTATACTTGTAAATTTTTCTTATCTCTACTCTGAATAGAGGTGAACCTAGATACTAAGCCTGCTTCCACCAAGAGCATTATTTCCTTCTTGTGCAACCTCTGAATTCTTGCAAGGAGTACTTTATTCATTTGTCAGTTTAACAATATTTTTAATACCTTCTGTGTGCCAGGTACGGGTTTAGGCACTAGGGAAAAAGCAGTGAACCAGACAGACAAAAGCCTTGCCCTCATGGCGCTTACATTCTAGTGAAGGAGTTCAGATAGAAATGAGTAAACAGATAAGTAATATAATTTTAGATAGAAGGAAGTGCAGAAATATCTTAATGTAAGGAGAGTGGCGGGGGGCAGGTAGGACTCCATTGGATAGGTTTGTTAGGGGACAGCTTCACTGGAGAAGTGGCATTTGAACGGAGACCTGAATGAAGAGAGGAGCAAGCCATGGAAGATATGCGGTAAGCACATTCCAGGACAAGGAGGCAATGCGTATGCAGGCATGTAGGTGGGTGGAGTATTCAAGGAAAAGCAAGGAGGCCAACATGGCCAGAGTACTGAGTGAAGAAGAGTGTGGCATGACATGAGGTCAAGGAGCTAGCCAGGGGTCTGCTCTTGTAAAGTCTTCAAGGCCAGAGTAAAGATGTGGATTATTCTAAATGAGTAGACGGTTTTGAACTGGAAAAAGGCATGATCCAAATAGTATCTCAATAAGATGACCTGGTATAGAGAATAGACTTGGGGGGATAAAGAAGAGAAACAGGGAGACCAGTTAGGAGACTATCACAGTGGTCCAAATAAGAGATGTTTATGGCTTAGCTTAGGCTGGAAGTTTGGAGCAAGTGAAAAGTGGTTGAATTCAGGTTGTGTTTTGAGGGTGTAGCTAACAAGACTTGCAGATAGATTAGATGTGGGGTATGAAGGGAATAGTAACAAGGAGACAAGTCATTGATGATTATGTGTGCAACTGGGTGGTATCACATAGAAGAAGGGAGCTGATGGGAGGAGCGGCTTTTGAGGGAATATCAGGACTTTGGTTTGACATCTTAGATGCCCTTTAGGTATCTAAGTGTCTGGACAATGCTCAGACTGTACTTTCTATCCAAAGGTATCCAAAGCCGCTTTAGATGCAAAATGTTTAAAGTTGTCCTTTGCTGCTGCCAAAATAGTAGCCATTGGGGGCAGTCTGCAAGATGGCATCTTAGGTTTTTGAGGAAGAAATTAGAATACACAAAGGGGGAAATAAGTGTATGATTACGTAACGTAGATTTCATATTTAAATTTATGGGAAGCGCAATAATTAGTTGGCTTTTGGTTTTAAATGGAAATAGCTACTCATTGGGAAATAATTATTCTAATTTCAATTTATTTTACTTTAGATCATTCTGTGATGAAATCAGTTATCAAAAAAGTTCTCCAGAATGGAAGGAGTGCCAAGTCAGAGGTATATAATGTGTTTTAGTTCTCTCGGAATAATTTCTCTTTAATGGTTTGTTTTTCTTTCTTCCTTAAAAGGAAATTATCAAGGTACTTTCTGCCATCTTAAAACTAAGTTTTTAGTCAAATCAAATGGCTTTTCTGTCTTTGAAAATGTTGTGTGATTCTTTAATTTAGGTTCTGAGAAATGCAGATTGAAAACCTTTTATTAACTTAAAATATCTTAATTTCCAGTTAAGATCAAACCCTCATAAATTACCTGGAACTTAAATGGCATATTTATTATTTCTCAGTACCAGTGGATAACTTCTCCATCTGTGAAGGAACCATCCAAAGCTGCTAGACAGAAAAAGAGAACTATAATTTTGGGAAGTGGTCGAAAAGGAAAAGCTACTATTAGAATTGGTAACTTTTTCTTGTTTTTAATGCTACTAGAATTTATACCCCTTATGTTTTCCAGTGTGCTAAAATTAAAACAGCCAATATTAATCACATGCATATTAGGAGGACTATAATTATTTTGATACTTATGAGAATTTATAGAATGTAGATATAATAAATGAATTTAAAGAGATATTAATATTAACCAACATTATTGTTTGGATTTCATAAAAAGTTCATTATTTTGAAAATATTTCCTGGTTGATGATTACTTCTAATACTTTGCAATTGAAATTTGGGGTGCACTTTGATGATAATTTTAGTAGTGGTGCTTTTGAGGGATGATTTTTTTTTTTTAATGCAGAATTACCTTTTGCGCTATAAGAAACAAAATTTCTTCCCAGTTCCAACCTTCCCATTGTTCCCTTCTTCTTTCTTAGAAATTCTTACCTAAATTTTTGATTCAGGTAATATCTTGTTTCTCTCAATGATAACAAAAACTTGAAATATGTATTATCCTTATAAAAGACTTCTACAGACAAGTTTATTGACCTAGATGGAACATTTTAGAAAAACATTTTCTAAATGCTTACTGTAATGTGTATTTAATTTTCCAAATGATAGTTAACCCATAGATAGTTAGCCCATGAAATCTAAAATGATAGATTTTACAACTAAGCCTATAATTTTGTTACCAAATGTAATAAAAAGCTTTTAAAACCCTTTAACAATCAATGGAATAAGTTTCACATTTCTCCTGAATATATAAATGTGGTGTAATTCACTTCTACTGATAACGTTTGTATTGTTTCTAAGAGACCTTAACTTTTTATTTTCTGGAACATATTATCTTTAGTCACAAATAGTCTTTTTTTGTTGTTGATAAGAATGAATAGCAGGAGCAGCATTTGTGAAACCAAATCTAATATGAAACTGACTCTTTCTTGTGAGTAAATTTGAATTTTGAAACAGTAAAACAATAAGGTTTAATATAAACCAAAATAAATTTTTTATGTTTATGATCTGCCAATTTCCCAAAAAAAGTTTTGTGGTGACTTTAGTTATATACCAGATACATTAAAAATGGACAACAACACATCTTTTATTTAGGTGCCATCTGAAAGTTTTAAAAATTTGTTGACTTAATATCACTGAACTGTCCACTTTAAAATGGTTAAAATGATAAATTTTCTGTTTTGTGTATTTTACCACAGTTTTTAAAAAACATGTTGTTTGAAGATTTTTAGGTTTTATAAAGGTATTGTATTAGCATAAGAATGAAAAATTTAAAAGACCACCTCTAGTCTCATTATCCTATCAAGCAATATTTACATTTTTATTTTCTCTTCCTGTTGTCTATAAACATAATTCCACATAGCTTAAATATAATTTGCCATTCTTATCTTTTCATATTAAATTTAAATTTTATGATTCATAGTTATACTTTTTAACGTTGTATTCACAAGTTTTCATTGAGTTGGTCAATTTTTTAAATTGGTGAAAAATTGGAAATAACCTAAAATAAACTATTGTAAACATCTTCATAAGTACAGCCTTTTTTTTTTCTACTTAAAGGTGTATGTTTTTGATTCTCCATTAATCAACTTGCTTGGACAATAGTGTATTAAATAGAAGTTGTTAAGAGTGTTTATTAAATCAAAAAAAAGCTTATGATTTGTCTGCCAGTTATTTCAAGACAGTGATATTTTAATAATCAAATAGTACATACAAAGAAGATTTGTGATATCACTAATTACATATTATTATTAAAAATTTATATCATATGTAAAGCATTCTTAAAACAGCTAAGTTGACTTTTGCTATAATATTAGAAATAAAAATATATATAAATAAAACATGTATATGTAAAACATATTAGGAATTCTATAATATTAGTACCTGGTGGTATATAATAGGGCATCATGGAATGAGAATAAAACAATTAAATTTTTTTTTATTTAGCATGATTAAACAAAGTGGAAATGTAACTGAAGTATACGAGCTCATTGAGCTATTTTAAGAGTAATTTTATTTCTTGGGCTTTTTTTTGTATTTGCCTCAGTTATTTGGAGACATAGAGGTAAGCCAAATCAATGACTGGGTATATAGTTAGATCCCGGTGAGTATAGGGGTGAAATAATGGTGTGAATTGTGTCACATTTATATTGTAATTATGTATGCCTAAAAAAAGATGGGAACTTTTATTAGAAATTTTTTTTAGCTCCTAACAAGAAAAGTGTAATTTTAAAAAATTTTATTACAAATGTATTTTCATTAGTTTCTGAAAGTAAAGGAAGGGTATACACATACAAACCACATGCATATAAACATTTTTTTTTGAGGGTAATTAAGTTAGACAAAATAGAATAGCACAAAATGAACTGAGCTCCTATATATTTTTAAGAGACATGTAAGTCACACAGGATCATATGGTGATTATCAATAAGCTACACTCTATGAAATATTTGTCCTATATTACCACATGCACTCTATTTTGCACTCCATCCTAATGCTGCTAAAATATAGTAGAAAACAGCAGCATAGCACAGGGAGATCAGCTCGGTGCTTTGCAATGACCTAGAGGGGTGGGATAGGGAGGGTGGGAGGGAGGCTCAAGAGGGAGGGGATATGGGGACATGTGTATGCATATGGCTGATTCACTTTGTTGTGCAACAGAAACTAACACAGAATTGTGAAGCAGTTATACTCCGATAAAGATCTATTAAAATAAATAAATAAAATAACATAAAATATAGTAGATTTGAAGGATAAATATAACCATTTTAACCTATGATGTTTGTTTTCAGTAAATACAAATTAAATATTTAAATGTGAATTTTAATATATGGCTTGTTCTAAATAAAATATTAACACGTAAGTCTGGTTTTTGCTACCAAATATTTCATATAAAGATACTTGACTCTCTACTACTGAAATATAGGATGTCTCCACATTTCACTCTTTTATCCAGTGGGTTTCATTTGTTTTTTGTGTGTTTTCTATATGAAATCAAATGAGCAGTGAATGTTGACAGGCTTATAGGAGGGTAACGTTGACTCACCTACCACTTGTAGTCTTATAACTTCTATTGTTTTTACATAGAAAAATTCATCTTAAATTGAAATTTTGGTCTAATTCTAAAGATTCTGTTTGTCAGAAGTCATGGGTGTGTATCTGTGTTTCTCTATCCTGGAGATTCAGAAATGCCAAAGGTGTTCTAAGAGTCAATAAACTTGAGTGTTTCTGCATGATACATAAAATGTATCATTCTTTGGGATTTTTTAAAAATTTATTTTTGCATTTCTGCACATCTCAGTACTTTTGTTTTAGTTAAAATAACTTGTTACTGTAGAGAACTTATATTTTTTAAAAATGCTGGCTTATGTAAAACCTTTTTACAAAAAGATCCTCTTTTTAATGGCCTTGGCACCATTGTCAAGTGCCTGTTTGATTCCTTTCAAAGTGTACACGTGTGACAGTTGCTCTGTAGACCTTTGGTGCATCTTGATTCCTTCTTATCATGCTTTGTCAAACATAGGCTTGGCCACAAAGAAACCTGTAAGTAATGGAAGGAAACACTCTGCTGGTAAAGAATGTTATGCTCCTGAACCTCTACCACCTGGTGTGTCTGGTTTCCTGCCATGGCGTACTGCAGAACGTGCAAAAAGGAACAGGTAACGTGCTTGCATTCCCTGTCTTTTTCAGTCATTCAGAATTCTTTGTTTTGGAACTTCTATTATGTGGGCAGTCTCTGGTGCTTTCTATAGAGCAAAAAAGATAACTCACACATGGCTTCGGCCTAATGAGCCCTCTAAGAAAGAAAAACAAAAAATAATTGGGAGTTTCAGCTTGTTTCTCAAGTGTCACAACAGAGGTAACCCGTGGGCATCACGAGGAGACTAAAATTATCTCCAATTGTGCAGGTGAGAAAAGTTTCACTAAAGGCAGGTGTAGTTGAGCCAAGCCCTACAGCACAGAAGTAGGAATTTGGATATGTACGAATGGGAAAAAAAACATTTTAGGCATGGGAAATAGTTTAATGCAGAATGGATGAGAAATATGGAGTAGAGGGCTTCCCTGGTGGCGCAGTGGTTGGGAGTCCGCCTGCCGATGCAGGGGACGCGGGTTCGTGCCCCGGTCCGGGAAGATCCCACGTGCCGCGGAGCGGCTGGGCCCGTGAGCCATGGTCGCTGAGCCTGCGCGTCTGGAGCCTGTGCTCCGCAACGGGAGAGGCCACAGCAGTGAGAGGCCCGCGTACCGCAAAAAAAAAAAAAAAGAAAGAAAGAAATATGGAGTAGATCTATTCTAAACCAACTGGCTTAACTCAGTAAATCAGCTTTAGTGAGTCAAACTAGCTTTAGCTGATTACTTATCCAGGGGATAGCTGTTCATAGTAATTTTTGTCATAGAACTGTAAATAAAATTGTTGAACTATAGCTTCAGGCTTGCTAAGTGAAATAGATGGCTCTAGATTATTTTCAAGTGACTTACCTGGTAGTATTCACGAAATTGGAGGTTAACAATTGCTTAAGAAAACAAAGAGAATTGATTTTAAATAGTACTTGAAGTAGTTACTGTGTAAAATATCTGTTCAGTTGCTCATGTTAAATGGATGTTTATAATCCCCATTGGACAACCGACTACTTTTTTGCAAATGGTAATGTGAATTGCTGTTGCATAAACTATAGTGTTGAATCCCCAGTCTTTGCCCTTGAGTTTAACAACCCTGTGGTTTCCTATCTTCTTTCTGAGACACTTCATGTCAGGTCCATCCTTGTCACATGGAGTGGTAAATTAGAGAATGATTAATATCACCAGTTAAAGAAGTGAGCCTGAAATCTCAACCATCCTGAACATAGGAACTGAAGGGGCCTCTCAGCAGTTCAGAGAGTTATTACCAAGCCAGTCGGCTGAATTCTGCTCAGTTTTCTCCATAGCAGAGCCCTCCAGGTCCTTCTTTTGAGCTTATTTTCATACACAATTCTGTATGGATACTGTACATAATACTAAATAGTTGCATTAACTGGGTTTAACTGGTGATGTATTTACATCAAGATATAACTTCATTTTGTTGATATCTTTTTAGGGGTTTTCCATGCATCAAAGCTCGTGATGTATGTAATCGGTTGCAGGTATGTAGCTATCATATTTATAATATATAGGGGGTTGAATTGGGAAAGGGGGATGGTCATTCTTTTTGCTTTTTAAACTGACAGAGCCTTACAAGAAGCATTTCCCTCTCTGAAATAAATCGATTTAAAACTTGTCTGGTCGCTCTCCCAATGCCACTGTGTAGTTGTGTGGATTTGCCACACAACTGGCAGCCTTGTGGTTATGTCTGTAAACAAGGAAGCCTGTTCTCCGGTCCACAAATCAGCTGTTACCCAGTGAAACGAACTTGACTGCCATTTCTGAGCCCTCACATGGAGCTGTCATACTCAAGAATGTTCATATGTTTTCAAGAAATGTTGTTTGTGGGCTATATGTACAAATTCCTGATCTTAAAGCCAATATAAAGCAACATATACCAAACCTCTGCTCTCTCACCAAGGCCACACACATTCCCTCTCTTTTGGCCTCATGGCAAGCTAATACTGTCAGTATCAGATTCTCCTTCCCAGTGGTCTTGGGAGACTGCATAGTTGCTCTGTGAAAGGCAACACTGCTGAGACTGAGAGAAGAGCACCTTGGGTGTCAGTCCTGCCCTTGCATGCCCAGAGGGAGGGGTGTGTGCCTCGTTCTACCTTTGGGATTTTCCTGTGCTGCAGGGTTTGCTGCTTGTTGTCAAAATGATGTCCTAGTGACTTGTCTTCTGCGTGGTTATATAATCCCAGTACACTTCTTTATGATCTGTAGACTTTTATGGGGTTGTGACCAGGTCAGTTTTTAAATGTTTGGAAATGTCATATTGAACAACATTGCAGTGGCAGTGAAGCTTGACAGGAGAATTGTATTACTATTACACTAGTTTGGGCTTAAGGGTGATGAGAAGATGAAATTTTTGATGGGTCAGTTTTAGTTGTGTATGTGTATGTGATTTATTTTTTAAAATTCTAATGTTTATTATTCACAGCTTAGATATGTTGACTTTCTGATTATTCTTCTGATTCTTTATCAGTCCTCTTACTGATGAATTCTCCTCCGAAAAACTACATTTTCTTCCAGACTGTTTTTGTCTGATGGTAAAGAATAAATTTTTCATTTGCAGTATAAAGTTGATCTGAGAAAAATGTTTACCTTGGCTCTTCACTTGGCTTCTGCGAAAGAAACTTAATAAAATAATATGGGCAATTCCCATTACTAATCCTAACCATGTACAACAGAGGTCTGTACAGTAACATAGCAAAAATAAGTTCCTGTAATTTTACTTAGTCATTGCCTGTTTTAGACTAAGGAGCAGTGAGAGACATTTATAAATAATGATACCTCAGATCACTTTTGTTAAATGTCCTCTAATATTTGGATATTTGGTATCTGCTTGTGTTATCTTTTATACAATCTTGTCTTCTTTCTTCAAGCAGTCAGAATTTCCTGTGACTGTGACAGTAGAGAGTCCTTCCTCCTCAGAAATCGAAGAGGTCGATGATTCCTCAGAAAGTATTCAGGAAGAGCCAGAGAAAATCAGTTTGAAACAAGAAGCATTGCAGGTACAAAGTTATCACTTTAAAGCTATAGAGAAGATTATTTTTCAAGTGGAAGCCTGATTGCAACACTGCATAGCTTGTGTGAGGGTTCTGTTTTCCCCTCCCATCTGCATTGTATCCCCTTGAATGGTTCCTTAAGCTTAGACCAAGGTGAATGGTGGACATTTGAACTCTAAGAAATAAAAATCAAAACATGTCATTAGTAATATATTTTTCTTTCCTTAGAACCTTAGGATATTAGGTTTAGGGAGAACCTTAGTGATCATACGATAAAGAAATTAAGTTCTGAATATAGTCAGCTGATTCAGTGCTCTTGTTTTACAGATGAGAAAATTGGCAGTTCTAGTTGAACTCTCTTTTTATAAGAGGAAAATACGATCTCATTTTAAATAAAAGTAAAGTTGAAAAAAGTTTTAAGGTTGATATTCTCCTTTCCTAAAATAAAAAATATCAAGAAGCTACATTATATTACCTAATAAACCTGATATCTTATGTCATTCCATACTTTTGTTTGTATGGACAGAAAAGAAAAATTGATTTTCATAACAAATTTTTGAACCTCAAAAATAATACATTCATTGTATTTCAACTTTAATGCAGAGCTGAAAATTTCTAGTAAATAAGGGAACACCATTTGGGGGGACCTTGTCTTTGTGCTACAAAGTCCATGTTTAATTTTAAAAAATTACTTAATATGATTTTCTTTTCATATGAAACATGAAACTTGACAGGTTTCAGAACTAATTATCCTATTATTGTAGGACTATGGAAATTACTATTTGATTTTCAAAAGAGAAAGTTAGATTTTTATTTTTTTAATTAAAATTAATGATAATATAGAGAAATTTTAAGAAAAGAACTTAGAAAATTATGAAATGTTAGAGTAGGAGTAATCTATAGTTCATGTAGAGTTACCCCCTTTTGTTTTATAAATGAGCACCTAAAATTTGTAGCACGTAAGTGGTTTATTAGTAAGTTGCAGAGTACGACAAGACCCTAGAGCATCTAACCCGCGTTCCTTGTCATTTTAGATGTGTTGTGTTCATTTCCTTCACGAGTAGACAAGGAGATTGTATTTCTAAAAGCAGTTATAGACACTGGGGAAGACTAAGAAGTTTAAACACTGGGACCACAGAATAGCAGATTCAGAATATGCACTGAGAACCCTTTCAGCTCTTGTCTGTTTTGACAATACACTAAAATGATGGTATCAAAGTGTTTAAGTATATAAGCCCACAACAATCAAGAGATTTCAACATAGTTTTGAAAGACGGAAGACAAGTGGAAGAGTGTGAAACTGAAGCAGTAGAACAGAGGAAAACCATCACCTAGAATATGCACACGGACCACCTTCAACTGAGGAGGAATCTGACCCCACCTGCAGAAGCAGCTCCGTGCTCAGATGCGTGTAGGAGAGAGGGTGGAGTTAGTTAAAAGCGTGACTCAAATAGGGGAGCTCATTGAAGGGTTGTGTTTGGAGGAGTGGACTCCCAGCCCCGCCCTCACGCTCCTGAAATGAGATGATTTCATTTTGAAAACAGTGAAACTGGGGAGAACTAAGGCAGCTAGTGTGAGTTTTTACACCCTAGAAAGGAGTGTTTCGGGGGCATGCTATTACAGTTACTCCCAGGTTCTTCCTGCATAAGAAGCCAATCAGTCGTTGACTTCAGGGAGCTTTCTGCGCTCATTCTTACATAGAAAATAAATATCATTTGCCTGATAGTTGAGTAAAGCTTACAACATGAGAGAGGGGGAAAAAGAGTGAAAGCATATCCTAGTAGGACCAGGGACAATTTAGGGAACAAAATAATTTAAGAAAAGCCCCAATTAGTATTCTGAGAGAGGTTTAAAAAGAGCTAGCAACTATAAAATAAGACTAGGGGGTTAATTAAAAAGAGAATGGTTAGAAAGCAAAAGAGGTCTCTTGGAAATGAAAATATGGTTGCTGAAATAAATTCAGTAGGAATTTAAAAAATTTCTCAGTATATAAAAAAGTAAGACATAATGGAAAATGTGATAGAAATATGTTAGAGAGGCTGCATCTGGGAGATCCAACATGTTACTATTAGAAACTTTAGACCCACAAAAAAAATGGAGGGAAGCTGTCAAAGGGCAAGAAAATTCCCCACAGCTGAAAGTAGACATCAGGCCTCAGATTGAAAATATCTGCAAGATGAACAAAAATAGACTCATACCTAGACACCCTTCATTGTGAAATTTTAAAATACTGAAAAAATAAAATAGAATAAACTACTGAGAGGATACATCCATTCCAGAGAGAAAAATACTGGTCACCTAAAAAAATAAGTTAAAATCTGCCTTTATCATAGTTGTCATCAGCACCATGGATCCTGGAAGGCATTAGAAAGATACCTCCAAAGTTTTTCAGGCACATAATTTTCACCCTAAGGTTTTGTATCTAGCCAAACTATCAGTCATAAGTGGAGGCTGAATAAGATATTTTGTACGTAATTTGAAAAATTTACCTCCTGTGCTACACCTTAAGCTATTTATAGAAATAATCCAGCAAAATGAGGGAATAAACCAAGAAGGAAGGTAATAGGGGATTCAGTGCAGAGAGCAGCTAGTTTAGATTTGAGAGGCTTCTATTGAGATTGTGTGATTAAGAGCTTAGAAACACCTTGAGACATATTGTACTTACTAGGTATTAGGCACTGTTGGAAGGGAGGAGGGAGAGGAAGGGGAGAAGGAACTTGAACTCCAGAGAAGGAAAGGCTATACTGACATAAACATGAAGCAAACTAAACTATGGTTGATTTTTAACCTACCATTGGTGAGCAAGAGAAGAATCCACTTAGACTTGACACTATAGATGTCCCCCTTTTCAGTGACACACAGGGGTAATGACCACCTATCTAATTTGTGGTCCAAACCAGAACACTTCAATAGTGTAAGGAGGCGCTCTAATGCTGTAATATCAGGACAACAGGTATAAACTGGAACAGCCCAAGGCAGCTTGGGGTATGTGGTCACCCTACACAAGGGCAGTGACACTGAAACAGTATAGAAGGAGGTATAGTCTATACACAGAGACACAGTACATCTGCAGTGGGCAATATTAATTTAATTGTAATAATGGAAATAACTATCTTGGTTTGCAGCTTTTATTGTCAACTTGCATGTAATAACAAATAACTAACCATAACTATACTTAGTATGTATTAGTATTAACTTGGTATGTACTGAAATGTATTGTGTACTAGTATGTACTTAGTATATATTATGCTCTAAGTGTTTTTGCATATATTAACTCATTTAATCCTCTGAATAGCCTTATGAGGTTGGTGCTAATATCATTCCCACTTTTCAGAAAAGGAAGCTAAGACAGGGAAGGAACTTGCCCAGACTGTACCTAATTTAGGGCTGAATTGAGGCTTTGAGTTTAGGCGCTCTGCCTGTTCTCTTAAACATTACTCCGTACTGACTCTCAAATAATGGAAGACTTAACTGCACATAGAACAGAATATAAATTTCAACTTTGAGAATGTAAAAGCTAGGTTTGGAAGGTAGACAGGAGGTAGAAAAAAGGGAAGATGGTATGAATGTCCTCGTTTTACAAAGCATGATGTTGAGAGAGTTTATAGTTGATCAACAATGTAGGTTTTTAAGTATATCACTACAAGTCAAAGAGATCATGAACAGTGGAATAACTAATGATGACATAACTTTACTGAGCAGTGTGGACATAGGAAAGAGTGTAAAGGAACTAAACCCTTACTTAGTAAATTAGAAAGTTAACAGATAATGCCTCAAATTTAGTGAGAAAATAGTTATGTAAGAGTATTACTTGGAAATGGAGAAGAATTCAAAATAATGATAGTTGGGCTTCCCTGGTGGCGCAGTAGTTAAGAATCCACCTGCCAATGCAGGGGACATGGGTTTGAGCCCTCGTCCGGGAAGATCCCACATGCCGCAGAGCAATGAAGCCCGTGCGCCACAACTACGGAGCCTGCGAGCCACACCTACTGAAGCCCGCGCGCCTAGAGCCTGTGCTCCACAACAAGAGAAGCCACCGCAATGAGAAGCCCACGCACCGCAAGGAAGAGTAGCCCCTGCTCGCCGCAACTAGAGAAAGCCTGCAGGCAGCAATGAAGACCCAACACAACCAAAAATAAATAAATAATAATTTAAAAGTTTAAAAATAACAATAGTTGACTTAAACCTCGTAAAAAAAGGAAATCCAAACAGCCAGTAAACACGGAAAAGCGTACGACTTCATTAAGTAATAAGAGAAAAGTGAGTCAAAACCAGTGAAACTACATGCCAATCAGATTGACAAATACATAAATAAAGTGTGGTAGTATCAGGTACTGTAGACCTGGAGTACTATGGGAATCTTCTACCCTGCTTATACTGGAGTATAAATCAACACAACTACTTTGGAAAGCATTTAGCACTCTCCATCACCTGAAGGTGTATAAATACCCCGTGACCCAGCAGCCCTCACCCCCGCCCTGTATAAATGCACCAGGATAACCGGTACAGCAGGATTCGTGTGCATTATTTGCATTAGCACAAACTGAAAAAAAATACAAATGTCCATTAAGAGTCAAAAATTAAATAAGGGCTTCCCTGGTGGCACAGTGGTTGAGGGTCCGCCTGCCGATGCAGGGGACACGGGTTCGTGCCCTGGTCTGGGAAGATCCCACATGCCGCAGAGCAGCTGGGCCCGTGAGCCATGGCCACTGAGCCTGCGCGTCTGGAGCCTGTGCTCCGCAACGGGAGAGGCCACAACAGTGAGAGGCCTGCATACTGCAAAAAAAAAAAAAAAAAAAAAAAAAAATGAAATAAATTATGTGTATTCGTACAGTGAGAAAACTATCAAGCAATAAAACTGAATGAACTAGAGCTACAAGCAGCAATGTGGATGAATTTTTTAAACCAATGTTGAGTGAAAGAAATAAGATAGAAAAGACTTCATATACTATGATCCTCTACATAAAGTTAGATGTTGACAAAACTAAACTATTTTGTTAGGGATGCATGCAGGTTAAGGGAAATGATTGTCAAGAAATGAGGATGGTGTTTAACTGGGAAGAGGGAAGGAGCTTGTGATGAGAAAAGGATATGGGGGGTTTTTGAGATGCTGACAAGTATCAATACTTTCAGATTTGAGTGGTGGTTATGTAAGGATTCTCTTTTTATTTGTCACATTGACAAGTTTTTTTCTGTGTGCTTCTCAGTACGCATATCGTATTTTACAGTTAAAAACCTGTTTAAAGAATCAGTCGCTTCTTGAGTGCTGGATGTGGGAGTGGGATGAGACCATTTCATTTTAAGCCCTTCACTACTGTTTGCGTTCGCATGTTCATTCATTCAGCATTAATTGAACATATTGTATGTACCAAGCACTCTTCTAATTTTATATGTGTTTTAATTCATGTAATCCTCACGAGAGCTCTGTGATATGGGAGCTTATCTCCATTTTATAGATGAGGAAGTTGAGACCTAGAGTTACAGAACTTGTCCAAGGTTATATAGCTAATGGGTAGGGCCAGGCCCATTTGCCTCAGAGAATCTGAATTTTTTAAATATAATCTAAAAGAGAATTTAATTACTAATTATAAGCAAAAAAATTGTACATTAAAGAAGATGACAAGTTTTCATCTATCCAGTTAGAAAAAAACATACAGTCTATCTTTCACACACATACATCTTGTATTGGCAGGGATTTTCCTTATTAAGCAATTATTTATTGACCGTCTACTTTGTGCTAGGCACAGGTGCTGGGGATAAACACTGAATAAAATACACTCCTTTCTTCAAATAACTTGCACTCTGAGGAGGTAAGCCAACAGTTATAGTGGAAGTTATATACCAAGTGATACATCACTGATGGCAGTATAAAATCTTAGAAATCTTTTGGAAAGAAGTTTGGAGATAGGTACCTCAGAGCCTTAAAAATGTTCATTTGCTTTGATCTCAAACTCATTTTTATGGATTTATTGCAAGAACGTCATTCTCAATATGGAAAAAGCCTTCATGCATAAAAACGGTTATTTTGTCTTATAATATTGAAAAGTTGGAAAGAATTTAAATGTGTAAAATGGTTAACCAGTAAACCCACTCAGTGGAATATTTTGTAGCCCACAAAAAAAATCAAGGTTGTGAATCCCCTGATTATATGAGAAATGATTTATTTCAATGTTAAATGGAAAAAAGTTGAACATAAAATTTAATATACAATATAATGGGAGCTTTGTCCCAGAAAAATCACCCTAGCCGGTGTACAGAAGGGAGGAAGGAGAGCAGATGACAGGAAGGAAAATTATTCCAAAGCCTTATCATTAGTCTTACTTAAGTAATAGAATATCAAGCAATTTTACTTTCTAACTTTTTTGGTTCCATATTTCCATGTAAGGGACATGAATTATGAATACTTTGTAGGAGGAGGGTACACTTTTTCACAAAAATTTAACACTGTGTTCTAATTCCCTCCACTAGAGGGAGAAACTGTTTCATGTAATTGCACTTTGATGTGCTATTTAGAACCAGTCAGGAATTTTTAGTCTACTTTCCTCTGACTGTGGTGAGGTTTTTTTGTTTGTTTGCTTATTTGTTTAGAATTTCTTTGAAATCAGTTTTAGAAGATTTATTAAACCATTATATAAAAGCAGAGGAATTTTGCAATTTTTTTCCCTTTTTCGCCATTGAAAACTTGGCTGGCTTTAGTAATGAAACATTAAAGAATTTGAAGTTATTAGACTGTCAATTTTTAAAACACGTTCTAAATATAAAAATATATGTTCAGGGGCTTCCCTGGTGGCGCAGTGGTTGAGAGTCCGCCTGCCGTTGCAGGGGACACGGGTTCGTGCCCCGGTCTGGGAAGATCCCACATGCCACGGAGCAGCTAGGCCCGTGAGCCATGGCTGCTGAGCCTGCGCTTCCAGAGCCTGTGCTCCACAATGGGAGAGGCCACAGCAGTGAGAGGCCCGCGTACCACAAAAAAAAAAAAAAAAAAAAATGTTCATTGAGCAAATTTTTGAAAGCAATGAACAACTTATTGAGGGAAATAAAAGCCACCTCTGCATGTACACACACCTGATCTGCTCTTTTGTCTTAAAAAAGTATGAAAAATACTTTGTCTTATCACTAAATACTCTTCTACATCAGAGAATTTGATGAAGCTTATGCACCATCTCCCAGGAAAAACGCACAGATATATTTTGAATGTAGAACTCCTGAAGCCCATTCATTAACTCTGGTTGAGACCTGTTGTCATTCTTTTCTTAGTGGCTTTATAGCGCATTCCTTCATACGGTGAGCTGTTTTTGTTTAAACCAATCCCAATTTGGAGGCTCTTAGCTTTCTTCTAGGCTTTGGTTATAAACAATCTTATGACATCATGTTGGTACATAAATCTTTGCCCACATCTTTGATTTCCTTAGGGTATACTCCTGATGTAGGATTGTTGTTAGGTACCAAAAGCCACTCTCCAGAAAGTGATACCAGTTCCTCTCCCAATGATGGCATATAATAGAGTTCCTCATTCTTTAAGTGATTGTTCAAAGCAGTTAAAATGTATAAATATACCGTACTGTTTTCATAAGTATAGGTATTCTGATTGTGTATCGCTGCATAAGAAACCATCCCGAAACAGTGGCCTAAAACAATGACAATCATTTATTTTATTCACGAACCTGGAGGTTGAGTAGAATATTAATTCTTTTACTACACTCCTACTGACTGCAAACAGTACCTATTTTACTAGCTCACAGTTCCATAGGTCAGAAGTCCAGGCACAGTGTGACTGGGTTTCCTGCTCAGATACACACGGGAACATGTGGGTTCCTTCCTGAGAGTGTTAAAGCACGTGCAATTTAAGTGTAAGACATTGAGCCCCAAACGATGGATGTTCACCATAGTTTGTGTGGGTCACAGAGCTGAAATCAAGATGTCAGTCTGGCTGTGTTAGCATCCAGAGGCTCTGGGAAAGAATGCCTCCAAGCTTCTTCGGCTTGTTGGCATAATTCAGATTCTGCAGTTGCAGGACAGAGGTCCCCATTTCCTTGCTGGCTGTCAGTCGGGGGATGGTCTCAGCTCCTAGAGGCCTCTCGCTTGCCTTCCCTGCTGCAACATTGGACTTCTTTAGAGCCAGCAATGGAGCGTCTCCCTCTTGTCCCTTTTGTACTTCAATTCAGGAAGAGTTCAGGTCTTTTTTTTTTTTTTTTTGTGGTATGCGGGCCTCTCACTGTTGTGGCCTCTCCCGTTGCGGAGCACAGGCTCCGGATGCGCAGGCTCAGCGGCCATGGCTCACGGACCTAGCCGCTCCGCGGCATGTGGGATCTTCCCGGACCAGGGCATGAACCCGTGTGCCCTGCATCGGCAGGCGGACTCTCAACCACTGCGCCACCAGGGAAGCCCTCAGGTCCTTTTTATGGGGTGCCTGATTAGGTCACATCCACCTAGAATAATCTCCCTATCTTAAAAAATCAACTGATTTTGAACCTTAGTTATATCTGCAAAATCCCTTCACCCCAGCACCTAGATTTAGGGTTTGATTGGATGATTGGAAGGTTTGTGTACTTCAGTAAGTAGGAGTCTTAGGAGCTCTTATAGAATTCTGCCTATTGCAAGCAGTGTCCCCACTTCAAGGACCTGAGTGTCTTAGTTCTTAAAACTCATAAGAGAGTTTATCAGTTCATTTTATTTCATTGACCTTGGTGATGGGAAGACTACCACCTCCATGAACAGGAATGGCACCCAGCTTCCTGAGTTCCCAGTGTGGCTCTGCTACTTAGTGGTGTGACCTTGGCTGTTACCCTACTTCTCTGCCTCTGTTTTCCTCATCTGTAAAATAACATGGAGCTAGTGATCATTCTTTCCTCGTAGGGTTTTATTGGTTTTTTTAATATAAATTTATTTTATTTATTTATTTTTGGCTGTGCTGGGTCTTCGTGGCTGCTCGCGGACTTTCTCTAGTTGCGTTGAGCGGGAGCTACTCTTTGTTGCAGTGCACAGGCTTCTCACTGCGGTGTCTTCTCTTGTTGCGGAGCACGGGCTCTAGGCACACGGGCTCAGTAGTTGTGGCACATGGGCTCTAGGACGTAGACTCAGTAGTCATGGCACACAGGCTTAGTTCCTCCGCGGCATGTGGGATCTTCCCGGACCAGGGCTCGAACCCTTGTCCCCTGCACTGGCAGGTGGATTCTTAACCACTGTACCACCAGGGAAGCCCCCCTTAGGGTTTTGATGATTAGATTATTTAATGCCCAGAGAACTCCAGGAACAGTGCTTGACTGTAAATTGCTTTAAAAGTGATTACTTTTTTAAAAAAAATGCTTTTGAATCTGCAATTATGCAATTCAGTTATGTTAAGCATGTTCATTAATAGGACTTCCTACTATAAAGAGATCCACAAATAAAAATAGAATTTTTCTTTCTTGGTCTTAACTTTTTATTTCTGACTTACTATGTTATACGCATATGGCTTTTATGGTGGGCTGCCACAAATTTATGTTGGAAAGAGTGGGATTTAAATAAATCTTTACTATGCTAATTTGATAGATTTTGATAATTCATTTCACTAGCATGGTATGATATTACCAGTAGCAGACTAAAATCTGAGTTCACTTCTGGCTCTGCCCCTAAATCCTGATGAGACCTATAGCTGGAAAGGCTTTTGGATATTATACTACGCATTATCATAATATTTACTCTGTTTGTTTAGGAAAAACTGGAGGAGTGCCTAAAGCAGTTAAAGGAGGAAAGAGTAATAAGACTTAAGGCTGATAAACGAGTCAGTGAGGTAAACAAGTTTCTTACTTTTGAGAGTGTTTTGGTTTTATTTTGATTAGATTTTAAGCCATATACACATAGTTTGTATGTAATATGTTGTAATATGTATATAAAACTGTAATATGGACTTTTGCATTTACTGGTATTTAATGAGCTATATTCCAGAAAGCATATTTTTTAAAATGTGAAAATTTGGTTTTGTGTGTGTGTGTGTGTGTGTGTGCGCGCTTTTATATGACATTAGCTTATTTTCTGTTCATGGTTCTTTGATTCAAGAAAGCACTTTTTGTGCATATACTGTATATACAGTAACATAAAAGACATGATGAGACTCCTGGCAATGAATTACGAAAGGGAATCATTTAAATAAATTTAAGATATTGGAAAACTTCTAAGAATGCAATGAAAGATAAAAATATGTACTATGATAATTACATTAGGTAATGTACATGAAAGCAGGGCATAATCTAAAAAGTTCTATATAAATATAATTTATCACAGGGTGAGTGTACGGAGGAATTTTTGAAAGTGCATCCATTGGATTGGCAGACACTCATTCAATAAATGTTGAGCACCTGCTTATATAAGGCAAAAGGGGCATCATGAACATAATGGCCTTTCTGAGAAATACTAGAGTTGAGCTTACAGGGGGTTTTAAGTGCATAGATGATGAGCGGAAGGGGAAGAGTGCACGAGGGTGAATATTTTCAAGAAGCCAAAGAAAATATTGGTGATCCTACATTTAATAAATTGGGTTGGGTATGATTTAGGACTTTTAAACGTAAGCATTAGATATTTTGCTCACTAAAGTTAATTCTTAACATTCAGCAGAGTTGTAATATGTTTTGTCCAAATCAGATTCTATATTTCATTTTCTAATTTAAGGGAAACTTAAAGCAGGTAATTTTCTAATGTGGAATGAGTCTTCAGTATGATTTTAACCAGTTAGAAATGTGATCTTTTGTGAAAGATCATTAATAAAACGATAACTTTGGTTTATTTATATACCACCTACGTGTTATATAGGAAACTTTGTTGGGTGCCTTTGGGTTTTGGTTATTATGTGATGCGGTCTCTGTCTTTACTGGTGGAGAGTTAGGTTAGTTACAAATTAATTACATTTTGAGTGTTTTAGTTTTGTTCCTTGAAACTAGACAAGGCTACTTTTGATGACAATGAGAAAAAATCATGTCAGACATTTTCAGTTTTCTTTTATAGCTGGAACATGAAAACGCCCAGTTAAGAAATATAAATTTCTCTTTGTCTGAAGCCCTTCATGCCCACTCATTGACAAGCAAGATCCTGGATGATGAAGGTGTTTTGGGCAGCATTGAGAATTCTTTTCAGAAGTTCCACGCTTTCTTGGATCTCCTTAAAGATGCCGGGTTAGTTCATTTCTCTTCATGGCATTCTTCTCTTTGTGACTCTAATGGTAGTTTGCTGAGGAACTGGAGCAGTTTTCGTCACTTCCATGGGCATATTTTGTGTAATTATAGGTAATATAGTTGACTTTTTAAAATGAGGAATTAAATTTTTTAAGAACTGCAGATAGGGGAGCCTGCTTTGGTAGAGTGGGGAGCCCATTATAGAAGAGTAACCTGTAGACAGAGTAATTAGTAGGTATAGTTTTTTGTAAAGACTAAATTGAAGGCAATTTTCATTGAAAATATTTGGGAATGCATAAGAATTTTCCTATCTTTTACTTATTTGCTTGTTTGATAAGTTTAAATTAAAGTTATTTTTGTCTTAGACATAAAAATTAGTATTAATCTGCAGAGAAGATATAGGTTAGTGGTTCTCAACTGGGAGCAATTTTGCTGAAAGAGGGAAGTGGAGATTGATAGTTGATGGAGTGGTGTTTTGTCAGTGAATGAATTGGTGTTGGGAAGGAAGGAACAAACACAACTGGAGGAAAGGTGGTAAAGAGGTGTGGGAATGGAGGTGTGACAGGCAGTGGACGAGGTGCGTGGTAGATGTTGAAGCTGCTAGTGAGACAGTGTTTAAAATGGAGCGGTAATAGGTAAGGAGATGGGATGTCCTAGAGGATGAATCTGGAAAGGGCTGAGAATTTGGGGGAGAGAGAGGTTTGTAGTCAGGGGTAGGATGTTGACTTTTAAGATTTTAGAAGTATTTCATGATTGTAGGTCCGGGGAAATCTAAACTGCTCTTACGTGATTATAATAACCTTTGTCTTTTCTCCTTTCCTCCTCTGGTCCAGGCTTGGGCAGCTGGCCACAATGGCTGGTATAGATCAGTCAGATTTTCATTTACTAGGTCGTCCCCAGATGAATTCTACTGTTAGTAGTCCACCTAAAGAAGAAAAGAAGGCACTTGAAGAAGAAAAATCAGAATCAAAACAGGGTGCCCCAGGACAAATGCAAAATATCCAAGTAAGTGGACAGAACAGCACTTAATGATTCTAAGAGTGACTAGCAAAAAGGAAATAACCAGGTCAGGGAGAAAACAATAATGATCAGTCTCTAATAGTTCACATGCTCGGGAACTAGAAGACTCTGGAGTCCTTTCCAAATCTGAGATTAGTAAATATGTGCCCATTTCATGACACTGTATTGTTGTAAATAAAAAACTGGAAGTTCTTCAGAAAATTTATGAGTTAAAGCAAACTATTCTTAATGAAGAAAGAAACCATTAGAGAACATATTCCAAATTTTAAATTGTATAAATGTCTATTCTATTCATATTTTATCTAGGTTTCTATTTGTATGCAGTCAGCTTACAATGAAGGAACACTAATGAAGGTACACGTACTGATATAGATAATTTTTAAAATAAGTAATTCAGACATACCTAATAGGTAACATATTATACTGACTCCCCTGGTCATGGGAATGGGAGGGGAAACCTGTCACCTCTTCCTCCAGCCTCACTTGGAGCCCCCTTCTCCCACCTCAGCCAATCTCAGACTGGTCTTGGGAACTGAAAGCTTGAGAACACAGTCTGGTCACAAACTATATACTGTTTACATGTGCCTGGAGGATAGAAAAGAAATTAATTTTCTTACAGAGTAGGGTTTATTTTTAGTGAGGGAAAGGAAATGGGTAATAACTACCCCAATCACCAAAGTCTGAAAATATAGCGGACATAGCCTTGGCTATAGCTAGGTTAAGTTGAGAATCACTTGGCAAGATATAATTAGAAAGAAACTGGCTCTGAAATCTTCTGAATAATCATTTGACTGTCTTAATAATAATATCGCACAGTAACATTGAAGTTTTGAACTCTTCTTTTTAATGGTTAGCTTTGTTCATCACTGAATTTTTGTCTTGTCTTTTGTTTTTCCTTCCAGTTTCAGAAAATTACAGGTGATACTAGGATTCCTTTGTCTCTCGACTCCTTCCAGGTCCCAGTCTCTACTCAGGAGGCCTTAGAAACTTCCAAAGATAACCTGGGGTTCCCAGTCACAGAGCAGCGGCAGGAGTCTTTTGAAGATTTCATTGCTAGAACATGTCCTCCTTCAGCAGATGTCATTTCTGGAACTGGAAGTCAAAGAAAAGAAGAGGAGTTATCTAGAAATAGCAGGTCTTCTTCAGAGAAAATGACCAAAGCAGGTGAATATACCAAAATATACTCTGCTAAGAAACAACCTGGGAAGGACCTGCATTCCTCCTCCAACTCACCTGTAAAGCAGAAAAACAAAGAAATTGGGCAAAATAATTCTTTGGTTAATAAAGCAATTAAAAGTGAGTCTTCGAAAAAACACATTTCTGTTAAGAAAGAGAGTAGAATAGTGACTGTTTCATCAAAGACAACTAAAAGTAAATGCAGTCTACTAGAACATTCTGAAAGTGATACTCTTGGATCTGATTGTCAATTTCCAGAAAGCATCCATACTCTATCACGCCTAACATAGGTCTAAATCTTTTAAAATTATGTTTTTGCCTTCAAATTTTAATAAATTACTTATGTTTTTAGTATAGCATATGGTATTTTAAAATACTTGACTGGAAGCCATTAGAGAAAGATTTATCTCTACTTTTTTATTATAATGAAAGTTTGGGTGTATTTTTCCTTGTGACAGTTTGCACCATTCTTCAGCTAGTGTTTACTGAGGGCTTCATATGTACAGTAATTTTCTGGGTGCTATTGCTTTCAGCAGTGAACAAAAAAAAGCCTTTACTCTCCTGGAACTAACACTCTGATGGGAGAAAACATAAACAACAAAGCAGGGTAAGGGGTAAAAAGAGATGGGAATAATAAATAGAATAGTTTTACCATTTGGTTAACTGTCAAGCTATTATAAATCGTATGGCCAGAAGCCATTGACATATTTTAATTCACAATAACCAGAGAGCATCAAACAATTTACCAAGGCACTTAACCGGGTTTATGGATTACAGCAACGCTCTGAGGTAGGGAACTGTTACCATCCCCATTTACAGATGAGGAGTCTGAGGAGACATTATGTGAGTTGCCCAGAATTACACAGCTGTAAGTGGGAAGCTGGGATGTGACCAGAACCCATGCTCTTTTTTTTTTAATGTATGGGCTTTATTATGTTTCATTTGTTTCTGCTTTATTATGTTTCATTTGTTTCTGATTTATGTGATTTTTTTTAAAAGATTTTTTTTGATGTCGACCATTTTTAAAGTCTTTATTGAATTTGTTACAGTATTGCTTCTGTTTTATGTTTTGGTTTTTTGGCCACACGGCATGTGGGATCTTAGCTCCCCGACCAGGGATCGAACCCTCACCCCCTGCGTTGGAAGGCGAAGTCTTAACCACTGGACCACCAGGGAAGTCCCCCTTATGTGATTATTTTTATGACAATTTTTTAAAATTTTATTTTTTATTGACGTATAGTTGAATTACAGTGTTGTGTTAATTACTGCTGTACAGGAAAGTGACTCAGTTATACATTTATATACATTCTTTTTCATATTCTTTTCCATTACGGTTTATCACAGGATATTAAATATAGTTCCCTGTGCTATACAGTAGGGCCTTTTTGGTTTTTTTTAAATACATCCACTTTTTTTTAATAAATGTATTTATTTATTTTTCATTTTTGGCTGCATTGGGTCTTCGTTGTTGCGTGCGGGCTTTCTCTAGTTGCAGTGAGCGGGGGCTACTCTTCGTTGCAGTGCACAGGCTTCTCATTGCCGTGGCTTCTATTGTTGTGGAGCACGGGCTCTAGGTGCATGGACTTCAGTAGTTGTGGCACGCGGGCTTCAGTAGTGACTCACGGGCTCTAGAGCACAGTCTCTGTAGTTGTGGCACACGGGCTTAGTTGCTCTGTGGCATGTGGGGTCTTCCTGGGCCAGGGCTCAAACCTGTGTCCCCTGTATTGGCAGACGTATTCTTAACCACCGCACCACCAGGGAAGTCCCATGTAGGACCTTTTTGTTTATCCATCCTGTATATACACCAGTTTGCATGTGCTAATCCCAAACTCCCAATCCAACCCTCTCCCACCCCCTCCCCCTTGGCAACCACCAGTCTATTCTCTATGTCCCTGGTTCTGTTTCTGTTTCACAGATAGGCAGAACCCAGGCTCTTAATTACTTTGTTACCCTGTTTCCTTGTTAAGAGAGGAAGGGTTTAAGGAAGGCACCGAGAGAGAAGCCAGTGAGCACTAGAAGTGCAAAACAGTGGGGCTGTCAGAAAGCACACCTGTCTCCTTCCCCCATCGTGAGCAGAATTTTTAAACGGCAGAGTATGTAAGAGTATGTGATGACACATCTCTGGATTAAATTATGTCTCCCTGGTAAACATGCACAGATAAGTCTTTAATTCAGCCAGACTGAAAGGTGAGATCAGAGAAAAGCTGGAGTGTCAGATTTCTTCTAGAAGGTCCTGCCTGATTGTTACTAAGAGGGCTACTACAGTTTAGTTCATTAGTCATGTATTGAGTGTTAGAGGAGTGAAACAATGAGCAAGATGCACTTTAGCAGTGGAGTGAGAGGGGAAGACGCACAGCAGATGTCTCATCCTGCACGTGACATGCTATGATGGGCATATTCAGGACGTTTGGTCAGTGTTTGTGGAAGAAGAGGGGGAGCTGTGAGGCAAAGAAAAGTCATCAAAAGAGGCAGTCCCTAAGTTAAGTCTTAAAGGACTCGTGAAAAACTGGTGAGTCAGCCGGTGAAGGGCAAGGACACTCAAGGCAGAGAGGACAGCGGAAGTCCAGAGCCGTGAGTGTGTGAGGGGTGTGTTACGGAGCCACAGGCACAGGCTCTGGAGGATCAGTGCAGTGTCCCCAGGCAGTGGCAAGGGCCCCTAAAGGAGGCAGCAAGGAGGAGAGCGGGTCTTAACCACCCATGTGCGTGGAGCTGGTTTCCTCAGAAAGTAGCTAAGAATGGAAAGGACAAGTTCAGGTGGCATTTTAGACTACTGACGTCAGTATGGATGAGGAATTTGAAGAAGCCTGGAGATAATTATGCCCCACTCTTCTGAGGAGCAGTGTTTTCTGTTTTCAAATGGGACTTTCACGCTGCCACCTCCTCTCCTGTCCCTACTGAAAGGTTTATAGGCCGGCAGAAGGGAGAACCTGGCTTAAGTAAAGTTAATCAGGTTTCTTTACTGTACAGCTTCTCGGGGCTGCTGTAGGCTAGTGTTCATTCTGGATCGTCACAGCAGGCGCATGGTACACAGGCATCCTCAAATATATTTGATTGTAGAGTCCTTTTTTAATAGAAGTGTCTAACAACTGGTTCCACCAAACAGCAATTTGGTAACTTCTAGACCAGGTAATAGCAAGAAGAAAGGGGTCTGAAATAAGGTATAGATGAAGGGAGGAAATAAGTTCTAATTGTATTTAGAAAATTACAAGCAAGACTTGGTCTTGGGAAGTAAGGAAGAAGTAGGAGGCGGAGGCTGGACCCCCATCTGTGTGACTAAGGTTGGGTGGTGGTATCATTGAGTTTGGAAATAGGGAATAAAGAACTGAATTGGGGAAAAGACTTTACTTCTGGACATGTTGAATTTTAAAGCACCTGTAGAATTCAGGAGATAAACTGGTAGATAACTGGATATGCATGTGAAGACATGGAAAGATAAAAATTTGAATGTCATCAGCACATATAAGCAGTCATTAAAATCATGAAAATGGATGAGATTTCAGAGAATTGTGGTACTGTCAAAGTTTAGGTAATAAGCAGAGAAAGAATTCTGGGAAGGAGAGAGGTGATAGAGTTTCAAGAAGGAGGAAGTAGATGACAGTGTCATACTTCAGAGACTGTAAGTGTCCATTGGATTTGGGCAGTTAGGTCCCCAGTGACCTTAGAGCAGTTCAGTGAAGTGGTGGACAAGAAAGCCAGATTGCAATAAATTGAGGGTGTAGGGTGGCCAGGCAGGGCTAGTGAAGACAGTGGGAATAGGCTACTCTGAAGGAGTTTGGATGAAAAGAGAAAATAATTAGCAAAAAAGCATTTTTTAGAATGAAAAGGACTTATATTTTATATGTTGAAATGAAGGAACCGATAAAGAAGATCCTGAAGATGTAGATAAGTAACTTAGAGAATTGGGGAAACTTGGAAATATGGATAAGAAAAAAACCTTGCACAGTATATAAAAAGCACTTATATCCTTCGAGTTGGATGGATACTGGTAAGTTTGGGAGGAAATAGAGGTAAGAAGAGATAGAAGTTAAATGAGTTTATACTGATAGCCTCAGTTTTCTTTGACACAGATTTTTCAGAGACATATATACACATACATAATTATAGTTTTAAAATTCATATTTACATGTTTTATTGATCATTTGAAGTGATTCCATTAAAAATTATAAATATGGATACTTTGCTGCTTAATATGTACAATTTCAGTGCTTTGTTAAACTTTCAATACTCAACCTAAAGCAATGTCACTTAATTGAAATTAAATATTTTCATTTGGGTTAGAGTTTATGAGCATGTACTTTCACTGAGAAATTACTGTGTACCTTTGCTGAGTGTTTACCAGAGCATACGCAATCTATGGAAACAGGAATTCTGTTTTTTTTTTTAAACAGTGTCAGATGTGATACAGTAGCAAAGAGCTTGTCATCTTGCCCTAAATATGCCATAATTACTTTTGGTCAAAAATTACTGTTGTATGCATACCCAATACTATGGCCAGGAATCAGTCTAATTTCAAATGGATATTTACAAAATAATCCCTAATCTCAAAATAGTAACACTTGATTTTCAGAAGATCAGCAAGATGGTTAATTTTTTAGAAGATCCTGATTATAAACTACATACGAGAACTTATGGTTTAACATGGATCACTGAACACATTCTTTTACTCTTCCAGAGTCCCATTGAAATGACTGGAGAAATATTAAAACAAAAATAAATTAATAGCAGAGTTGGAAAACCAGAAAATGAACAATGTGGACTTCCTAGAAGATAAAGAGCAGATTATTGAAAGATGAGTTAATTGAAGAGTGGAACAGCTAAGCCATTCCAATCACCTCTTTGTGGAGTACCTAATTATGGAGTTTGCCACCAGGCTCAGGCTAAGAAAGCAGCTCTCTGAAGTGGGGGTCCTGACACAGGAAACACTGGGATTGGAGAACAAGGGCATTATCCAAAATGACTCCAAGCAGGAACTGAAGATAAGCTGCCACACTTCTGGTTACGGTGACCTGCCGCTCCCTTTATAATCACCAGAGTGCCCATAATCAGAATTTGTATTCATTGAAAGTGACCCAGAATTCTCATTTGGCTGAGGAAAAGCACTTCAAACCTTAGTCTTAGGCCCTCATCTATAAATATGCCAAGAATCATCAAATTTGAAGAAAACCACTAACATAAAAGGAGACACCAAATTAAAACAAAGTAACCTGTTCAAGAAAGTAGTTACTAGAAGAAACAGAAGAAGTTTAAAAATTAGTACAATTAGGATCTTCAGAGAGTCATGAGGATGTTGCATCCATAAAGAATAGGATGCTAGGAAAAAGATATTTAGTCGTTGGAAATTAAAAATACGATTGTGAAAACAGAACATTCAGAAGACGGACTAGATAGCAGAATAGATTCAGTTGAAGCTTGAATTCATGAAATGGAAGATCTGATTGAGAGATCCCCTTAATATGCATTGCAAAGGGATGAAAGATAAAAGTTATGAAAAAGAAAGACTCCTAGAAGAACACGGGAGTTGGCATACAGTAAGTGCACAAATATTTGTTGTATAAGATAGTGCAGATATCAGTATGAGCAATGAATCCATGGAAGATTTTAAATCAAAGGAACTGATGATGCCATGTGATCTGTGTTTCCCCTTTATAATCACCATGGATGCCTATAATAAGGAAAAATCTAAGTAAATATTATGCATATATAAAAATGAAGTGAGCTAAAATTCTAGGCTTTAACATGAATGGAGGCAGGATATAGAAAGTGGAACAGTGTTCAGGATCTTGTCTTATTCAAGGCAAGAATATAGTGTTTACCTCTAGGTGTTGATAGAAAAATATATTTAAGTATATTTGAAGTGAAAGGCATATCAGTAAGGATAGGTTATGTGACGATACTTCAGCCTCAAGCCTGAAATCTTAGTGACTTAAAGCAACATTGGTTTATTTGTGCTCATTCTGTATGCGTTTGGCAGATTGGCTAGAAGCCCTACTCCATGTCCCCCTCAACCTGGGAGCCAGCTGACAAAGCATCACTATTTGGAACATTGCTTGTTACAATACCCAAGCAAAAATAGATTGTGATGCAACATACCCTGACTTAAAGCTTCTGCCTAGATGAACGCATGTCACTTCTCACATTTCATTGGCCAAAGAAAATCACATGGCCACGGCTGAATTCAACTGAGCAGGGAAATGCAGACTTACTGTGTGCCAAGACAAGGAGAGAGAGAAGCAAATATATGTCAACAACTTTAATAGCCCCCAAACCACCAGGAAAGGGGGGATGGAATTTAAAAGTCCAAGAAAAGGCAGGAAAGAAGAAAGAAACAAGATAAATAGGAACACACACACACACATACAGACGGTAGCAAGACCAAATGCTTTTCTCACAATAAATGTAAATTAAATTCTGGAATTCCTTAAGCTTGAGTAAAAAAAACAATCCAACTATGTGCTATTTGCAAAAAAAAAAATCTAAAAGACTTTCATGGATTATAAAGAAGTAAACGAGCATACCAGGCAGATGCTAACAAAAGTGTATGTGACTATGTTAACCTCAGAATAAACAATAAATAGGACTCAAGATGAAAACCATTAAGTGGGAGAAAATAAAAGCATTTCGGCTGATAAAAAGTATAGTTTTGCAGAAAGATTATTTGAAATCGGATCTGCAATCTAAAAACTCAGTTTCAAAATGTATAGAGCAAAAACAGAAATACAAGGAAAAGTGAGCAAACCAATTATGAGAGAGACTTTAACACATCCCTCTTCCAAATCAGTGGATCTACTGCTACTCACTAAATAAGAAAATACTGACAGAACCAAGGGCTGGTGAGGATGCGAAGTAACTGAAATTCTGGTGGAAACACAAAATGATGTAGTCCCTCAAAACAGATTGGCAGTGTCTTTAAACATAAATACACCAGCAGTTTCACAAGTTACGTGAAAACTTACGTTCATGTAAAAACATGTATGTGGTGTTTATAGCAGCTCTATTCATAATCATCAAAAAGTCTTCCTAAAGGTGGATGGATAAACAAATGATGGTGTGTCCACACAATGGAATACTACTCGGCAATAAAAAAGAATAAATTATTAATACATATGTCAACTTGGATGAATCGCAAAGTCATATGCTAAGTGAAAGAAGCCAAAAGGTTACATCTTGATGTAATCTCAAAAGGTACATACTTTATGATTCCATTTATGTAATATTCTTTTTTTTTTTGGCTGCATCGGGGCTTAGTAGCAAGATGCGGGATCTTCACCAGGGCACGTGGGCTTCAGAGCGCGTGGGCTCTGTAGTTTGCGGCACACGGACTCTCTAGTTTAGTTGTGGTGCATGGGCTTAGTTGCCCCACGGCATGTGAGATCTTAGTTCCCCAACCAGGGATTGAACCCGCATCCCCTGCACTGGGAGGCAGATTCTTAACCACTGGACCACCAGGGAAGTCCTATTTATATAATACTCTTGAAAAGGCAAAACGGTGGTGATAAGAGACTAGATGAGTGGCTGTCAGGGGTTGGGGTGGGAAGGTTTGGTTACAAAGAGGCTGTGCAAGGGAGTTTCAGTGATGAGCTGTTCCTTGTTCTGGTTGTATTGGTGGTAACATGAATCCATACTTAAGTTAAGGGAACTGTACCCCCCCCAAGAAAAGCATCATTTTTACTGTATAATAATTGTAAAACAAAAATCTCAGGCCCACCCCCCTCCCATCAGTAAGTTAGGAGAGGGAAGATACATAAATATTTTGTATCCATCATGAATTCAAAACATTCTTTATATTTTCTATCCATCAGGAATACAAAATGTTTTCTTGGAAAACTTATGAACTGTTTACAGAAGGGATTCATATAAGGGTAAAAAAGTACAGAATGCAGACCTGTTTGCTTTCATAATACAATAAAACATAACAAAAGTCTTGTCCACTTGGAAATTTTTAAATTACCTTTTAAATAACTCATTTTAAATAACTCATTTATAGGGGAATTCAAAACAAATTACAAACTATTTAGAATTAGTAAAAAACTACTTCTCAAAACCTACAGGATTCTGCCAAATCAGGAATTAGAGAAAATTTTATAGATTTTATTTTTCAGGGAGTAAGAAAACTGAAAATAGGTGAAATAACAATTTAACTTTAGAAGCTAGAAAAAATGATGAACTAGAAGAAAGACATGAGGAATTTTAAATGTTAAAAGCAGAAATTAATAAAATAGCAAAAAAATTTTGATCAATGAAACTAAAAGGTTTTTAAAATAAAAACCAATAAAAGGCAAACCTTTGGAAAATATGACAAAGAAAAATAGCTAGCATTAGGAATAATTTTTAGAAAGATACCTACAAATAGACTTTTTAATTACAAGGGAGTACTGTTTATAATTTACTCCTGATATGGTTGTATAACTTCATTCCAATAATTTTGGAAGACTAGATGAAATGCGCTAACTTAAAAAAAAATAGAGAGTCTAAAAATTGGCAAAAGATAGAAAATGTAAATAGACCAAACATCTTAGAAGAAATTGAAAGAGCAGTATGAAACTTTTTTTTAATATAATTTTATTTTATTTATTTATTTTTCACTGTGTTGGGTCTTCGTTGCTGCGCTCAGGCTTTCTCTAGTTGTGGTGAGCAGGGGCTACTCTTCGTTGTGGTGTGCGGGCTTCTCATTGTGGTGGCTTCTCTTGTTGTGGAGCACAGGCTCTAGGCTCACAAGCTTCAGTAGTTGTGGCTCGCAGGCTCAGTAGTTGTGGCTCACAGGCTTAGTTGCTCCACGGCATGTGGGACCTTCCCGGACTAGGAATTTAACCCGTGTCCCCTGCATTGGCAGGTGGATTCTTAACCACTGTGCCACCAGGGAAGTCCCTGAAACTTCTTTTTAAAAGGCATATACTATTAGGCACACCTTTAAGGAACACATTTATTTGTAAACCATTGCAGAGGATAGAAAAAAGACATAAAACTTCCTAATTCATTCCATGTGGTTAGCATAATCCTAATACCAAGACTGCACAAATAAAACAAGGAAAAGTATAGGCCAGTCTCAACAGAAGTGCAGAATCACCATGGCTCACTAAATTAACAGATTAAAGAATACCATATCATCTTCAATGCTAAAAAAAGCATTTGATAAATTCAACATCCTCTGATACTCAACAATCTAAAAGTGGAAGGAAACTTTCTTAGCATCCCATCTTGCTGACTCAGAAAGAAGACAAAAATAGTACTAAAAAGTAAACTCGATGGAAAGTGAGACAACTATGATTGTAAAGTTTTTTTGGACAAAAAGAAACCTTGTAGTTACCTACTGGCACGCTGTTGCAACGAATGAGAAAGCTTGTTAAAGAGGCAGGGCACACCACCAACACCGCAATATCAAAAGCTTCTGTATACACTGGCAGTAACCAATTAGGAAATGCATGGTGGAAAAGAATGCATTCTCTAGAAAAGGTCAGCAGAAATCTAAGGCCTATGTGAATTTTAAAAACCTATACTGAACGGTATAAAAGGAAACCCCCAAAATGGAGAGGCATGCCACATTTCTGTATGAGAAAACCTAACATAAAAAATGCCAGTTCGGGCTTCCCTGGTGGCGCAGTGGTTGAGAGTCCGCCTGCCGATGCAGGGGACACGGGTTCGTGCCCCGGTCCGGGAAGATCCCACATGCCGCGGAGCGGCTGGGCCCGTGAGCCATGGCCGCTGAGCCTGCGCGTCCGGAGCCTGTGCTCCGCAACGGGAGAGGCCACAACTGTGAGAGGCCCGTGTACCACCAAAAAAAAAAAAAAAAAAAAAAGTTCTGTCAAATTAACATAAATTCAAAGCAATTTCATATAATCATAGCAAGGTTTTTAAATGGCTATAACAATATAATTATAAAGATCATCTACAAGACAACGCACGAAACAATTTTTGCTATCAAAGCAATCCATGGAGCCAGAGTAAATGAAATAGTGCACTATAAGCACAGGAATAATCAAATAGGTTAAAGGCACAGAACAGAGAATCCAGGAACAGAGCAGTATATATACATATGGGAATTTAATATTTGGAAATGGCGTTATAAATAAGTAGGGAAGAGTTGAACTATTCAGTAAATGATGTTGAGATTATTTACTACTTGGAAAACATTTTCTTCTTTCATACCATGGACCAGAAATGAAATCCAGATGAATTAAACATGGAAACATAAAAAAAAGAAGGAAATATTGGAAAAAATCTCTAATAAATGGGTGAGGAAGGCCTTCCTAATCAAGACACAAAGCCCAATATCCATGAAAGAAAAAAAAAAACTGATAGATTTGATTACCTTAAAAAAAAAAACAAACTTCTGTACACAACTATAAATAGGAGACAAAAGATTGGGGGATTATGTAAAATATAACAAAGTTAAAGATCCTTAATATAAAAGCACCTAGAAACCAAACAAAAGGTGAACAAAAGATATAAAAATATTTTTATAAAGAAGAAATATAAACAAACATGTATAAACTTCCAACTTCATAAGCAGTCAGAAATTAAAATGAATACCATTTTCCCACCCCTTGAAAAGGCAGCTATGAAAGGATTCGTAATAACTAGTGCTGGACATAATGAACACTCTGTCATTGTTGGAGAAGGTATACATCCATGTAGCTTTTCAGGTGGACAATTTGTCAGTGTATATCAGTACTTAAAAGGGGTCTAGCCTCTGATTTAACAGCTCTGACTGTAGGCATCCAACCTGAAGAAATCTTCACGCAAGTCCTAGGAGTCAGGTATAAGCATGTGTATTGAAACATTTTTTGAAATAATAAAAAATTTGAAACAACATGATTGTACATAAATGAAGAAATTGTTGAAATAATACATACCAACTTCTACCATGCAATACTCTGCAGCAGATAAAAACAGCTCTATGGTGTGGACATAAAAATATTCCTAAAAAAAAAAAAATATTCCTAAGACGGTGATATGAAAAACAAGTTGCACAATAATACTGAATCACACAATCCTGTTTACGTTTATATGGTTACGAACCCGTTTACATATATATGGCATGTGTGTGTCTGTGCGTGCCTAGAAAAACGTCTGTAGTAATGTATATCAAGATGTTGACGGTTTCCTCTGCCCAAGGCACTAGGATTGGGAGAGAAGGAATGAAAGGGGCCTTTACGTAATTTACTTCATTTACTTCTAGGTTATTTGGGTTTTTTTAATAAGTATATTTTTATGGATGACAAGTAATTTTCATTATCACAGAAAGCTTGGAAAATGCAAATATATAATCTCTGATACCCTATGTCCTATGTCCACTTATTTTTCAAAATGTGTCTTTCCTAATATCTCTGTAGAAAATGAGCTTTACTATGTAACCTCCTCTCAGAGCTTTGGACCCCTGAGGTGTTCCTGCGTAATAGTGTATTTGAACTTTTTTTTTAAAGCCACAACCCAGAGTAAAAATTGTATTTATGCAAAAGGAAGGGTAATTGTCCTGGCCCAAACCTACCTGTGAGCACACATAATGAATGGAACATTTCACCAGACAGTTCTTACTGTACTTCTAGTGACTCACTCTGTGTTCTTTTATATTGCATTCCTTTAAATAGAGTTGTGTTTGCAACCTGCTAAGTGGGTTTCACAATCCACTCACTAATGGATCATGTCCTACAGTTTGAAAACACTGGCTAGAGTGCTTCAAACATTTGCTGTGTCTGTTGCTGACAAAACTGCTGCACGGAGAACCCAAGTCTTTCCCCCGTTTGCTTTGTTATTTTATGGCTGAAAGTCCTTCTCCATTTGTGCATTATTACTTCCAAAGCCCAGCTTTTTTGAGCTCTTTAACTTTCAATAGTCTTAAGGTAACTTACATTAGATTCCCCTTTTAAAAGCCCTTTTGTTATACTGAAAGCTTGAGTTTTCAAATTGACACACCTACAGGAGAAGTCTAAAATATAATTTGGTCAAAGAGTTTTAAAAAACAAGAGGACAAGTGCCCGGTGACTTCAGGCAACCACTTGGTTTGGGTGGCTGGCTGCTCGCCGGCACATCATGTACTACAGGGTTGAAAGGGCTTGACCTAAGGCCCATGCTCTCTTCGTACAGTTTGTAAGTTTTAAACCGGTGTGAATTCAAAATACAACAACAAAAAACCAAGCAGTTTAGACGTAGGTAAGGATACCTATAGACCAAATAATTATTAACTTTGTTCCTGAGAGATCAGTGAGGATTAGTTGGGTTATTTAATGTCTTAGAAAGATAGTCCTCGAAGTCCTTGAAATGTAGAGGAAGTTTTTCTCTCTTAAAAAAAAAAAAAGGAAAACAAAAAGCAAACCTTCACAAAATCTCTTTAAAAAATTTTTATTGATGTACAGTTGATTTACATTGCATTAATTTCTGCTGTACAGCAAAGTGATTCAGTTATATATATTCATTTTCATATTCTTTTCCATTATGGTTTATCACAGGGTATTGAATATAGTTCTCTGTGCTATACAGTAGGACCTTGTTGTTTATCCTCTGGAGGTTAACCTTTAACTTTAGGTTAAAGCGTCAGGCCTAAGACTCTCAGTTTTCCGTGCCTTTTGAGTATTTCCTTTCAAACAGGACAAGGATTGAACTTTCCACTAACCTGAGGTAAATCTCCACAGCTTACAGAGACATTATAATCATTTAGGGTTTCTTCTCGACTTGAAACCCATAATTCTTTTTTTTTTTTTACATCTTTGTTGGAGTATAATTGCTTTACAATGGTGTGTTAGTTTCTTCTTTATAACAGTGAATCAGTTAAACATATACATATGTTCCCATATCTCCTCCCTCTTGCGTCTCCCTCCCTCCCACCCCTCCAGGGGGTCACAAAGCACCGTGCTGATCTCCCTGTGCTATGCTGCTGCTTCCCACTAGCTATCTATTTTACGTTTGGTAGTGTATATATGTCCATGCCACTCTCTCACTTTGTCACACCTTACCCTTCCCCCTCCCCATATTCTCAAGTCCATTTTCTCTAGTAGGTCTGTGTCTTTATTCCTATCTTACCCCTAGGTTCTTCATGACATTTTTTTTTCTTAAATTCCATATATATGTGTTAGCATACAGTATTTGTCTTTCTCTTTCTGACTTACTTCACTCTGTATGACAGACTCTAGGTCTATCCACCTCATTACAAATAGCTCAATTTCGTTTCTTTTTATGGCTGAGTAATATTTCATTCTATATATGTGCCACATCTTCTTTATCCATTCATCCGGTGATGGACACTTATGTTGCTTCCGTGTCCTGGCTATTGTAAATAGAGCTGCAATGAACATTTTGGTACATGACTCTTTTTGAATTATGGTTTTCTCAGGGTATATGCCCAGTAGTGGGATTGCTGGGTCATATGGTAGTTCTATTTGTAGTTTTCTAAGGAACCTCCATACTGTTCTCCACAGTGGCTGTATCACTTTACATTCCCACCAACAGTGCAGGAGAGTTCCCTTGTCTTCACACCCTCTCCAGCATTTATTGAAACCCATAATTCTTATCTACAATGAAAAGATGCCTCTTACCTATTTCTCCATCTCTCCCATTCTCCCTTGAAGGAGAGTCGAATGCCTTTGGCCTTGGGTTACAGAGCCTTGGTCTTGCAGGTCGTTCACCTTCTAAGTCTGTGACAGCTTTCATTGCTGCTCCTGTCCTGCAGGCTGCTCTTCATGTCACAGGCCTTGCCAGTGATGTTAGCACCGCAGGCCTCCCTTCTTGGAGAAATGAGAAACAGCTTCATTTCTTCAGGGACTGCAGAGTCCCATGTGGAAGAGGCAAGGTGCTTGCTGGAGCTGGGCAAGTCTTACCTCCAAGCAGGCAGAGATGCCTGTTTGCAGTGGTTGATGGTTTTCAGGAGAAGCGGCTTCTCAGGAGAGCTGCCACCGTGGCACACAGGCCTCAGCCTGCCTTGGACTTCCGCCAGACAAGGAGAGGGCCCCATGGCAGCAGGACTGACCCCGTGAGAGTGGGTTTCTCCCAGTTGAGTTTAAGTTCATAAGTTACTCCAGACAACCGGCCAAGGGAGTGACAGCCTGGAGAGCCTGAAGCCAAGATTGTTCTGCAGTGCAAGCAGCTGTGGAAGGAGCCAGACTCTACCGCCATCGCTGAATGAGACCCTCTGACTGACCCTGAACCAGAAAGGAATTGGGCAGGAAATAATTGTGGACTTTTAATTTCTCTAGAGCTCAACCTTCAAGAGAAAGGATATTTATTTTGGGGGGACTTTAATTCCTTCCTGAGAATTTAATAATGTGAGGCATTTCATATAGTTCAAATCAGGGCATTTTAATATTGCTGGCATTCGTTATTTGCAGTTTTTTCATGACTTCATCTGAGTTCCTTGCATAATCTCCAGTGAGCTCTATTGAATGTCCTCCCTGGGAGAATGTGAAATGGAAGACAGACTGGGGAGTGAATTTTCAGGCTAGGCCATGGATAGCCTCGAGTAAATTTAATTGGTGTTCTGTGCAGACCCACTTCAGAGGCTTCAGGTCCCATAGCTGACCTCGGGAGGATTCACAAAGAAGTCGTGATGATGTCAGAGAGCAGCCTCACAAGGGGGTGAGCAGCCCTGCTCCCATGCACTCAGCATTCTTTAGCAGGAAGAACAGCTGCATTTGTGCAATGCTGAGTCCTACTTGTTAAGAAATCCAAATGTTAAATACCGTATGCTAACACATATATATGGAGTCTAAAAAAAAAAAGGTTCCGAAGAACCTAGGGGCAGGACAGGAATAAAGATGCAGATGTAGAGAATGGACTTGAAGACAGGGGGAGGGGGAAGGGGAAGCTGGGACGAAGTGAGAGAGTGGCATGGACATATATACACTACCAAATGTAAAACAGATAGCTAGTGGGAAGCAGCCGCATAGCACAGGGAGATCAGCTCGGTGCTTTGTGACCACCTAGAGGGGTGGGATAGGGAGGGAGGGAGACGCAAGAGGGAGGAGATACGGGGATGTATGTATATGTATAGCTGATTCACTTCGTTATACAGCAGAAACTAACACACCATTGTAAAGCAATTATACTCCAATAAAGATGTTAAAAACAAGCACACCCCAATGTTAGAACTGCTGGGGAGGCTGTGGGGGGCGACATTTCCTCCTCCCTTGGTGTGTCTGCTGAAGCCCATAGAGATGAGCGTACGTCTTCTCAGAGCTTCTGGGGGCTACGCTTCTATTCTTCTTTTCAAACCCCCTTTTTGCTTCCAGGATGAAGGAGTGGCTTATTCTGGCTGGTGAGATCAGCAAAGGGGTGGTTACACAAGCATGGCCCCTCCCTCTGGCTCTCTTGCGGACCCTGCCTGTCCCCAGGCAGCATGCAGCATTTCTGTGCAGTAAACCCACCAGGCCTTCTCTGCCTCTGTCGTAAGGTGGACAGAGCAGGCCTGCCATTGCCGGTAAGTCAATTCCACTTGGTGGGGGAAGAGGAATGGGAAGACTGGCCTGGACTTGGCTTTCAGTCCTCGTCTCCAGTCCTCCTTGAAAAGTATTGGTACTGCTATTTTGATCCTTATTGGAGTCTATTTGGCTTCTGTGAACAGATTTCAGTTGGGTTCCAAACTTTGGAGGGGAAAAGGGTAGAATTAATTAGTGCCCTAAAAACTCAACACAGGCTGTCTTCCTACACATGTCAAGAAACATGACAATTGAGAGTCTCACCTCCATAGCTTCTGTCATGGGAAGAGACTGACTTCCTTAGTTCCAGTTAAAGATCCTGGGGAAACCAAATCACACCCATTAGGATGGCTACTATAAAACAAAGAACAAAAAATGAAAGTAACAGTCATTGGCAAGGATGTGGAGAAATTAGAATCCTTGTGCACTATTGGTGGGAATGTAAAATGCGGTAGGCGCTATGGAAAATAGCATGACGGTTCCTCAAAAAACTTAAAAATAGAATTACCATATGATCCAGCAATTCCACTTCTGGGTACGTACCCAAAAGAATTGAAAGCAGGGTCTCAAGGAGGTATCTGTACACCCATATTCATAGCAGCATTATTCACAATGGCCAAAAGGTGGAAGCAACCCAAGTGTCTCTTGACTGATGAATGGGTAGACAAAATGTGGTATGTACATACGATGGAATATTCTTCAGCCTTCAAGAGAAAGGAAGTTCTGACATAAGCTACAACATATGCTAAAGAAGGGAGTCTGAAAAGGAACCTTGAGGACACTATGCTAAGTGAAATAGCCACAAAAAGACAAATACTGTATTATTGTGCTTATATGAAGCACCTGGAGTAGTCATAGTCAGAAACAGAAAGCAGAAAGGTGGCTGCCAGGGGCTGGAGGAAGGGAGGACTGGGGTGTTGTTTAGTGGGTGTGGAATTTCAGCTCTGTGGGCTGAGGAGAGTTCTGGAGATTGCACAACAACGTGCATGTACTTAACATTATTGATCTGTACATTTAAAAATGGTTAAGATGGTAAAGTTTTTGTTATATGTATCTCACCTTAAAATCCTGGAAGAGATTTCTGATGAACGCCCCTTGGATCTGGGGATAACTCGTACACAGCAATCAATTGTGGCCAACGGCAGAGTCAGCTCAGAACATCTGAGCCTCCCCTCACATGGAGGGAAGAGTCTGTTACTCTTGGCCTTCTTATTTTAAACTAGTGAGCCATTGGAAAGCTCTGGAATCCTGTGACTGACAAATATCTGTGGCACAGAAGTTCATACGTGGAACTGAAGAGTCTTTGAGATTTTGGCAGAACAAACAATTCTGTAGTTTTTTAAACCAGTCAAAAGGAAAGGGTGAAATTTCTCTTCTTTTTGAGAAGAATGGAGAAGAATAAAACTAATAAATCTCAGAAGTTCAATCTGAAATGACAGGACAGGGAGTGCAGGAAAGACAGATTTTTTTGCCGAAGCTTTGGGATAAATAAAATGTCCTTGCCTGTGATAAATATTTTCTAATGATATATGGTCTTCTGAGTTTAGCCATTTAAGTTCATGTGCAATTTGCAGCAATAAGGACTTGGTGATTTAAAAATAAAAACGTCTTTCTTTTGGAATATGACTTAGAACTTTGGTTCAGAATATAATGTTATTTATTGATTTTCTGTTGAAACGTGGATTTCTGCTGGGCTAGTATCTCACTCTAAGGAGTCTGCCTACACGGTGATGAACCGGAATGTCTGGAGGACCGGGCACATCAGCAGAACATGTCAGGATTCTGGTCACTGACACGAGTTGGGGTGAGGTCACCAGGCCCAGCTGTGCAAAGGAGGGGAAGCTGAGGAGGAAATGTCATGTTTGCCTTCCCAGCCCTCAGCCTTTTTTCTACCAAGAGCATCCCCTTTTGGGGTTGAACCAGGCCCCTCTCACTTCAGTATTGTGATTCAGTGGATGCTGCCAATCCTATTGCTCTGCACCCCTGAGTGCAGGAGTGGGCGTGAGACCCAAGCGCCCTGTAGTCCTTCCACGATGATTTTCACAGCAGAAGCAAAGGAAGAGAGTCCCAGCACGTGGGTTTCTTGTCTAGGTTGTCCCTGAAGCAAAGCCTTACGCTTCCACCTGCCCTGAGGTTCCAGGTTCAACAAATGGATTCATTTCCCTTCTGATGGTTGGAGTGGGATTTGTGTCGATTGCAATTAGAAGAGTCCAGGGACGTAGCTAAGTGAATTGAGCACAGGCCACCCAGCATTCCTCTGAATATGGACTAGCGACAGGATTAGGCTACTGCCTTCCCTCCATAAGGAAATGAGGAGTAGCAGGAAATGGTCCCTTGAACAGTGGTCTAAGAGCAAAGGAGAGCATTCTGGTTTCTGCCTCTGCCATTAATGTGCTGTGTGATCTGGGATGAGTTACTTTCTAGTCTGCTATAAGATGGGGGACTAGACACCACCATCTGAAGGGCACTTTCAGCCCTTATAGTCTTTCAAATACCTAACCCTCAATTTGATCCATGCTATAGAGGTAGGAGATAGGTAGGAGAGAGAGAAGCACCAGGCTGAGCAACTGCAGCTGGTCTCCTAACGCTTTGAGATGGGAGTGGGAGCACGGGGCCCTGATGGGGTGCATTTCTGTGGATTTCCCGGCCTGACACGTGTGAAGAGAAGGCCCTCAGTCTACAGGAAGGACAAAAAGGAGGGAGAAGACGCCAGCTGGAATCCACCTTGGCTGAGAGATGTGCGTGCACACCAGTACCAAATGTGGAGATGATTGGCCAGAGACAACCTAGAAAACTGCCCCTATATAAGCAACCTAAGCTGCCCCTATGGTGTATAACTCACTCTGAGTCCACCCGTGTGTCCTTTCACACTCATTCTGTTTCTAATAAACACTTGTATTTTCTTCACAATCTTGGTCTCTTTGCTGAACTCTTTCTTCAAAGAAGACAAGAACTGAGGTCCTTCTTCCAGCTTTTCAGTGTTTGGATCACTATTGAGTCTTCTCTTGATTTTGACCCCCTTTCAGTTCTTTGCTCAAGTTTTGCTCACTTCTTTTTTTTTAGATTTATTATTTATTTATTTGAATTTTATTTTATTTATTTTTTTATACAGCAGGTTCTTATTACTCATCAGTTTTATACACATCAGTGTATACATGTCAGTTCCAATCTCCCAATTCATCCCACCCCCACCCCCCACCGCTTTCCCCCCTTGGTGTCCATACGTTTGTTCTCTACATCTGTCTCAATTTCTGCCCTGAAAACCAGTTCATCTGTACCATTTTTCTAGGTTCCACATATATGCGTTAATATACGATATTTGTTTTTCTCTTGCTGACTTACTTCACTCTGTATGACAGTCTCTAGATCCATCCACATCTCTACAAATGACCCAATTTCGTTCCTTTTTATGGCTGAGTAATATTCTGTTGTATATATGTACCACATCATCTTAACCCATTCGTCTGTTGATGGGAATTTAGGTTGCTTCCATGACCTGTCTATTGTAACTAGTGCTGCAATGAACATTGGGGTGCATGTGTCTTTTTGAATTATAGTTTTCTCTGGGTATATTCCCAGTAGTGGAATTGCTGGGTCATATGGTAATTCTATTTTTAGTTTTTTAAGGAACCTCCATACTGTTCTCCATAGTGGCTGTATCAATTTACATTTCCACCAACAGTGCAAGAGGGTTCCCTTTTCTCCACACCCTCTCCAGCATTTGTTGTTTGTAGATTTTGTGATGATGCCCATTCTAACTGGTGTGAGGTGATACCTCATTGTAGTTTTGATTTGCATTTCTCTAATAATTAGTGATGTTGAGCAGTTTTCATGTGCTTCTTGGCCATCTGTATGTCTTCTTTGGAGAAATGTCTATTTAGGTCTTCTGCCCAGTTTTGGATTGGGTTGTTTGTTTTTTTAATATTGAGCTGCATGAGCTGTTTATATATATTTGAGATTAATCCTTTGTCCATTGATTCGTTGGCAAATATTTTCTCCCGTTCTGAGGGTTGTCTTTTTGTCTTGTTTATGATTTCCTTTGCTGTGACAAAGCTTCTAAGTTTCATTAGGTCCCATTTGTTTATTTTTGGTTTTATTTCCATTACTCTAGGAGGTGGATCAAAAAAGATCTTGCTGTAATTTATGTCAAAGAGTGCTCTTCCTATGTTTTCCTCTAAGAGATTTAGAGTGTCCGGTCTTACATTTAGGTCTCTAATCCATTTTGAGTTTATTTTTGTGTATGGTGTTAGGGAGTGTTCTAATTTCATTCTTTTACATGTAGCTGTCCAGTTTTCCCAGCACCACTTATTGAGGAGACTTTTCTCCATTTTATATCCTTGCCTCCTTGGTTATAGATTAGTTGACCATAGGTGCATGGGTTTATCTCTGGGCTTTCTGTCTTGTTCCATTGATCTATATTTCTGTTTTTGTGCCAGTACCATATTGTCTTGAATACTGTAGCTTAGTAGTATAGTCTGAAGTCAGGGAGTCTGGTTCCTCCAGCTCTGTTTTTTTCCCTCAAGACTGCTTTGGCTATTCAGGGTCTTTTGTGTCTCCATACAAATTTTAAGAGTTTTTGTTCTAGTTCTGTAAAAAATGCCATTGGTAATTTGATAGGGATTGCATTGAATCTGTAGATTGCTTTGGTACTATAGTCATTTTCACAATATTGATTATTCCAATCCAAGAACATGGTGTATCTCTCCATCTGTTGGTATCATCTTTAATTTCTTTCATCAGTGTCTTATAGTTTTCTGTATACAGATCTTTTGTCTCCTTAGGTAGATTTATTCCTGGATATTTTATTCTTTTTGTTGCAATGGTAAATGGGAGTGTTTCCTTAATTTTTCTTTCAGATTTTTCATTATTAGTGTATAGGAATGCAAGGGATTTCTGTGCATCAATTTTGTATCCTGCAACTTTAACCAAATTCATTGATTAGCTCTAGTAGTTTTCTGGTGGCATCTTTAGGATTCTCTATGTATAGTATCATGTCATCTGCAAACAGTTACAGTTTTACTTCTTCTTTTCCAATTTGTATTCCTTTTATTTCTTTTCTTCTCTGATTGCTGTGTCTACGACTTCCAAAACTATGTTGAATAATAGTGGTGAGAGTGGACATCCTTGTCTTGTTCTTGATCTTAGAGGAAATGCTTTCAGTTTTTCACCATTGAGAATGATGTTTGCTGTGGGTTTGTCATATATGGCCTTTATTATATTGAGGTAGTTTCCCTCTATGCCCACTTTTTGGAGCGTTTTTATCATAAATGGGTGTTGAATATTGTCAGAAGCTTTTTCTGCTTCTATTGAGATGATCATGTGGTTTTTATTCTTCAATTTGTTAATATGGTGTATGACATTGATTGATTTGCGTATATTGAAGAATCCTTGTATCCCTGGGATAAATCCCACTTGATCATGGTGTATGATCTTTTTAATGTGTTGTTGGATTCTGTTTGCTAGTATTTTGTTGAGGATTTTTGCATCTGTATTCATCAGTGATATTGGTCTGTAATTTTCTTTTTTTGTAATATCTCTGTCTGGTTTTGGTATCATGGTGATGGTGGCCTCATAGAATGAGTTTGGGAGTGTTCCTGCCTCTGAAATATTTTGGAAAAGTTTGAGAAGGATGGGTGTTAGCTCTTCTCTAAATGTTTGATAGAATTCGCCTGTGAAGCCATATGGTCCTGGACTTTTGTTTGTTGGAAGATTTTTAATCACAGTTTCAATTTCATTACTTGTGATTGGTCTGTTCCTATCTTCTATTTCTTCCTGGTTCAGTCTTGGAAGGTTATACCTTTGTAAGAATTTGTCCACTTCTTCCAGGTTGTCCATTTTATTGGCATAGAGTTGCTTGTAGTAGTCTCTTAGGATGCTTTGTATTTCTGCAGTATCTGTTGTAACTTCTCCTTTTTCATTTCTAATTTTATTGATTTGAGTCCTCTCCCTCTTTTTCTTGATGAGTCTGGCTAATGGTTTATCAATTTTGTTTATCTTCTCAAAGAACCAGCTTTTAGTTTTATTGATCTTTGCTATTGTTTTCTTTGTTTCTATTTCATTTATTTCTGCTCTGATCTTTATGATTTCTTTCCTTCTGCTAACTTTGGGTTTTGTTTGTTCTTCTTTCTCTAGTTCCTTTAAGTGCAAGGTTAGATTGTTTCTTTGAGATTTTTCTTGTTTCTTGAGGTAGGCTTGTATAGCTATAAACTTCCCTCTTAGAACTGCTTTTGCCACATCCCATAGGTTTTGGATCATCGTGTTTTCATTGTTATTTGTCTCTAGGTATTTTTTGATTTTCTCTTTGGTTTCTTCAGTGATCTCTTGGTTATTTAGTAATCTATTGTTTAGCCTCCATGTGTTTGTATTTTTTATGTTTTTTTCCCTGTAATTGATTTCTAATCTCATAGCATTGTGGTCAGAAAAGATGCTTGAAATGATTTCAGTTTTCTTAAATTTGCTGAGGCTTGATTTGTGACCCAAGATGTGATCTATCCTGGAGAATGTTCCATGCACACTTGAGAAGGAAGTGTAATCTGCTGTTTTTGGATGGAATGTCCTATAAATATCAATTAAATCTATCTGGTCTATTGTGTCATTTAAAGGTTGTATTTCCTTATTAATTTTCTGTTTGGATGATCTGTCCATTGGTGTAAGTGAGGTGTTAAAATCCCCCACTATTATTGTGTTACTGTCGATTTCCTCTTTTATAGCTCTTAGCAGTTGCCTTATGTATTGAGGTGTTTCTATGTTGGGTGCATATATATTTATAATTGTTATATCTTCTCTTGGATTGATCCGTTGATCATTGTGTAGTGTCCTTTCTTGTCTCTTGTAACATTCTTTATTTTAAAGTCTATTTTATCTGATATGAGTATTGCTACTCCAGCTTTCTTTTTTTTTTTTTTTTTTTTTTTTGTGGTATACGGGCCTCTCACTGTTGTGGCCTCTCCTGTTGTGGAGCACAGACTCCGGATGCGCAGGCTCAGTGGCCATGGCTCATGGGCCTAGCTGCTCCCCGGCATGTGGGATCTTCCCGGACCGGAGCACGAACCCACGTCCCCTACATCGGCAGGCGGACTCTCAACCACTGTGCCACCAGGGAAGCCCATGGATCTTGTTTTTGTATCCATTCAGCAAGCCTGTGTCTTTTGGTTGGAGCATTTAATCCATTCATGTTTAAGGTAGTTATCGATATGTATGTTCCTATTACCATTTTCTTAATTGTTTTGTGTTTGTTTTTGTAGGCCCTTTTCTTCTTTTGTGCTTCCCACTTAGAGAAGTTCCTTTAGCATTTGTTGTAGAGCTGATTTGGTGGTGCTGAATTCTCTTAGCTTTTGCTTGTCTGTAAAGCTTTTGATTTCTCCATCGAATCTGAATGAGATCCTTGCCGGGTAGAGTAATCTTGGTAGTAGGTTCTTCCCTTTCATCACTTTAAATATATCATGCCACTCCCTTCTGGCTTGTAAAGTTTCTGCTGGAAATCAGCTGTTAACCTTATGGGGCTTCCCTTGTATGTTATTTGTTGTTTTTCCCTTGTTACTTTCAATAATTTTTCTTTGTCTTTAATTTTTGCCAATTTGATTATTCTGTGTCTCTGCATGTTTCTCCTTTGGTTTATCCTGTATGGGATTCTCTGTGCATCCTGGACTTGGGTGGCTATTTCCTTTCCCATGTTAAGGAAGTTTTCGACTATAATCTCTTCAAATATTTTCTGGGGTCCTTTCTCTCTTCTCCTTCTGGGACCCCTATAATGCAAATGTTGTTGCATTTAATGTTGTCCCAGAGGTCTCTTAGGCTGTCTTCATTTCTTTTCATTCTTTTTTCTTTATTCTGTTCCACAGCAGTGAATTCCACCATTCTGTCTTGCAGGTCACTTATCCGTTTTTCTGCCTCAGTTATTCTGCTATTGATTCCTTCTAGTGTATTTTTCATTTCAGTTATTGTGTTGTTCATCTCTGTTTGTTTGTTCTTTAATTCTTCTAGAGCTTTGTTAAACATTTCTTGCATCTTCTCAATCTTTGCCTCCAATCTTTTTCCGAGGTCCTGGATCATCTTCACTATCATTATTCTGAATTCTTTTTCTGGAAGGTTGTCTATCTCCACTTCATTTAGTTGTTTTTCTGTGGTTTTATCTTGTTCCTTCATCTGGTAGATAGCCTTCTGCCTTTTCATCTTTTCTATCTTTCTGTGAATGTGGTTTTTGTTCCACAGGCTGCAGGATTGTTGTTTTTGTTGCTTCTGCTGTCTGCCCTCTGGTGAATGAGGCTATCTAAGAGTCTTGTGCAAGTTTCCTGATGGGAGAGACTGGTGGTGGGTAGAGCTGGGTGTTGCTGTGTTGGGCAGAGCTCAGCAAAACTGTAATCCACTTGTTCACTGATGCGTGGGGCTGGGTTCCCTCTCTGTTGGTTGTTTGGCCTGAGGCAACCCAACACTGGAGCCTACCAGGGCTCTTTGGTGGGGCTAATGGTGGACTCTGGGAGGGCTCACGCCAAGGAGTACTTCCCAGAACTTCTGCTGCCAGTGTCCTTGTCCTCAGGGTGAGAAAGAGCCACCTCCTGCCTCTGCAGGAGACCCTCCAACACTGGCAGGTAGGTCTGGTTCAGTCTCCTATGGGGTCACTGCTCCTTTCCCTGGGTCCCGATGCACACACTACTTTGTGTGTGCCCTCCAAGAGTGGAGTCTCTGTTTCCCCCAGTCGAAGTCCTGCAATCAAATCCCGCTAGCCTTCAAAGTCTGATTCTCTAGGAATTCCTCCTCCTGTTGCCGGACCCCCGGGTTGGGAAGCCTGACTTGGGGCTCAGAACCTTCACTCCAGTGGGTGGACTTTTGTGGTTTAAGTGTTCTCCAGTTTGTGAGTCACCCACCCAGCAGCTTTGGGATTTGATTTGATTGTGATTAAGCCCCTCCTACCATCTCACTGTGGCTTCTCCATTGTCTGTGGATGTGGGGTATCTTTTTTGGTGAGTTCCAGTGTCTTCCTCTCCGTGATTGTTCAGCAGTTAGTTGTAATTCCGGTGTTCTCGCAAGAGGGAGTGAGAGCATGTCCTTCTACTCCACCATCTTGAACCAGCCTCCCTTTATTTATTTATTTAATTTATTTTTGGCTGTGTTGGGTCTTAGTTGCAGCCCGCAGGATCCTCGTTGAGGCATGCGGGGTCTTTTGTTGCAGTGCACGTGCTCTTTGTTGTGGTGGGTGGGCTCTTCTCTAGTTGTGGTGTATGGATTTTTTCTCTTCCCTAGTTGTGGCATGCAGGCTCCAGGGTGTGCAGGCTCTAGTTGAGGCATGTGGGCTTAGTTGCCCCGTGGCATGCGGGCTCTTAGTTCCCTGACCAGGGATCGAACCTGGGTCCCCTGCATGGTAAGGCAAATTCTTTACCACTGGACCACCAGGGAAGTCCCTTGCTCACTTCTTTAACAGGGTTTAACTTTTGTTCTTCCTGAGTTGGCTAGAGAAAGTAAAACAGAGAAAAATAGCATACCCTCTATCTCCCCTGTTAAATTGACTTAGTAAAGAAAAGCCAGCTATTCATTGACAGTATAGGGCATAAAGAATGCAAAAGAAAGAAGAATATCAAACTGTCCTCCACATATTCTGGTCCCAAGGTCGGATGCTGTCCCTGGCTGATGTTTTGCTGCAGGGTAGAAATGGCCAAAGATGGAAAAGATATGTAGCCAGGAGCTGAGTTCTGCTGATTGAAGAGTGGTTTGAGTTGCTATTATGGAAGACTCTTGGGAAAATTCCCTGTGTAGGTCTGAGTTCCCCCAACAGACACATATAAGATGTTTTTAACAGAACTGGGACTATTGTTCTTAAGCAAAATGCACTAGAGCTTTTGTGTTCCTTTCAGGAAATAGCTTGTCTGTGTTGTGAGGAAGGAGAATAATGTGGTTTTTCTTGAAAGGGCTAAGTCCCTCTGGAAAAATAGGCTTGGTTGTTCCTTTGAAATATGTGTGTGTGTGTGCGTGTGTGTGTGTGCGTGTGCACACACATCCAAAAGAAGTTAAGGAAGATTGTGATTGGCTGAAACCATGAAATTTTAGTTTTTGTGTTGGGAGAAATAACAAAATGGGAGGATTTCTCAGAACAATTATGTTTTCAGAGGCGTGACTTAACTTCTCAGCATAATCCCTGGTTGGCCACATGCTAAGGAGTGAACTTCACCAGCTCTGGACCCTGGGATGGTTTGGCCTGTTGAAAAGTTTCACTCTCAGACAGATGGTGAGTTCTGTAATTGTACTGACATTGTATTTACAGGGAATAAAGAAGCAGCCCATTTCCCAATTTCTGTCTCTCCGTGTGCTGTGATTTCTCTTTCCTGGTGATAAAAAGAATCAAAGGGTAGAGCTGCTCAGAGAGGCATCCCCAGTTTTGGTTGGCCCTAAAAGAGTTGAGTCTCAGTGTCTCTGAATAAGCAAAACATGAACCTGAGCAGTTCTGGCTCGTAGATGGGCTCACCTGCCCCCATCTTCTGCTATTATCTGTCGAACAGGATCTTCTCATCCAAAAGTGTTGCATCAGAAATGGAACATCAGACCTTCTCCTAAGGCCCATAAGGAGGAGCAGGCTGAACAATTACTGGCTCAATTAATTTGTCCTGCTTAGTTATACCAAAAAAAGAAGTGTGTGTATGCACACATGTGTATATGGCCTTTTATTTCTGGTTTCTTTTTTTTTTTTTAATAAATTTATTTATTGGCTGTGTTGGGTCTTCGTTGCTGCGTGCGAGCTTTCTCTGGTTGCGGCGAGTGGGGGCTACTCTTATTTGCGGTGCGCGGGCTCCTCATTGCGGTGGCTTCTCTTGTTGTGGAGCACGGGCTCTAGGCATGCAGACTTCAGTAGTTGTGGCACGTGGGCTCAGTAGTTGTGGCTCGTGGGCTCTAGAGTGCAGACTCACTAGTTGTGGTGCATGGGCTTAGTTGCTCCGCGGCATGTGGAATCTTCCTGGACCAGGGCTCAAACCCGTGTCCCCTGCATCGGCAGGCGGATTCTTAACCACTACGCTATCAGGGAACCCTGCTTATTTTTGGTTACTTTACATTCTAAACCAAATTTTGCTCTGCTGTAAAATTTAAAAAGCAAGATGCAAAGAAGTGCATGTAGTGTGCTACCTTTTGTGTAAAAGAGAGGGAGGGAATAAGTATATATTTGTATTCGTTTATATTTGCTAAAGAAACTCTGGAAAGATACTAAAGCAACTGATAAAAGTGGCTACAAGTGGAGACGGGGTGGGACCTGGAGGGTTAGAAGACTAGGACATTTTCCCTGTACACCTTTTATATGTTCAACTTTTTTTTTTTTGTGGTACGTGGGCCTCTCACTGTTGCGGCCTCTCCCGTTGCGGAGCACAGGCTCCGGACGCGCAGGCTCAGCGGCCATGGCTCACGGGCCTAGCCGCTCCGTGGCATGTGGGATCCTCCTGGACCGGGGCACGAACCTACGTCCCCTGCATCGGCAGGCGGACTCAACCACTGCGCCACCAGGGAAGGCCCTATATGTTCAACTTCTGAATCATATGAATATATTATCAATTCAAAATATATACCTAAACTAAAATTGTCTTGAAGTTTGGACATTCTCTGTCTACACTCTGAATTTCTAGAATGCTTGAGTATTTTAAAGCGCTCATATGTTACATTTGTCTCAGGAAAACTGAAAATAAGGGGAAAACCATTTTAGAACAACAAATGCTATTTACATTTTTCATATGTAAGGAGATCTAGGAAAACAAAGGCAAAGTACCGTATGTGTCTCCAGGGACCAAAACAGTGTGTAAACAAGTGAAGTTCAAAAAATAGGGAAGGAACTTCCCTAGTGGTCCAGTGGTAAAGAATCTGCCTTCCAGTGCAGGGGATGCGGCTTCAATCCCTGGTTGGGGAACTAAGATCCCACATGCTGCAGGGCAGCTAAGACCCAACGCAGCAGCCAATAAATAAATACATAAAAACTTTTTTTAAAAATAGGGAAGAAGAGAGAATCTCCCAAATGCTGGGCCTTCTATATAAACGCGTCTCAAAATTTATATTGCAAAAAAAATTATATTGCAAACCGGTCAGAAAGCTTCTCCTCCGAGCCATCCCCTTAAGGATGATTTAAAATGTCCCCATGGCACTGAGCAGTTGCAGAAAGATTGAGGACTAGCAAGATGGCAACAGCTAACTTGGAGAAAAACGAATGAAAAGAGGTGAGAAGTAGCTTAGGGTGACAGGGGACCAGAGATCTACAGAGAAAAATGGAAAAGCTTAACCAAGGCTGCTTGAGATATCATGGATCAACTCTGGGGCTGGCAGACTAGGAAGCAGCACCGGTTAAAAGTCACAGGAATGCTGTCTGCAGCCTTGCCTGCTGTCCTGAGAGGATGCAGCCTGTTACTGAGGGAGTGGCCGCATTCCAGGGCGCCCGTGTGGCGGCCTCCTCTGCCCACACACTTCACTTTTTAGATCTTGTCTGTTGCTCAGGTTCAGTTCTAGTTCTCTGAGTTTGCTCTCTCCTGGGAGCATTTAAATGACTTTCCTGACAGCTTTAAATCATTTTAATAAGCGGGGAAGTAGAAGGGTCATACTCTCTGGAATAGAAGGGCGATGGTTTGATGTCCTCTCCTTGGTCTGATTCACCAGATTCTTGGTGACCCTAGACAGGTCTGTGAGCTGGGTTTCAGCCTTTCCTTCTGTGAAATGGGAGAAGAGATTACAAGCAGGTCACATAGACAGCATCATTTCCACCCCGACAGCATCACTTCACCCCTTGGACCATTTTCCTCATCAGAAAGTGAAGGAGTTGCACTAAGTTCCTGAACTCTACAATTTGAATTGATAACAGATACCCAAAAACGTGTGTGACACACTGAAAATGCTTCATATTTTGATATAGGTAGACAGCCTTAATATAAAGATGGTGATAATTTCATCCCATTCCCCAGTTATGCAAGCCTCCATCCCAATCTCTGGGCAATCCTCTGGGAATAGCTTTGTGCTGACTTCTAGGGGAATGTAATTTTCCTGCCCACCACTCCAGGACAACGCTGGGAGAGACTGGTTCTCAGAATGTGTGAATAGATGATTCTAGATCACATTCCAAGATTCCTTCCAGCTCTGTGAGCTTGAGAAACAGTTGTACACTACCCACCCCCACCCCCCAGCCCTGCTCCTCTAACTACCTCTTCTTCCCCGATAAAACACATCGCTTCAACAGCCTGCAACTCGCCAAGACCCGTCGTAAACTTTAGGTAGTTGTGCAAAGTCAGAGAAGTGGGATTGGATCCAGTGTCAGTTGGATAGAAGGGATTCCATCGTCAGTGAAAACACTGACCTAGAATTCTAACTGCAGGACGACGTGTTCGTACTTGATGCAGCGACCAGCCTTTCAGCCTCAGCAGAAACACCTGGTGGGAGGATGGGCCTCAGCAGTCACAGGCTCTCAAAAGCTGCAAAGTGGCATCTCAGGGTCGCCAGGGCTTCCTGGTGGTCTCATGCCTCTCCTCACCCCACTATTTAAAAATTACCAACTTTTTAAAAGTTGATTAAGTTTTGAATATTCACTATGGAACGTTCTATAAAAATAATAAATATAATCTCTTTCTCCCAGCAACAAAGACTGTCAGCAATGTCATTTCTTCTTTCTTCCTGCCCTTTATAGTCATTCTAGAAGTACCATACCTCATGCTGGGGTATAGCCGTACATTAGGCAGGCGAAGTCTCAGCTCTCAGAGGAAGTAAGTACATTCTAGGGTGGACAATGAATAAGTACATGAGTGTTTCAGAGACTGGCAAGTTATGAGAGAAATGGCCCAGGAAGTAAAATGATGAGGGACTGGAGGTGGGGCTGGGGGTACTTTCGATAAGGAGGTCAGGCAAGACTTGCCAAGATGGAGCCTAAAATGGACAGAGATGGGCAGAGCCAGCCTTGGGGAGGTTAGAGGGAGAGAATGCTGGGGAGGGAAGGAGCCTGAGAGGGTCCTGGGACTGAAGGAGCAGTTTGGAGATTGAGCAAGTCAAGGGCTGAGCGGAGAGGTGACCAAGGACCAGGTCAGGGGGGTTTTGTGGGCCCATTAGGAGTGCGGTTCTAAATGTAATGGCAAGCTGTTACAGGACTTTAGCAGGGCAGTTACATGACATACTCCATGCATGTTTTTATTTATTTTTATTTATTTATTTTTATTTATTTTTTTTTTTTTGCGGTACACGGGCCTCTCACTGTTGTGGCCTCTCCCGTTGTGGAGCACAGGCTCCAGACGTGCAGGCTCAGCGGGCATGGCTCACAGGCCCAGCCGCTCCGCGTCATGTGGGATCTTCCCGGACCAGGGCACGAACCCGTGTCCCCTGCATTGGCAGGTGGACTCTCAACCACTGAGCCACCAGGGAAGCCCCATGCATGTTTTTAAAAGGTGACTTGCTGCTGTTTGGAGAATGGATTCTAAGGGGGGCAAAGTGAATGCAAGGAAACCAGGTCTAGGAATCTAGAAGAGCCCATGGGAGCCTGGACTAGGCAGGTGTTAGAGAGAAGTAGATGGACTGGAGAAAAGTTTGGAGGTAGAACAGACTTGCTAAGAGACTGAATAAGACAATGAGAAAAGATAAAACCTCCTCTGAACCCTTGCAGAATGGGGTGGGGGTAGTTCATTAATTATGGCAAGCGGTTTTCTGTCTCTAGAGGTGAAGACTTCAACTTTGGGACACACCTTTCTTTGCTTTAGGAAATGTATCACGGTAGATCCAGTATTTATAAATTCAGTCTTTCGCTCAACAGATCTTTATTGTGAGTTTACCTGGGCTAGGCACTGTTCTAGGTGTATTAGTAAACCAACCAGAAAAAAGCCGTGCCCTCACAGAGCTTACGTGCTACCACACAGACAATACACATAATAAATGAACCAATTATGTAGCATGTTAGAGGAGATTTGTGCTATGGAAAGAAGAGAGATGTTAGCAGGGTAAGAGATCTCAGGAGCACCAGGCATGGAGGGGAAGGCTTTCACATTAGGGTGTCCAGGGCAGGCCTCTTTGGGCAGATGGCCCTGATAAAATATAGAAGAATTCTATATAAACATATCAAACACCAGAAGCTCCCAGGAGGGCAGGGACTGTGCCTGCATTATATGTAATACATGGTAAGAATGCAGTATTTGTTGAATGAATGAATGAGTCTGAATGCATTTGTTAATGTCTTGTTAGGAGCTATAAATTTGTCTACATTTGAGTATTGTGACTCCAAAGAGGTGAGCTTTTTTTTTTTTTTTTTTTAGTATGGGAATCATTGTTATGTTTGGCTGTGTGTGAATAGAGATGGTTAATTGTTCCAGTGGTGGGGGACAGCTTTGTTTTTATTTTAATTTTTCATACTGGAATATTTCTATGTCATTAAAAAGTCTGTTCGCCATATACATAAACCATGAAACGTTGAACCAGTCTTCCCCTTGTTCCCATTCACTCCCCTCCGGCCACAGTGCCTGCCTTGCTCTCCTTCCATTTCATTTCTGTGATTACAGAAATGGCTCTCACCCATGGCAGCTTTGAATTTGAATTCTTGTTATTTTTGTATTAATTTTTGCTGCCTTCCTGTACCAAACACAAGCCAAAAAATAAATTAAATCACAATCACTGTTTATTTCTGAGGCAGTGTGTGTGGTCCTTTGGAGTTAGGAGTATGAGAAAAAGGGGAGAAGCAGGAAGATCCAAGTCCTGCACTGGCTCCACCCCCCCCCCCCATATCCCTGGCTTTGCTCTGTCTCCTTCCTTTGTCTTAGTATTTGATCAGCCCCCAGAAAGAAAAGGAAAGAACAAAACTACCACCAGATTATTAACACTACAAAAGTCATTTTAAAACTGAGATGATGGGGCTTCCCTGGTGACGCAGTGGTTAAGAATCCTCCTGCCAATGCAGGGGACACGGGTTCGATCCCTGGGCTGGGAAGACCCCGCATGCCGCGGAGCAACTAAACCCGTGCGCCACAACTACTGAGCCTGTGTGCCACAACTACTGAAGCCCACACACCTAGAGACTGTGCTCCACAACAAAAGAAGCCACCGCAATGAGAAGCCCATGCACCACAACGAAGAGTAGCCCCAGCTCGCCACAACTAGAGAAAGCGCACGCACAGCAAGGAAGACCCAATGCAGCCAAAGATAGACAGGTAGATAGATGATAGATAGATAGATAAATTTATTAAAAAAAAAAACAAACCCTGAGATGATGGTTTCTATTGTAGGTACACATAGACTTTGGACAGGTGATTAAACAAGTGTTCTGTGGTCCATTTTCATGCGTCCACGTGGGACCCTGGAATGAATGAGATAGCCCAGGTGAGTAATGCTGATCGAAAAAATGCATATGTATATGACCAGGGCCAGCATGCTGGGTGTGATGAATAGTGTGTCTACAGCTAGAGAGATGGTGCCAGGAGTTTTGTTCCTTTCTTTTAAAAAAAAAAAAGTAGTGAAATAAATACATTTTCAGGTTAAAAATATCTTGATGCTTTTTCTATATCAGAATCTTTTTAGGATGTCAGGAGATATAACCAGTATTCAGTTCCCTGTGTAATGTTGCCCACTGGTCCATAGACATCACTTCTCTTAAAATGATCCCCTTAGAGATTTTACTTGTGTGAATCTTGTGGTGGAATGCTCTCTATACTGATTATTTAGAAATGAAGCAAAAAGGGGAAATTGAGGGATGAACAGGCAGAGCACAGAGAATTTTTAGGCAGTGAAACTACTCTGTATGATACTATAATGATGGATACATTATACACTTGTCCAAACTTACAGAATGTGCAACACCAAGAGTGAGCCCTAATGCAAGCTGTGGACTTTGGGTGATAATGATGTGTCAATGTAGGTTCATCGGTTGTAACAAATGTACCACTCCAGTAGGGGATATTGATAATGAGGGAGGTTATGTGTGTGTAGGGAGAGGTGGGAGGTAGAGGGAAATCTCTGTACCTTCCTCTCAATTTTGCTGCAAACCTAAAACTGCTCTAAAAAATAGTCTATTAAATAAATGTTTTTTAAAAAGCAAAATGTGTGGGCTTCCCTGGTGGCACAGTGGTTGAGAGTCCGCCTGCCAATGCAGAGGACACGGGTTCGTGCCCTGGTCCAGGAAGATCCCACATGCCGCGGAGGGGCTGGGCCCGTGAGCCATGGCTGCTGAGCCTGCGCGTCCAGAGCCTGTGCTCTGCAACAGGAGGGGCCACAACAGTGAGAGGCCTGCGTACCGCAGAAAAAAAAAAAGCAAAATGTGTGAGCCTTGAAGGCATTGTGCTAAGTGATATAAGCTGGTCACAAAAGACAAATTCTGTATGTTCCACTTATAGGAGATACTTTTATCACTGAACCAAATTTGGGTTCAATCACCTGACATGCAGCAAAGCTAGTTTACTGACACCCATCTGTGGTGAAGGAAAGTATACCATTACTTGCAAGTGTCAAGCAAGGAGAATAGGCAGCTAATGTTCAAAAGACCTGAACTCCCAGATGGCTTTCAGGGAAGGGTTTTTAAAGGCAACATTAGGGCTGAGGGTTATAGGCGATCAGCTTGCTTGACTGATGGGGTGGGAGTGGGGGTAACAGGGTGATGTTTCGGGAATGTCGATCATCAACCTTGTGGTTCCAACCAGTCTGGGCTCTATGTGCTGGTGGGCAGCGTGCAGTTAACTTCTCCCACCTGGTGGGGGCTTTAGCACCTGCAAAACAATTCAAGGATATGACTCAGGATATTATCTACAGCCCTTGAGGAGGGGCTAAACGTCCTTGACTTTGTTTTATGGATAAACTGTTTTGTCTTGCTTGACTGCTTTCTTCTGTTTCTGCATTTTCTCACTTCTCTGATATTAAAATTGCCCTTTGGAACTCGGGGAAGGCCTAGGTGCCTAAAGCTGTTCTACAAACAAGAGGCAGGGGACACAGGGGTCTGTCCCCAGGAAGGCCCCATAGGGTCCTGTTCCGTCTCAGAGCAGTCAAATTCAGAGACAGAAAGTTGAATGGTGGTTTGCAGGGGCTGGGAGAGGGGGAATGGGGACATTGTGTAACGGGTACAGACAGAGTTTCAGTTTGGGAAGGTGAAGAAGTTCTGGAGATGGATGGTGGTGACGGCTGCACAGCCCTGTGAATGTACGAATGCCTCTGAGCTGTACATTTAAAGATGGTTTAAATGGTATATTTTACGTTATGTGTATTTTATCACAATAAGAAAGTAGGGTGGGGAAATAAACTGAGGTAACACAGTGAGTAGGGTAGATATATTTTCCTCTCAGTTGGGGTCAGAATGAAGAGTGTAATAGGATTGTGACTTTTAATTTCTTTTGCTACATAAACTGTGATGACTCCCTCGCCCCATTCCCCATTTTCTCTGGAAATAATGGTAAGGAAAAAGGATCTTCATCTCCAGCTACCAAAAGGGCAGCAGAAATAACCTCACCTCATTTCAAATAGGTTTCTTCCTTCCTCAGAGTTGCCTTCTCCTCTCTTCCTACTCCCCTCTAAACAGGACACCAATCTGACTGGAAATGGCAGCGAAGTCCACCTTTCACACATAGTAAGGGCTCAATAAATAATCCCTGTGAAGACTGATATTTACAAAATATTGCATTTCAGGAGAATCTACTAGGTGAGGAGGGGCCCACGTGAAATGCAGGGGTTCCCTGAGCTATCTTTATACACCTGCACTGCAAAATAGGCGAGGGCGACAGGATAATATTTTAAGATTATATTTTCCGCAGTGTCTTCCCTTTTCCTGTTCCCTTATTCAGGCAGGGCGAGGAGGGTGCTCCGTGTTGAATAAGGGGAAATACATGTCAGAATACTATAAAGCAGTCCTTAGAAGGAGAGCTGGTGGTCAGCAGGCTGAGTCAGGCCTGCAGGGAAGCTAGGTCGGACCCCTCACAATATTGATCTGTACAGTGTTGTCTGAAATTTGTAGGTGTTTAAAAGTTGTGAAATTTCACATAAAAATCTGGGTTTCTGGTTTCTCTTTAAATATGGGAAGATAGCTTGAGCAACCTTGGTTGCCTCACCTGGCAACAACCAGCTGGATCTGAGCTGCAGCTGTTGCATTTAGAATGGTGTAGTAGTTAGGATAACATAGCCCTTCAGATTTCAGTGGCATAACCCAGGAGAAGTTGATTTCTCACTCATGTACAACGAGTCCGGAGCAGGTAATTCAGAGACTGGGGCTCCTTCCTTTCTGTGTCTCCACCATCCCCAAGGGCCTTGGATTCTTTGATTTCAGCCTGTGGAATGGGAAAAAGGCAGTGGAGAAGCACACTATTCTCAACCACCTTGGTCTGAAAGTGACATCCTCTGTTTCATTCCATTGGTGGGTTCCAGTCACATGACCTGCCTTGATGCAAGGGGAGCTGTGAGATGTGGAGCCTGACAGAGACTCTATTCCATGGAAGGGGAGGCATAAATGTATGGTGGGCTGGTGCAGCTCTGCCACAAATGGGCATGTGCGTTTCAGTTCACCACAATCTTAACCACTGTCTTTCTTTCCCTAAGTGGCCCCGGCTTAAGGTGTCTGTGGACAGAATGTGAGGAAGAAACATACAAAGAGATGGATTCTTCTTAGAATGCAAAACAGATTTCCTTCGGTTGGAAGAAAGAGAGAGACAGAGGTCAGCATGTCCCTGGGCAGAGGGTCTGTGTGCCTTACTTCCCTGTAGTATCATCTAGGAAACTGCAAGGCCCTCAGAGGAATGACTGCATGGCATGTCTTGGCAGATGGGATGATAGCCACCCTGACCCCACCCAAATTTCCTGTGTTCCTCAGTGGGTCATAAAAGTGGTAGAAAGCTAATTTACTGAAGCAGCATATAGACTTCAACAGTGGAGAAAACTCAACTACATTTTCTGAGTAGGAGGACCAAATGGATGAGTGCTTCCCTCCCTATTCCATACCACAGGACTGTGTAAATCCCTGGGATTAAGGACTCCAGGAAGGAGGAAGGCTAACTCCCCCACTCCCCTGGTAGATTAGCTGCTAGGGGGTCTACACTAAGTCATATACAATAATGGATATGCGACAATTCTTGCACACCTGAGTTTATGGACTGACATTCATACCCTCTACTCAGTTTTGCAATTTTCTAAATGAAGGTGCTGAGGAAGGCGGTGACCTTGTTCATTTCAGCTTTTTCTAGAAACTTTGCCCTCCACCTCCCAAACCTAAAGCAGTACCTCCTATCCCAGCCCCATCCCTCCCACATACCACAAAAAAGCAAACAAAAGTCCTAGCCCTGTCAGTTTACAGATCTTTTCACTGAGGTGGTTGACGCTGGCTGGTGTGGTGGAAAGCCCCAGGGCAGGCATTATGTGTATTCCTGGCGCATCATTTTTGCTCAAAGATTTGGGAAAATATTTTTATAAGAAAATGGGTTAAATTAAGGAGTAAAAGGCAAAATTCACATTTCAAAAAAAAAATGAAATTCCAGACTTCAAAGGAACTTTTTTCTTGCAGGAAGGGGACCTCCCTGTTTCAGAACCCCATGTGGATCTCCACTGGAGTTCTTCTGAGAAGAACACTTCTGTGGAAAAGTTTGAGCCGCGCTGGCTCCGCGCCCGGCCTGGCTCTGGGCCTCTCCCCTGGCTTGGGCTGAGGCTCCTCAGGGGTATCGCGTTCTTGTTAATATCTGCTCACGTTTCTAAACTCACAGCTTGTCAGCGCCTACACAACCTGAGAGGTATTGCCAGGTTCCAGCTCGCTCTTTTCCCGAGGGGAAATGGAGAATCAGCAGCTTAAAAGGACTTGCCTGGGAAGCATCCAGGCTTCCCAGGCCAAGGCTTCACTCAGTGTCCTTGGCCACCTCCATCCCTTAATCCTGCTTTAACCCTTGGTCCCTTGGTGTTTTGCAGAGAACCTCATCCCCCACCCACCCACCCCCGGCCCATAGTTCACCCTGCAATTCCATCCTTGGCGGCCCTTCCTCCCCACTGGAGTATCTGGCGCCCATGGGGGTGCTTAGGAAAGTTTGGTGAATTAATGACCGCTGGTTCAAACAAATGCAGCAGAGCCCAGTCTAGGGTCTGGTGAAGATGTGGTTGGATGGGGGTGAGGGGTGATTTACTCCGCCATCTCCCAGTGCAGCCCAGAGAGAGGGGCTAGGGTCCGCGTTGGAGGACTGGAAAGCGCCTCATCAAGCGTGCAGAAGTACCAACGCAAGTTGGCAGGGGTAGCCTCCTCTCGCCGCCCAAGGTTCTCCGGCGGGAGCGCAGCCGAGCCGCCTGGATGGTGCAATCTCCCGCGCGCCTTGCATTGATCAAAAAAGGGGTTGAAACAGTAAACGCGAGGAGGAGCAACTGCTCTCGAGTCTCGACTGGGGAGCACGACCAATGGGGATGCGAGCCCCGTTGCACGAACCAATCAGTGCAGGGCCAGCGACAGCGCGGGCCAATGGGGGCGCCGGCTCGGCGCTGGAAGAGAGCACAGAGTCGGCGCCGGCTGCAGACTTGCGCTGCCCACGCTATCGGTCCTTTCCAGTCGACTCCCAGTTCCCGCTTCTGCACCATGGACTCCCTGATGCAGGTGGTCAACTTCGGGCCCGGGCCCGCCAAACTGCCGCGCTCGGTAAGTCCCCTCTAGCGCGCGCCGGCAGTGCGGTCCGGGCGGGAGCAGGCGCGTGGGTGGCTGTGCATCCCCGCACGGGGCTCCCGGATCCCCACTTCCTGCCCAGATTTCCCCGAACGCTCTGCACTGGCGTGCACTCCCAGTTTAGGATCTATCGTGGGTGGGCCTCTAGAAGGATACATTGGGGGAGGAACTCGGCGAGGTTTGCTTGTGCAGCTGTCGCTGGCGCCGGCTACGGGTGCGCCGCATGCAGAACCCTGCCCGCCCGGGCGTGCTGGCTCGCTGCGCTGCGCACCTGCAAACTCCGGCGCTGTGCCTTCAGTCCGGCCGGGCCGGGGGCGCGGCGGAAAACAAAAAGCTCCCAACTCTGCGTTCGCCTCGCCCCGCAGTGCTGCGAACCAGGCAGTGTTGAGTGGATGCGTGAATGGACACTGGGAATGAATGGTGAGTGAGGATTGCGTTAACTGGAGGGAACTGCAAACTGGAGGCCCGCGCACGACCCCTCGGAAGCAGTGTTGCCTTTAGCCAGCACTTGGAAACATTGCTTTTCAGAAATGTAAATTTAAAAGCCTTCAGTCTAGCCCAGGCTTTCCCTCTTTGTCTCTCAGATACCCCACCCGTCCCTAAAGCCTTTTTTCTCCCCTCTGTTTCACGCGTAGATTTTTTTTTTTTTCCAACTGGCGTGTCCCCTAAAGGCATTCTAATATTCAAATTCTGGTAGGCCTTGGGCTGCTAGCCCAGTTCGGTTCACTTTGTTCTGGAGCAAATGAGTGACTAAATTCTCCCCTGGGCCATTACCAGACCTTTCAAGTGCAAGTGGAACTTACTCCCTGCCTTCCCAGCTCCCAGCCGGGTTCCGGCTCCTCCCCTAACCTCCAAAACCCACTCCCTCCACATCCATTCTCCCCTCCCACCGCCCAAGCTGTGAAGGGGACCAAGTCTCTACTGCGCCTTGGATGCACTGACCCCTGCCGCTGCTGTTATATTTTTATTTTTCTAACCAGGATGACTCTGATGATATGTTGTAGCAACATGGTGCATAGCCAAGTGTTTTACAATTATCTGCTGTTGAACTGAGTAGAATCTCCCTGGGACAGAGACTTCTCTGTGTTGTGATAAGAGCAGAGAATCTTAATTGTAGAAGGGAAAGGACATTTTGCTTTTCTGGGGGCAGCGCTAGTAGGAGCTGAGAGTACAGGGCTTCGTTTTTTCTTAGTTATTGCGGTCTGTTTTAGGTGAGATTCCCTGCCAGAGCTGTGCAAACGTTTCCTCTACCCTCACCATTTTTTCCCCTCTCTGTGTTTTGGAGTCTTCTGCACATTTGTTTCCTGTGTAATTTGTTCTGCATTTATTATAAAGGCAGTTGTTATCAGTAGTACAATTATTTATTATTTATTTTCCTGGGAGGATTTATGCCCTCCTGTGTGCTCTTCAAGCTGGGAGGGGGGGCAGATGTTGCTATTTATGTGTCTTCTTGATTTAATTGAAGTATAAGGATTAGAGAAGCTTTGCAAACTGTTTTTGACTGTAACCACAATGAAAAATATATTTCACAAAATGAGCAAGTACCTGCACATAATTAAAACAAAAGGCTTATGAAATATTTAGCCTAATGACTACAACATGCACAATTTTGTATTCTATTCTGCTTTGGTCTGTTCTAGTTCATTAAAAAATAATGAACTTTTCATAATTGAACTTTTCATTAAAAAATTATGAACTTTTCATAATGAACTTTTCGTTGTGGTATGTGGACTTCTCATTGCAGTGGCTTCTCTTGTTGCGGAGCACAGGCTCCAGGTGCACGGTCTTCAGTAGTTGTGGCATGCAGGCTCTGTACGTGTGGCTCGCAGGCTCTAGAGCGCAGGCTCAGTAGTTGTGGCGCACAGGCTTAGTTGCTCCGCGGCATGTGGGATCTTCCCAGACCAGGGCTCGAACCCGTGTCCCCTGCATTGACAGGTGGATTCTTAACCACTGCGCCACCAGGGAAGCCCTAGATTATGTTTTATGAGGTCTTTAGCCTGTATCTTTTAAGGGAACCTCCTTTGATGGCAGGATGCTTCTACAGAGGGTTTATCTCACCTATTTTGTGTACATTTTTAGAGCATTTCTTTCTCTCTTTTTACTTTATGGCAGATTGCTCATACACAAAGGTAGAGAGGGAATAATATAACTAAATTCATGCACCCACCCAAAATTTAACAACTAAGGACATTTTGCCAATCTTGTTTCAGCGCTCCCTGCCCCATACCCTCTTTCTCCCCTTCTGCCCCTGGATAATTTTAAAGCCAATCACAGATATCGTGTCATTTCACTCGTAAACAATGCAGCATGCATCTCTGATAAGGGCTTTCTATTCTTCTTACTGAAGTGTGTGTGTATATATATATACATATATATGTATATATATACATATATGTATATATACACATAAATCTACGTAGATACATATATGAAATAGGTGTTTTTCTTTCAGTGTGTAGTAATTTACATTTAATTGCCTTTGGGAAAAAAACAATGAGGCACCTCCCTAGAAAGTGAGCTATGTGTTTGGGGGTGGGGGTAGGGAATGAGCCTTGCCCCCCACCCGTTTCCTGGCACTGGAAGATTGGCCATAAGATGGGTCCCACCTGTCCAGTTGTCCTTGTAAGGCAGACTGTGGTTATGGGATTGCAGTGATCTTACAAGATGGGTCAAGGGGCTGGACTGGGGCATACAGCTAAGTACCTCTGGAGCCACAGCTGAGATTCTTCACCTGCAAATTGGGGATGAGAATATCACCTTCAGGGCTGTTGTTGAGGGGAGAGTGCAGTACATCAGTACCCCTGACGAACCTTAATTCACAGCAGGTGCTTCCTAATTCCTGCCCACCCCACCCATCCCAGCAGACCAAAAAGATGGAAAATTGAGTTATCAGTTTAACTTGGGCCTAATTGATTTTTTTGTTGTCCCCCAGAACTTTATGCTTTTTGTGCCTTTGCTGTCAGAGTGCCAATGCAATTGTGGAAGGGACATTTTTCTAGGGAATTAGACTTTTCCCAAAGGTCTGAAGTTGACAGTTAAAGAACTGTTATCAGAAAACTTCTATACTTGATCTTTTTTTAAGTCCAAGTGAGTTTTTATCTCTAAATTCATACCTTTGGAAAAACTGTCTTAGCATCAGTCACGTTGCATAATTTCACTCTCAACTTGAGTGTGAGTTGCATCATCGGGGCTCTGTGGGGATAGGGGGAGGAAGGGGATTGGCTGTGGGCAGGGACACAAGCTTCTTCACAGGCCTGGTGGGTGGATCCTCTCCCCTGTCCCTCCCCCACTGCAGTTTGTATGTCCAGAGTTGTGCACAGCATATTGAAATCGTCTTAAATTTTCTTTTGTTTTTTTCCTAGGTATTGTTAGAGATACAAAAAGAATTATTAGACTACAAAGGAGTTGGGATTAGTGTTCTTGGTAAGATTTACTTTTGGATTCTGTGAATGTCCAGGATTCAAAGGGAACCAATTAAAATGCATCATCAAGCCTAGAATTTCTACTGGGTCTTCCTGAGTTATTTCAAATCTTTGGAAAAGATATTGTAGATATATTTTTAAATTTTAATAACTTCCGTAGCATGTTTGATCGAAGCAATTTTGAAAGCAACATAAATGCTGGTGAGGGATTTATGTCTCAGCTTACAGTCGCATCATTGGTTTTTGCTATGCATAGGATCTGAGATCGAAAGATCCTGTACGTTTACATTAACAGTGCCCAAACATTTATAAAATTGCTTCACATTCATTTTACAGTTTTTGCTGTTCTTAAACATGAACTCATTAATGTTGAAAAGTACACAAGCCTTTTTTTGAAGATCTTGCATGTTAATAAGTTCATGAAGTTTCTTTGATTTCTGAAATTTACTTTTTTTAAAATTTAATTTTCTTTTTCTTTTTTGATATTTCCAAAGGCTACAGACTATTAAGAGATTGTAGGTTTAGCTGTGTGCTCATTGCTATTAAATTTTGTTCCTGTGGGTCTGGCACACGCACCTAGATTTCTGTGAAGTGAGAGCACAGTGTGGAATTTTGTGCTGATGTCCTGAGGGCAGCATTTGCATACAATTCCTGTCTGTGAGAAAGATGTGAGTGATCAGAGACCAAAGGATAAATTAGTACATGGCTCACTCAGTGAATATTGCCGCTTTTGAAAAATCATTGTGCTGTGACCATAAGGTTAAAATGTTTGCAGTTTGAAAATCAGTTTGGATTTTCCCTTAAAGTAAGTGTGGCCCACAATTTGAATGGAAAATAACTGACATTTCCCTTTGTTATTTGATTTGCAAATTTTGTAGTTACAGCTACAGTTAACTTTTGTTGCTTTGGTTTTGAACTGGAAATTTTTTTCTTGTTTTTCTTTCCACAGAAATGAGCCACAGGTCATCAGATTTCTCTAAGATTATTAACAACACAGAGAACCTTATGCGGGAATTATTGTAAGTTTAAAATTTTAAAGACAAAATTGTGTTACTCTTGTTTGGTAATCCATATACGTGGGTGTCTGTTGCATTATTTTCTAGACTCTGCTGTGTGTTCAGAATATTCCATTCTTACAAATAATCTTGTTAAGATTCTCCCAAATTCACTAGATCAGTACATAATGCTTTTTATTTGTTCCTCATCCTGCGTTTGTATTTTTATGTGGTTTTTCCAAAGATTTGAAATCATTTTATCTGGGAAAGATTTTTTTAGCACTGTGGAAGTTAAACTGGCTTAAAAGGGATTTAAATGACAAAGAAGTGGTCATCTTTTTTTTTTTTTTTTTTTTTTTGCGGTACGTGGGCCTCTCACTGTTGTGGCCTCTCCCGTTGCGGAGCACAGGCTCCAGATGCGCAGGCTCAGCGGCCATGGCTCACGGGCCCAGCCGCTCCGCGGCATGTGGGATCCTCCCTGACCGGGGCACAAACCCGCGTCCCCTGAATCGCCAGGTGGACTCTCAACCACTGCGCCACCAGGGAAGCCCAAGAAGTGGTCATCTTTGTCAGCATAATTAACTATAACTTAGTTCACTGGCTCTTAAAGTATTGCCTCATACAACCTGTCAGAATCAACTCGTGGGGGAAGTAGTAAAAAATTCAAGTGCTGGGCCCCATCCAGACCTGTTGAATCAGAGCCTTTGTACAAACTTCATTTTTAACGGGCTCTTTGGGCAATTTTAAGGGTTCTGAACTCTGGGAACTGCTTCTCAAATGAACTTTCCTAGTTATCTGCACTGCTCTTCTCACCCAGAGGAAACTGTGTTCTTAAATAGATTGCTGCTTAAAGGAGAGGTTTTATATATTATATAAATATATTCACATAGAAATATGAATACGGTCATCTTGAAAACAAAACATTGTGGGGTTTTTTTTCTGCTCACAAAACTAGTGCACGTTCATGGTGGAAAGTTTAGGGAAAAAACAAACTCACAAAATCAACCGTAATTATCCATAACCCCACCAGTCAACAGTAATCACTGTTAACGTTTTAGGATCCATCCTTGCATTGTTTCATTAACAAAATTGGAATTATACTAATTATTTAATAACTTTCCCTTTAAATTGCATTGATAGAATGCTTCAGATGGGGCGGGCTTGGTGACATTTTTGTGAGGAGCCCTCGAAACCCGTGCTAATGTCCGTGTTAGGAGCCGGTAATCATCTGCTTGGGTTAGCACGCCAGGGCTGCCTGCTGGGTCCCTGTCATGTTCACAGAACAATCGCATCCTTCATGGGGTGGGTACTTGGAATGTTGGCCCAAGAGATATGGCATTTGACCCACATGCTTGTGAGCCTTTCCAGCCTGAACTTCCGGTTCAATTTATGGGCCGATTTCTTTGTACCCTTGAACCTAGACCTCTGTCTGGTGTCCTTCCATCCAGTTCTTGGCCTTGTTCACTGCCCTGCATCTGAATAACATAAACCAGGAACGCTGCCTTGGGCTGCCATCCTCCCAGCTGCTGACATGGTTAGAGTCTCCTAAGACCTGTCTGCGTGCTTTGCTAGCCTCCTGAGCCCTGGATATAGGCAGGCACGGTTCAAAACCAGATATATGCACGCCATCCCTCGTGTTGGAGAGACCAAGACCCTCTCACATTGCCCTGCCCTTTGGTGCTTTCCTTACACCTCTGTGCTGGAGCTCTGTCCCTTGGCCGTCTGCCTTCTGTGTAACCTGTTCCCAAGCTCTGACATTGCTCAAAGGCTTGGGTCCAGTTTCCCTGGCCTGAGCTGGCCTTACCCTACTGCCTGTAGCCATGCCAATCACCATTTTAATTTTCCATGTTGCAATAAAATATTTTTGCTGTTAATCTTGATATATATTGGGTAGGTGATACATGCTTAGGTCTAAAGGATTATCAAAGATCCTTCTCCAGTGTCCACCTGGTTAATAGCATGGACCAGCACATATATACTTGTAGGACTTTTGGTTGCAAGTGACAGAAGCCCAGCTCTTGGCTTACGCAAAAAAAAAAAAAAAGAAAGAAAGAAAGGAATGTATTATCTCATATAACAGGAAAGTGCAGGAGTGATTTAGGAGCTCACATGATGTCAGGAGGGTCTTTTTCTCCATCTCCTGGCTCTGCTTTTTTATGTTGGCTTCACCAGATGGCCACCAGTGGTTGCAGGTTTAGCTCCTACAAGTTCTTTATTTCCCTCAATAGAAACAGCTCCTCTTTTCTAGAAGTTTGGATCCAGGTCTCAGAAGCAAACCACACTGGCCAGCTTGGGTCACGTGCTCATCCCCTGGAGCTGGGGTTGGCCACCCTTGAACCAGGTGGACCGAGAGTGGCAGCCGATGCTTCCCTAAAGGAACAGCAGGGTGTTACTAGCTCTGTCCAAAAAGTAACCATAGGCTTCCACCACAGGGCCCAGTAAATATCTGTGCAAGGAATTGAGTAGATAAATGACTGGGTTGGGGAAGGCAGAGATGGGGCTTGACCATCGTTCTTGTAGTGTACCCACCCCAGGGTAAAGTGCTGGAAGAGCATCACTCATTCTCAATTTTTGACCCTGTTTACTGTCACCTTTGCTTCTGCCCAGAGCCATTCCAGACAACTACAAGGTGATTTTTGTACAAGGAGGTGGGTGTGGCCAGTTCAGTGCTGTCCCCTTAAACCTGATTGGCCTGAAAGCAGGAAGGTGTGCCGACTATGTGGTGACGGGATCCTGGTCAGCTAAGGCCGCGGAAGAAGCCAAGAAGTTTGGGACTGTGAATATTGTCCACCCCAAACTTGGGAGTTACACAAGTAAGTGCTGGGAGCTGAGCTGGACAGTGAAATGCTGGCTGGCAGGTGGTCCCTCCTCAGCTAGCAGGAGTAGTTAGTCTGATACCATTTAGATTGGCTGCCTGTTCCTGTTAAGATTACTAACGGGCTGCTGCAGAAAGAGTATGCCTGGGCTGCTGCAGAAAGAGTATGCCTAGGCTGCTGACTTAGCTGCAAAGCCCTGGGGCTGGTTTGGCTTTAGGTATGGCTTGATCAAGGGCAGCCTACAGTGTCTCCCGGTTCTGGTGTCTTTCCGTGTCTCCTCCACAGTCAGGAAAGCTGCCGCCTCCTTTTTAGAAGATGGCTGCAGCTGCTCCTGACCTTGTATTGTCTCACGTTTCAATGCCTTCGCTCATGCATTCCCAGTAACAGTCTCACGTCTCCTGTGTCCCATTCTGTATCAGCCAAGCGGCCTTGCCTGAGTTGCATTGTACCTTCGGGGCTGTGGGTGGAACCGGTTCTACTGGAACTACATGGGCTGAGAGTCGCGGAGGCTGACGCACACAGGAAACTGTCAGTGGACATAGGATGGATGGATACTGGGCAACAAGGGAAAAACCCAAATACTCACCACGCCATTCTTGAAGATTATTTGCCCCCAGTAACAGTCCAAGGGGTGGGATGGGTCATCCCTTTAGGATGTTGGTGGTGATTGTAATGTGAGATGGATAGGGTGCTTTCACTTGTGAATGCTCTGGGATCTGTCTTCCCCTGCTAGGGGAGGGGCGTCATTCCTGGTTGCCTCCTATCTCCCTAAGGAAAGAGGGGAGGAAACGTGTGGAGTCCCCAACTTGTCTCCTGTGATAGAAATTCCAGATCCGAGCACCTGGAACCTCAGCCCGGACGCGTCCTATGTGTATTACTGCGCCAATGAGACCGTGCATGGAGTGGAGTTTGACTTTATCCCTGATGTGAAGGGAGCAGTGTTGGTCTGCGACATGTCCTCAAACTTCCTGTCCAAGCCAGTGGATGTTTCCAAGGTAGAGTGTAAAAGAGGCCTGCGCCAGCGGGGGATGGGTCGGGGGGAACCAGCCTCTCGGTTTCTCTAAGGACATTTTAATATATACCAGAATGGGGAAAGGCTGACAGTCTGGGTTGTCAGAATGTTTACGTCCTGACATACCCAGCCCTGTGTTAATCGTCGTCTCCCAGGGGTCACACTTGAGTCCTTGGGGAATTCATCTGCCTCTGAGAGTGGCGCTTAGAAAATTCTTTTGTCAACATCTTGGAAGTTACTTGCTGTCATCAAGGAAAGCTTGGGGGGCTATGAATGAGCCCCACCTTGCTTTGTACCCAGCTCAGCTCCAAGAGCATGGACGTGACATGTAGATTTCTGAGCAGCTCCCCAGGTGCATGCCGTGGGGGGTATGATAGCTGTAAGGAATTTAAAACAAACTAAGAAGTAGCCTGCCTTTTAAAAAGTTGTGGTAAAATATACTTACCATAACTTGACCATTTTAACCAGTTTTAAGCGTACAGTTCAGTGGCATGAAGTACACACACACTGTTGTGCAGCCATCAGCACCATCCGTCTGCAGAACCTTTTCTTCCCAAACTGAAACTCTGTCCCCATTAAACAATAACCGCGGTCCTTCCTCCCCCCAGCCCCTGGCAACCACCATCCTACTTTTTTTATTGGTCTCTGTGAATTCAACTGTTCTAGATAACCTCACGTAAGTGGAATCATGCAATATTTGTCCTTTTCTGTCTGGCTTTTTTCACTTAGCATAATGTCCTCAGGGTTTGCCCATGTGGTAGCATGTCAGAACTTCATTTCTTTTTAAGGCTGAGTAATATTCTGTTGTATGGATGTACACATTTTGTTTATATCCTGCTTTTTACTTTCACTCACCATGCACTGGCAATTCTAAACAATGTCAACTATAAAATACTCCCTGTCGAGCCACACTGTCCCCCCTCCTCCCACTTGGGATGCCACTGAATTTTCCTACAGGTTTCATGGGGAGACATGGAAGAGGGTTCTACATCTTACATGAAAAAATTTCCCAAAGTATCTTTAAGCATCTCTTTTTTTCTAAAATTTCTTCTGTCTCAGGCAGCTTGTCCCATTATTTCTCAGTGTCTTCTGATTATCCCTTTACACAAATATAAATGGATAAAAAAATGGATTTCTTTAGGTTACCAAGGACAGCAGCCTTATTTTAAAGATGGGCTTGGACGTAGAAAAGAGGTATACTAGAGTGAATACGAATAGATACAAGGCCTCCACAGTGATGAGTTTGGGCTGGCCCCTCCCTGGAGAGAAGGATCAGACAGATTTGTAATCTGCAGGCTCTGAACTCTTGAGTATCGATTTGCTGTCCCGGATAGAGATTCCTTTAGAGAAGGGAATGCACTCCGAACGGGATTAAAATAGAGTCACTTCCTCATAAAAATTGTGCTTTGGAAGGAGATTGGGAAGTTTGACTACATTTATGAAAAATGACCCAGTGCATCTAGAACAGCAAGCTTTCTCTTTTGCAGTTTGGTGCAATTTTTGCTGGTGCCCAGAAGAACGTTGGCTCTGCAGGGGTCACGGTGGTGATCGTCCGAGATGACCTGCTGGGGTTCGCCCTCAGAGAGTGCCCCTCGGTCCTGGATTACAAAGTGCAGGCCGGAAATAACTCCCTGTATAACACACCTCCCTGCTTCAGGTAACTCCAGGGTATGGCTTGGGGACCAGTGAGGAGGTCTCAGTATTTCCCATCAATACTAGTTGACTTTTTAAAGTAGGGCATGATGCCACGAATCAGTGATCTATTAGCCCAGATATCCTATTACGATTCTCTGCCCAGGTCTTCCCTGGTGGCGCAGCGGTTGAGAGTCCGCCTGCCGATGCAGGGGACATGGGTTCGTGCCCCGGTCTGGGAAGATCCCACATGCCGTGGAGGGGCTGGGCCCGTGAGCCATGGCCGCTGAGCCTGCGCGTCCGGAGCCTGTGCTCCGCAACGGGAGAGGCCACAACAGTGAGAGGCCTGCGTACCGCAAAAACAAACAAACAAAAGAAGATTCTCTGCCCAGTTCACCTCTCCCTTGTCCCCGCTCTGTGCACTGTTTGATCAGCTTTCCTTGCCTTTCTTTTGGCATGGTTTTGTTTGATCTTGGTAGCCTTGGTGGTTCACCATTAACCCGAAAGCTTTCTGCACAGGAAGTGTCATGCTTGCTTCTCAAACAACCAGTGCGGCTTTGGAGAAGGACTTTCAGAGGCCGGGCTACTGGTCTTTTTCTTTCCTTACTGGGTCTGCTTGAAGCTGGCTGCCTGGCATCTAACACACTGGCTGGAACAAACGCCTCTCTGGTTTTTCACCCAGTCTGCAGGGGTCCTGTTAGCCTGGCTTCCCCTTATCCGAAAGAGAGGCTGCATTACAGCACTTTTGGGGAGAGTAAGGCTACCCCACCGTACAGTCTTTTAACTCCCAGACTCAGGTAGTTTGTGAAAATCTTTGTGACACCTAGGATTTAGCAATTGCCTGAGAGATTTTACTACTAACAAGCTGTGTGACCTTGGGCAAATTGCTTAACCTATCTGTGCAGCAGGTGTCTCCAGGAGTAATTGGTTGCTGTGAGGATTGAATGATTAATACATATGTATAAAATGTGCTTGGTGAGTGCCTGGCTCTCAGTGACTTATAAATGTTAGCTGCTGTATTATTATTGTGGTTTCTGTTTTATCCCCAGCCTTAGCAGCGGGGATAAAAGAGCCAGAGTCTATAGATTATCTTATCTTTCCAGGGCAGCTATGATGTAAAATAGTGATGTGTATGACCCTCTTTATCTCCCAAGCACCCTAGGAGGTGGGTACTCTTATTATTATTCCCATTCTGCAAGTGAGGAAGCCAAAGCCATACTTGAAGAAGTGGCATAGCCGGGGTTTGAACCCAGGCGGTCTGGCTTGAGAGCCCAGGTATGCACACCCTGTATCTTTGTGCTCTTCTCAAGCAAAACTCTCAGTGTGGGTTTGCGTTGGAAAGATCCCATCTCTGGAGAGCAGTTGGCTCCTGGGAGTCCAGCTCTCTGAGTCTCCCGGGTTTTCCAGGGATGGTAGAAGTTCTCTAAAAGAGCGTACGAAGAGGGGCTCGGGCTGGTACAGGCCGCAGCTCTGTGGGGTTGGGGCTCTGTGAGAGGTCTCCCTCTGAGGCGCTGCCTGCAGGAAATTTCTTCCACATAATTTACCAGGGGAGGAAAGGAGCTTTTTCCAAAGTTAGAATTCTGATGGAAATTTTTGCTGGTTTTCTGTGCGGCTCGCATGGGCCGGAGCAGCTTCTCACTTTGTGTCCCCTGCTTTCCTCGGGGCACGGAGGGCTTCAGTGCTTACTCTCCTGGTCACCTGTCAATCCCACTCTGTTTCACCCCGGTTGAAAGTGCTTCTGAAGTGCCTGGTAGGGATTGGGGGGCAGGGCTGAACCTCTCTCACCTGCCCGTCTTATCTCTGGGGTTTCTGGCAGTGGAAAAACCGGTGACCACCGGCCAACTGGGAAAGGAGCAGTGCCGTGCTGAGCGGTGCAGGACAGTTGGGGAGCCTGAGTGCAGGGCCCCTGGAGAAGGAGCTTCGGCTCCAGGCTGTGAGGTGGCAGGAGGTGGCGGGAGGTGTCTGTCCTTACCTGTTGGAACGTGCAGCCAGGGCCTGGCTTGCAGGCAGGTGAGTCTTTCCGGGGGTGGGGCAGAGGCCACCACAGCTCCGCGAGTGCGATGGTGGGAGAAGGCAGGGAGAGCCCTGGCCCTGAAATGGGGCCTGAAATGGGGCTGGCAGTTCTGATCAGAGCAGGGGGAGCTGTCACGCCCTCTGGAACCTTCTCCATGAGTGACCGGGAAGCACATTTTTAAAAACTCCAATGGATATGTGTTAAGATGCAGTCGGGTAATATTAGAGTGAAAAATCAGCAGAAACAGTGAGAAAGCAGGTCAGTCTGTCTAGTGGGAGATAAAAAGGTCTGGAGTCAGACCTGGTGGGCACTGAGAGAAAGTCCTCCTGTGAGTGACTCAGAGAGAGTCATTCCCCTACCAGCCCCTGTGCAGGCCTCCACCCCAGGCCCTGACCGGTCGGGTCAGCTGGCCAACCTGGGCACCTGGGGTTGGGGCACAGGCTGGGGGAGGGCAGATACTCCCCGCCCAGAGCCTTCCTGCCCGAAGAGTGGGCTCAGCCAGACACCCAGAAACAAGGGTGGAAAAGGGGCGAAGTTTCCTCTCCAGACAGATCAGAAGAGTGAACACTGAGACCATCTCAGGGCAGGATCGCTAACAGTATTTGATCAGAATCATATAAACGTGGAGGACCAAAGAGATTGGGTTAAAGGTATTCTGACCCAAGACACCCCTTGGTGTCTTGCTTTCTTTTACCCCGAAAGAAGAGAAAAGGAGAAAAGTAAGTCTGTATAATTGAGTAGTTACCCTAAATCTATGACTTGAAAAACTTGGATTTCATTTGGGGTACTTCAGCTTTCAAGATTAGAACATTGTAGTTCATGCAGTGAGAACAAGCAGTGAATGGAGAGAGGAAGCTTTGTGCAGAGCACCCTCCCCCCGGCCCTGGATGTAAGAGGATAAGGCGCCCAGAACACTGCAACTTTGTATTACATGGAAGCCCTTGAAAATGTCCCAAGTTTGAAAAGAAGCTCTTTTTTTTCTTTTAAACTCGGAGCCAAGTGACCACAGGCCCCGGGCGGTTTGAACTGAGCCTTCCTGTAGTTGCCTGTAGCCCTGAGCAGTGAATTGGGGTGGAATAAAGGACGGCGTGGGCGTTCCTGGGCACTAAGCCCAGTTCATGGACAAGCAAACGGATGCCTAAACTTCCCTTCTAAGCCCACAAGACATTTTTACTTACCACGACTAACTAGCTGTAGTGTGAGGTAAAGTAACTAATAAGAAACAAAATGACCCTAGTGACCCAGGCCGCCTTACTTATCAGCATAGGAGTGTGGGCTGCCAAGGGGGCCTAGTACTTCAGAACAGCCAGGGAGAGTTTCCCGGGGAACTTTCTGGTGTGCTTTTCTAATCCCTAGTGCCCACAGAGTATTTCTTGTTGCCTTAAAAAATTAACACATGGTCTTGGCAAAGATTCCTGAGGCGAGCAGAGCCTGCGGGGTAACCATTGTTAACTGCTTGCTGTGTAGGGCATATGCAAACAGAGCCGTATGTTTAATTATAAAGATGGAACTTTACCATATAGGCTGTTCTGTGAATTCTTTTTTCTATCCAGCAACGTTCTGTGAACACTGCCATGTCAGCTCAGACGCCTGCCTTTTTTCCCCCTTTGAATTGCTGAGTGATATTCCAGAGAATGGATCTGCTGTGATTCACGTAGTCATTTAATGCGCAGGCTGAGACAGTGTACCTGCACTGTGTGGGGCAGGGGACATTTTAGAAGTGAAGCCGTACTCAGTTAAAAGTTAACCCTGGTTAGTGGGGACCAAGTTTCAAAGCTGCATAAGCATTTTAGGGCCCCTGTGTTTTGAAGCTTTCGGATTGTATGGGGGTAGAAGCGTGAGTTAATAATGCATCGGCAGCTCCAGTCGACTCACAAGGCCGGACATCCTTTCACTCCAGGGGCATCTGGTCTCCGGGAGAGCCTGCTTCCTCTGAGCCCCGTACCTCACGCTGAGGCTTTGTAGACCAAGGCTAAAGGTGCTGGTTCTGGGCAGCGTGTAAAATGGGTGGGCTATCTGCTGACTGTGCCTGCTCGGATCTCATTAAGATCAGCCAGAGGGCTTCCCTGGTGGCGCAGTGGTTGAGAGTCCGCCTGCCGATGCAGGGGACGCGAGTTCGTGCCCCAGTCGGGGAAGATCCCACATGCCGCGGAGCGGCTGGGCCCGTGAGCCATGGCCGCTGGGCCTGCGCGTGCGAAGCCTGTGCTCTGCAACGGGAGAGGCCACAACAGTGAGAGGCCCGCGTACCACACACACACACACACACACACAAAAGATTAGTCAGAGAGCGTGGGCAGTGAGTCTGGGCATAGGGGTGAGTCACACAGCAAGAGGGAAGTGTGTTGGTGCTGAGGTCTGGCTGGGACTGTGGACCTGGCCTAAGCCTTTGCTGCAGCCTTGATTTGATGAATCAAATAGCAGCAGCTTGGGAACCCTGGGGTAACAGAGCTGCAGGTAGAAGTGAAGCTCGGCTTCCAGAAAGTGCTGTTGAACCGGCAGCCACCCGCAGGTGGCTCGCTGTGATTGGATCACGTGGCAGGGTGTGCGGCTGTGGTTTGTGGGGGAGTGAGCAGTTTGGGGTTAGATGGAAATTCGAGAGCACCTTACGGAACAGAGAAGTGGGAGGGCAGCACCGTATCTGGAACACATGCCTACACGTCCACACACGCGCACGTGTGCTGTGATGCCCCTGGAGCGGCTGCTCTTGGCAGCTGTGTCTGGCTTGGTGCCAGCCTGGCTGCCCCGCTGGCAGGTGAGAGAGTGGGTGAGGTTCCTGGAGCCCCTAGTAACCCAGAGGCCTTTGTTACTGTGGAAAGAGCTGGGGCTTTGGAGTCGGACCATCTGGGGTTGGAATCCTGGCTTTCTCAGCCACTTATTAGATGACTTTAGCCAAGTTAAGCTGTCTGAGCCTGCCTGTTTCCTCATCTGTAAAGCGGGATAATGGTAGTTCTGGCCTCGGATTTTTTTGATCAATATAAGGGAGAGTCCTGGACCGCTGAACAGTCCTTCCCCTCTCTTTCTTCTTTCTCCTTTGCTCCTCTGATTTCTCAGCCCTTATACAGAGAGCTCCAGCCGAGGCTGGAAATTATTCAGAGGCTATTTTCTGCTTTGAGCTCCCTCGCCGCTGCCCCTAGCTACCATTTCTCATTCCTCCCAGGGCTGTCTGGGGAGCCAGGCTGGGGAAGCTTCCACCGGGGCTACCGCATGGTTCTGGGTGCTGGCTGTTCTCTGCCCAGTGCCCGCTGGGCAGCCCAGCGTGGGCTCTGCTACCTTCTGGGGTAGAAACACCGGGATTCTCCACGTGCCTGGAGGCAGTGAACGAGCCAGTCAGGTATCTTGGGCTTCCCTGGGACAAGCTTCTGGTGTTCGAGCATTTTCCCCTCCCCACCCTGTCATGGTGTTAGTAAGTAAGCGAGGAGGCAGCTGTGTCTGGGGGTCCCCACCCCAGATCTCTGCGGGACATTGATGCTCAGCAACTAAGTTTGCACAGATTCTTATGGGGGACCTTTGTCCCACTCATACAGAGGCCATTGCTGAGCACAGACCTTTTCCACGCTCCCAGTTCGAGGAGGATGGTCTCTTTTCCCCGGGAGACCTCTGCTCCTGTCCCGTGGGCTTTCAGTGAGGTGCACAGAGAGCCCTCAGCACCTTTTTATTTTTTATTATTTTTTAATTTTTTGGCTGTGCCGCGTGGCATGTGGGATCATCGTTCACTGACCAGGGATCGAACCTGTGCCCCTTGCAGTGGAAGTGAGGAGTCTTAACCATTGGACCGCCAGGGAAGTCCCCTCAGCACCTTTTTAAGCAGAGGGGCTTTCAGAAGATCACTGGGAAAACCATCCGCTGCTCTTCAACGTCTTGTGTTTTGGGCTTAGTTTTGAGCACTTAAACTAGTAAAGATACTACTAATTACACCTGCCATGTGCCAGCCCTGCACTAAGCCCTTCACCCAACCCATTTCCTGCAGTCCCCCCAAGAGCACTGAGGTCTCTAAGGGACAGAGTTGATATTCTGGCTCGGTAAGCGATGCACCCAAGCTCTATGCAGGGCCGAGGTGCGGCGGGTCCTCCTGGAACCGCATCCCACCCCGTCTGCACTCCTGTGTCTCAGATGAGCCTCCTTCAAATGTTCCTCGTCGCTCTTACCTCATAACTCACCGTTTCACCAACACACAATTCTGCCTCTTCTCATTCCCAATTCAGAAAAGCCTATGGAGGGCTCTGATTGGTCCAGTTAAGTCCCCTGCTCAACTCTGAAACCAGGGGAGCAAGGGACCCCGCTGGGTCCTCCTGCTGGGTGGAGTTAGGAAGGGCAGGGCAGCTGAAATGCTGGGTGTCCACCGTCGGTTGGCAGGCCTCCCCGTTTCCAGGTGGGAAAGTCGAGATTTGGATCCCTGGGGTGACTAATCCTGGGTAATCTGTTGGGGCAGCACTGGTTCTAGAGTCAGGACTAGGACTTGGAGCCTAGGCTTTTGGGCACTCTGCCACCCTGCCTCCGCCCGGTGGTGGGCTGTGCGCCGGGGCTTTGCGGGAGGAAAGGTGAACACTGTGCTTCCAGCCTTCCAGAACTGCAGGGTCCAAGACACGGGCGCCCAGGAGTAGAGAATAAAGAGCCAGTGGTAAAAACTAGGGGAAGTGTGGGCAGCGGGCTCTGGGCGTTCAGAAAGTGAAGAGTTAACTGGTGGGGGTGGGGAGCTAGGTGTCTGAGGATGCTTGTGGCAGGGATAAAATGTCAGCAGGGGTGGAGACAGGGAGCTGTGTTCCAGGTGTCATGAAGAGTTTGCGTTCGGGCTTGGGCTGGACTGGTGGGCACCGATGTGACCTCTAGTGAAGAGTCTAATTAACCCTCTTTTCTGAATGGCCCCCAGGGGCCTAGAGTTGGGTTGATCTTCATTTTTGCTCCGTGACACACTCCTGTCCTTGGTGTACACATGGCCCACTTTCATCTTGTCTCTGTCTAATGGTGTCTTTAAGTCTGTTTTAGTACGACTTCAGACTGTTTGCTTGGGTGTCTTTCCACTTGTGCAAGGCTGAACTCAATGGATATATGTACTTTTTTTAAAATTATTTATTTATTTATTTATATTTTAAGATCTTTATTGGAGTATAGTTGCTTTACAATGGTGTGTTAGTTTCTGCTTTATAACAAAGTTAATCAGTTATACATATACATATGTTCCCATATCTCTTCCCTCTTGCATCTCCCTCCCTCCCTCCCTCCCTAACCCACCGCTATAGGTGGTCACAAAGCACCGAGCTGATCTCCCTGTGCTATGCGGCTGCTTCCCACTAGCTATCTATTTTACATTTGGTAGTGTATATATGTCCATGCCACTCTCTCACTTTGTCCCAGCTTACCCTTCCCCCTCCCCGTATCCTCAAGTCCATTCTCTACGTGGATATATGTATTTTTTACTCTTTATTTTAGCATCTATGTCATGGGCTTGGTCCTGGAGTGGATTAAGAACAACGGCGGTGCAGCAGCCATGGAGAAGCTTAGCTCCATCAAATCGCAAATGATTTATGAGATTGTTGATAATTCTCAAGGATTCTATGTGTAAGTTGATGGGGTTTTATCTCACATTTTGCCTCTTGTGAATTTAAAAATGGGTATATGCCATGTCCTTTTGGAACATGGATGCAGCCACCTTTCGCTGAGACACCGTACTCCTCAGGAGCATGAGTTAGGTAAGTCTTCCCTCCTGCATCCCATGCCCAGGAATCCCGGGCTTTGGGACCTGTCTCCCAATGGGTGGTAACGTTTCTCACACCACAGACCCCGGGGCAGACCCCTCTCCCCAGCCTCACCTCCTCTGTATGTCCCCTGGGGACAAAACACGTACTTGCTGGAAGCTCTCAGCTTTACCTCAGGACTCCCTGGAGACCCTTGGTATAAACACCCACTCCTGGCCTCTCCCCTGGGTTATTTACCCTTTTAGGAAAGTTTACTCTTTCGCTTATTACAGGACAAACACTCCCATCTCAGGCCTGCAGTTGGTGAATGGAATTGGCTCTGGTATGAGTTGACTCCTAGTTAAATGTTTCTGTGACGAATTGATTCATGAACATGTGTTGACCGCTGGACCAACACCAGAGCGCGTATGGGCCTTGTATTGATCTCCTAGGGCTGCCAGAGCAAAGTACCACTAGCTTGGTGGCTTAAAACAAGAGAAATTTATTTTCAGTGTTCTGGAGCACAGGAGTTCAAAGGCAAGCTGTCAGCAAGGCTTTGCTCCCTTCAGAGACTCCAGGGAAGAATCCATTCCTTGCCTCTTCCAGCTTCCAGTGGCTTCAGGCATTCCTTGGCTTGTGGCTGCCTCACCCCAGTCTCTGCCTCTGAGAGGCCTTCACATGGCCTGCTCCTTTCTTGTGTGTCTTGTCTTCTGTCTCTTACGTTGGATTTAGGGCCCACCCAGATAATCCAGGATGATTGGTCTCATCTAGAGATCTTAGCTTAATTGCATCAGCAGAGACCCTTTTTCTAGGTCACATTCGCAGGTTCTGGAGGTGAACACGTGGGTAAACCTTTGCAGAAGCCACCGTTCAACCCCCTACAACAGACCTGTCACCAAAATGCCAGATATAAAGTACCTAGTACAGTGCCTGGCACACAAGGAGCTTGAGAGATGATGTTTTCATTTGTTTTTCCCCTCCTTCAAGGTGGGGACGCTGTGGGAGGACCAGACTTTATGCTCTGTATGCACGTGTGTTTATACACTTACATGCGTAAACACTTACACTCATTTGCCGAGCCAGGACCCCCTTCTTAGCGGCCTTTACTCTTTGGAGTTCAGTGTGTTGTAAGAAAAAATATCTGGCTGACCATAACAAAGGAATTTTCACTCTGAAGAATTTAGTGGGCCTCGTAGGACAAAAAACTGGTGCCTCAATCCTGCCTTAGAATTGTACGTTTTACCCAAGATTTGCTAACACATCTCCATAAGCATCCGTGGGTGGGGTTGTACTTTTAGGACAGGCCTAACTGCTGCTGTCCCCTCTGCCCTTAAATGCCTGCCTGCTCCTGTGAGTTCTTGGCGTGTGATGACACCCCAGCCACAAGCCCTCAGGGAGTCTGGCTTGGCTGAACGACTTGACCTTTGGGGTCCTCTTCCACATGCCATCTGGGGGAAGGGGTACACACTGTGCACTTCTGCCTGCTCTGTGGTTCTGTGGCTTGGCCCTTGGGAATCTTCCACTTTAGAGCCTGACGTGTGAGAGAGGAGGCCAGGGTACTCCACTAGCGCTGACTGGAGCCGTTGTAACGTGCGTGATCAGCAGTAGACGGTCCAAGGAGTTCATGGCCAAGGGCTAAATAACGAGCCTTGAGCTGGGGGCAGGGAGATACTGCTTTGGCTGGAGGCGAAGGGAGGGCTTTTACACGAGCTTGAGCCTTGGACAGGAGTAAGAATTAGGCAGAGAGGAAGGCGGAAGTACTTTTAGGAATTTTTAGGAAGGCAGGGAATGGCCTCTGCAAAGCACTGAGGGAAGAAAGTAGAGTGTTTGGAGAACAGAGAGTGGGCTACCTGAAGGGCACGGCTCGCGCTGGGATTGGAAAGAAAGTCTGGTCTGAACAGAGAGTGGGCTACCTGAAGGGCACGGCTCGCGCTGGGATTGGAAAGAAAGTCTGGTCTGAACAGAGAGTGGGCTACCGGAAGGGCACGGCTCGCGCTGGGATTGGAAAGAAAGTCTGGTCTGAACAGAGAGTGGGCTACCTGAAGGGCACGGCTCGCGCTGGGATTGGAAAGAAAGTCTGGTCTGAACAGAGAGTGGGCTACCGGAAGGGCACGGCTCGCGCTGGGATTGGAAAGAAAGTCTGGTCTGAACAGAGAGTGGGCTACCGGAAGGGCACGGCTCGCGCTGGGATTGGAAAGAAAGTCTGGTCTGAAGACATGTTTAATTCACTAGCTCATTTATCCATTCGTCTATCTACCCATCCACCCACCCATCCATCTACCCATCCATCCACCCACCCATTCATCCGTCTACCCATCCATCCATCCATCTATCCGTCCGTCCGTCCGTCCATCCATCCATCCATCCAATGGCGCCTGAACACTCCTCTGTGCTAGCCTTGTTCCAGGCTCTGGGGATACCCAGAAGAATAAGTCACCTTTCCTGGCTCCATAAGAGTGATCAGGATCTGAGTGTGAGTAAGAGCACGTGGCAGCTGTTGTGGAGGGGAGACCAATTTTCTATGGGCTTTTGGCTCCGTATGTTTCTCGGGAGATGTGAAGGCACAAAATGGGAGGACAGGAAGCATGGTGATGCCTCCAGAAGAAATCCAGGAAATTAAAAACAAAATAAAGCATAGGAGGAACACCAAGAATCCCCTGAATTCTCTCCCCGCAGTTGAGATCCTTTAACTGCAAGCACCCAACCTGGCGTTTCCCAGAAGGCAGCCTGTCGAAGCCAATGTGGCAGGCAGGTCATCTCCTGAGGAATCTCATCACCTTCCCATGCAAAACTCCTCATTCACTTATGAACAGCCTTGACCCCGAACTTGCATCCTCTTCCGAATAAGCCTCTTTCTGGGAACTTCTATTCACCCCCTGGGCCACCTGCCCAGAAAAGGTCATCCGGCTCATGGTGTTCCTCTGGGACCTTGTTACCAGGGTCAGTAGCAGGCTTTGCTCCCTCTCTCCTCTATGTTAGCAGTTGGACGCTCACTAGTTGTCTCTGTGTGCACTTGGGTTTTCAGGAAGTTCTTTGCTATGGAAATGTGGCCCCGAAGAGGAGGTGAGCAGTTAAATGCGAATGCATGTGGATAAAGAGTATGTAATGTAGACGTTAAGAACATGGGCTCTTGCACTGGGTAATTTGTGTAAAGCACCAGAAACCGTATTTGGCACTTAGGGAGCATTCCTTAAGGGTTAGCTCTTAATAGTATTTGTGGTTATTATTGAAAGCACCTAGGATGTTCCTGACACATCGTGTTTAATGTGTATTAGATATTAATTTTAATATATAAAGCTGTTGAAGTGATCAAATCCATATCTACATCTGAGGTCACCTTTTCTCACTTTCATGTGGGGTCCAGACCTTAGGAAAGAGAGGGAAGCATGTGATGTGTCTAGTGACAACCCCAAGCTAAAATAAAGCAGGCAGAGCCCTTGGCGCTTTACAGCTATGAATACATTTTATTGTCATCACAACCCTGTGAACAGACAGTGTTTTACAGCAGCACAGACAGGTTAGGGTCAGGTGCAGCGGGGAAGTGGGATCAGGCAGGATAAGAACATGGGGAGAGTCAAGGGTGCTGGTTCCAGAGCCTTTACTAAGGAAACAACAAAAATCACAAATGATATTGACTTTTTATTTCAAAATGCAGGAATCAGTGGAAAAACTAGAAATGATCATGCTCACAATTGTGATCAGTTATGTCTAAATATGTAAAAGTCAGTTACTTTCCCATACTTCAGAAATAACAATAAAAAACAAGGAAAGATCCCATTCGCAATAGTCACAAAAATTAGTAAATATCTAGAAGTCAGTTCAGTGTTCACCTGAAAAAGTTAGTGCAAAAGGATAGATGAAACATTTTAAACATACATGTTAACATTAATAAAATGTAATGTTAACATATGATCTATTAACGTATAAAGCCACTGGCAGAGGGAAAGACATCGGTGGAAAAGTCCAGAAACTGGTCCATGTTTACTTGAGAATTGCATTTTAAATTAGACAGTTTTAAAGTCTAACGTGACTTTTTGTCTAATTGACTGATTGAAGCATTGATAATTCATTTAAACAGAAATTAGATATTTGCATCACAGCATACACAAATTCTAGTCCATCGAAAAGATGCAAATGCAACTAAATGCAAGTAGCAAATATAAAATACAGGAGAGAATTTATGTGTAAGTGTAGGGAGTACAGAAGCCTTCCTAAATAAGCCATAAAACTCAGAAGCCATAAAGTAAAAGATATTTAATTACATGAAAATTTAAAACTTTTCTACAGTTCAAGACATAAACAAAACAAAATGACAGACACAAAGTTTGGTAGCGTATTAACATATAAAGGTTACTGTTGATATAGAGAAGAACCACAAATAAATGAAAAAGGATAACCAAATTTTAAAAAGGCAGGGGGTGGTTTCTAACTGTATGAGCAAACAACTCAGAAGAAACACAGCTGGTTAATAGATGAATGAAGAGGGGCCAACTACTTTAGGAAATGCAGATTAAAACCATGGGATTTTCTTCCCCTCTGATCAGCAGAAATTCTAAAGACTGATAACATCTGATGTAGGCAAGGGAACAAACACACTTTGGGTATGTTAAGTAAAAAAATGTGTTCAATTTTGGAGCGAGGTTTGCAGCGTCCATCAAAGTTCAAAACTCTGCTGCTCTTTGACCAAAGACTTTTACTTCTAGGCACCTGCCCTCTGCCAGTACTCTGCCTTGCCCAGAAGTGTGCACAAAATTGGGCACCCGCAAGTCCAATGCGGGATACTTACGTTAACGGGGAAAATCTAGAGACAACCCGGGTGTCCTTCAGGAGGGGTCTGGTGAAGGAAATTAAGATCCATCCGTGGTATGGAGTAACGTGTGCGTGGAGAGCGGGGAAGGTCTGTGAGCAAACTGGGAAGATGACCTGATAACGTCATCAGGTCAAAAGGAAAAAGCAGGTGTAAAAAAGGACATGTGTATTATCCCACTTAGAAACCCACAATGTTTGTATTTGTAAATACTATATATGTATATATGTACATGTGGAAACACACATATCTACATGTATACACATTTGTGTATCTGATCCTGAAAATGTGCAGAAGACTGTTGATGGCAACCACCTCTGTGGAAGGGTAGATCTTCATATTTTTACTCTAGTTTTCCTAATCGTGTGCAAATTTAGAATTAATTTTTTATTTAAAAGTTAGGCAGTCAGGAGCGGCCTGTGGGCTTGTCTCACCTCAGGATGCACTCGTCGCGCCCTTGTTGTTTCTGGTTTGTCTTTTGGAACAGACACCGCTGAAATGAGCGTCTTGTCTTCGCTTGCCAACTGCCTGTGGTTTTCTTGCGCCCTCCTAACCCTCGCCACCTTTGTGAGATGCTGTTTCCCACTCAGGCGGTGCCTTTCCCCTCACACATGCCCCTCTGGTACCTTGGGAAGTCCTGGGGTTTCTCAGTGGGCATTCTAGAAGACTCATCCCAGAGATGCAGTGGGTTTTTCAGCCACGTGCATTTGGGGAAAACTCTGTTCCTGTATGAATTATCCTCTTGGGAGTTCACGATTCACCGGAGCTCTTGAGACGCTCTAGGAAGTTGAGTCAAGAAACCCGTGTAGCCCTGTTCATGCAGGATTTCCTAAATTTCTATGACTGACTGTGACACCGCTTTTCCCGTCACAACCATCCTTATCAGCTTCCGTCATAGGCTCCCTGGGGAGCGCTGCTCACACTCTGGCCTGGAAGCTTTGCAGTCCCAGGATGACCCGCTGCTTCCACGCCCACCCGGCCCCCGTGCTAGCGCTCTGTCAGCCTGGCACCTTCTCCCTGCCCCCAACTCATTCAGGCCACAGGCCCTGCCCTCGCTCTGGGATTTAGTGATAACGCCTGGGAGCGGTGGACCAGCACAGACCACGGCAGTGCTCGGCGTGGCTCACAGGGTTTAAAACACACAATTTGAGCCCTTACTGGAACATGTGAAGATTATTTAAATCCAGATGTCTTATTTCATAATCCCCGTGTCTCTGAAAGTGGGAGAAACAGACTGGGGGGGCCGTATGTTTCAAGCAAAAGGGAGACTGTTTCTCTGTGGAAGAACAGGCCCTCACAGTTAACAGGTAACGTAGGGAGTTTGTGCTGAGTCTGTCATGTTGGGCCTGTTATACTCATTTATATGAGTCCCTATTGGCATTTGAATTTGCTGCCCATGCTTGAAACTCCCCAGTGTCCCTGTCTTGGTCATCAGGCCTAATTCTGTTGACCTAGAAAGTTCTTTGTGGGAGCTTTCTAGCAGGGCTCTCCCGCAGTGTCCCCACCCTCCAGCCCCTATGTCGTAGTGCTTTTTCTAAAACACGGAACTGGTTGCGCAGACCTGATTACTCCTCTTTGCTCCAGGATCCAATTGATCCAGTTCCCAGGAGAGCGTGTCTGCAGGGCCCTCCGCGGTCTGCAGTCCTGCCCCCAGCCAGGCACCCAGCACCCCAGGTGCTGCAGAGAACTTGCTGGGGTCCCCTGTGCCTTGGCAGACACAGCTGTCTGCCAGATGCCCTTCCTTCGTCTCCCCCTGTCCTGACCCCTCCCACCTCCCTTCCTCTGAAACCTTCAACCTTCCCTCGGGCAGAGTTACTTGCTCAGCCCTGTGCTTCCACAGCGCTTGTCCTGTGGAATTTGAATTCCCTCCACAGCCATCTTGCTAGGTTGGGAGCGGCTGATTCCCCTTCGTCTTTTTCTTCCTTCCCTCAGCCCCGCAGCAGGGACACTCTCGGGCACCGTGCAAATTTAATCTTCAGTTTCTAGTTGTTATGACATAGTTGCTGTCATGATACCATCTACGTTCACAATAGGATGAGTAAATGTGTGGGGGATGACTGTAAATACAGATTCTTTGTAAATCCATGTTCTTAATTCTTCCCCCTTTTTAATATTTTTTCCCCTTAAATCACATGTCCTTTTTGCTGCTCCAGCTCTATAATTGGACTCTCACCTGGGGAGCCTGAGGCAGCAGAATATCAAAGAGGGTAGACACTAAATTTTTAATTTAAATGTCAACCAGGATAACTACTACCTGTGCAAAGGGGGGCCCAGAATTCAGGCTCAAAGCCTATTACCAGATACTTGGTTTCCCTTCTTGTGTCTCTTCTGTCCATCGATGTGCACTTGACTCCTATTAACTTTAACAGGAATTATGTGTGTGCCCTGAGGGGCGAGCATAGCTTTTAATGGGGGCGTCCTCACACTGCTTTTATTTGCTGTTTAATTTTAATGAATCCCACCCTGTAGAAGGGGAAGAATGAAATAGGATGTGCTTGAGAAAATGGAGAGAGTTATTACATATCTTCCTTGTAATCCAGAGTAGCGTGTCATCTGTTCTTCTGTTTGTCTCCTTTGGTTGTCAGTGGAAGATAATTTTGGCTTGCCTACTTTCCAAATCAGAAACTGAAGTCAAATACTAACGTATCCTAGATGAAATTTGACTCATTCATTTTTGAGAGTCTGTGAGCCCTGTGTAAGGTGCTGAGAATAAAAAGACAAATTTATTGACTTCAATAGTTATTTACATAGCATTGAATGTGTTCCAGACACTTCTAAATTCTATCAGTTATCTACTTTTGCATCATAGAACACTTCAAGACAGTGACTGAAAACCACAGCCATTTCTTTTGCTCAGGATTCTTTTCAGTCAGCAGGTGGGGCTGGGCTCAGTGGGGTGGTTTCTTCTGCTGGTCTCATCTGAGATCACTTCAACCAAAGTCACCTGGTGATCCACCTAGAGTGTAAATGGCCCCCCTCATCTGTCTGGCAGCTGGTGCTGGCTGGCTGTGGGCTGGGCCTGTTATTTCCAGCAGGCTAGCTGGGGCTTGCTTACATGGCAGTGATGTTTTAAGAGGGCAGGTAGAGAAGCTGCATGCCCCTTGAGGCCTCAGCTTGGAAGTTGCACGGCGTCACTCTTGTTACAGTCTCTTGGTCAAAGCAAGTCCACAAGGCCAGCCTAGATTCAAAAGGTGTGGAGCACAAGACCCCACCTCTTGCTGGGAGGGCTGCAGAAAATTTGTGGCCATTTAGTCCTCACATCAGAGAGGCACAACAGAGAGATTTAGTAACTTGTTCAAGGTCGCACAGCTTGGGACAGTACAGTGTTTTAAGTGCTTTGAAAGCTGCTGCTCATTATTTTTAAATCTTACGGCCACTATTCGGACCAACTTATTTTTTTTCTCTGCAGCCTTGTAGAAAAAGGGTCATTCACATTGCTGTGTGGCTGCCATGGGTTGGAAGCTTCATATATGTTGTATCACTGAATTGTCATAACTAGTATGAAATGGAGATATTATTATCATTCCCAATATTCAGATGAGGAAACTGAGGCTCTTGGAAATTAAGGATGAGTCGTATAAGAGAATGTTAACTCACTGTTCCATATGCAAGAGTGATCTCCCTAAGTAAATTATAAATGTCCTGGCGCAGATCTTTTTTTAATCTCTTGTTTGCACCTGGAAAATGGTTTTAAAAAATTTTCTGTTGCTGACAGTTAAAACTGGATTAGATAGCAGCTGTGCTTTAGGGCATCCAGTTCACATTTATTACATTTACTTCATAGTCTGCTTTCACCCTAACTAGTGGCAATAGAATTGCAGGTTGATGGGAACAATCTTACTCTAATCACCTGTACATTTCAGTATACTCCATTATGATGTTTAAATATATAACATACTATTAAAAGAACATTAAAGGGAAGATAGAATTATCCCACATTCTCACATCCTGAACACAAATATTTTCTGTTTCTCTATGCTTCCTTAGAATCTTTATGTCCACATTTATACTGTAATTAGAGTACCCATAACATCTAAAATTTTTGACTTATTAGATCACAAACCAGTTCCATTTTGCAGCCTAATCTTTATATTTATCTTTTTATGTGGCATCTTAATACTTAGTTATAAAGAAATGTTATAATTTATTTTATTTCTATGGTGGCCGTAGGTCGTTTCTAACTTTACCTGTTGTAATTAATTACAGAATATATGATGTTCTGGATGGGCTTTAGTTCAGGTATTTTGTTTAATTCTATCTCTAAATATGTACTCTCATATTTTTTGAAAACATATGTTCTGAATTTGATTCCCAACTCCTGTCAAGAACCATGTAAATGTGTGTTGTGTGTGTGTGTTGTGTGTGTGTGTTGTGTGTGTGTGTGTGGTGTTTGTGTGTGTCTGTGTGTGTGTGTGTGTGTGTGTGTGCGCGCGCACGCCAACAGTTTTACTCTGGGAAGTTGATTTAAGGAAATAGTTCAAACATACAAAAAATGTCCAAGTAATCCAATGTTATGATGTTTCTTCACATGTTAGTATAACTTTATTTTTTGTAACTAATGCTTTACTTTTTTTTTCTTTTTGCTTTTCTGTAACCAAATAACTGACATAGAGTTCATGTGGGGTATAAGTTTTCAATCTAAATCAATTTTCCCTATACAGCACTACAATTATCCCTCTCTGTTCATTAAATAATATTCACTTTCCTGGAATTATGTGATTCTTATTTTACTGAATGCTTAAATATAATATATAAATGGGTTTATTTGGATTTAATAAAAATTTTTTTTCTGTTGCCTTGTTAATGGCAGTTGCACATTGCAGAAAAATAGCTGGAACAAAAAACATGTTTTTCAGATGTCCAGTGGAGCCCCAGAATAGAAGCAGGATGAATATTCCATTCCGCATTGGCAACACCAAAGGAGATGATGCTTTAGAAAAAAGATTTCTCGACAAAGCTCTTGAACTCAATATGATCTCCCTGAAAGGGCATAGGTGAGTACTTGTCCTATCCAGAAGCTGGTCAGAGAATTGGTTTAGTTTTCAGACGCTGAAGGAGACACATCTAGGAGCCTACCCATCCTGGAGTAGCAGTTATTGTAACTAGTTGGGAAAGACCATTTGTTATGGAGGTTCTCCTGCCGCTGCTTACAGGCCCCTTAGCACGATCCCACGGCCGAGAGCATGGCGGGGGCCACATCTTCTAGGAACTTTGGTCAAAATTACCTTTGAAAATCTCTGCTCTGACAGCACAAAGGGTGCCATCCCCGCTCTGGTGCAGCTGGCACAGCCTGTTCAGTGTAAGAACAGACACTGCTGCTCCCCCGAACGTCAGAGAGAGTAGTTAATTCTGTGAGCTCCATGGAAGATGTGTGTTCTCACGCATGAGAATAGCTGTCTGCTCCCTGCCCCCTGCATGGCAGGCTCATCAAAGAGCTGAGCTAACCTAGGTTCCACATGAGCGTGACGGTTCTCCACTGCGTTGGAAAGGAATTTTTTAATGACTGAGATGTGTGACGCTCCTGGCCACCCGCGGGGGCCTTCAGGTGGGAGGTTGGACACGATAGTCTCAGGTGCTGTGACTCTCTCAGGTGCTGGTGACGGGAAGGAGGGTTGTCTTGATGCTCAACCAGATGCTCCTGTTCTTAACGGCTGCATCTGTGGTTCTTCTAGGTCCGTGGGAGGCATTCGGGCCTCTCTGTATAATGCTGTCACCATCGAAGATGTCCAGAAGCTGGCAGCCTTCATGAAGAATTTTTTGGAGATGCACCAGCTATGAGCACATCCTAACCAATATACACTCTGCCCTTGAACAATGTACAAAATTGAAAGTCACTTGGGCATGGCTAAAAAAAACTAAAGAAACACAGTATTTTTCTCGAATGAACATGCTTCTGATAGATTTTCTTCTTTTTTCAGAGAACAGCAAAACATCCACAGCTGTCCCAAGCAGTTGAAACTTAACCTTAATTCTGACTTGAACTGGAAGCTTTTAAAAAATCTTCTCTTGCTTTTCTACCAAATTCTAACTACTGTTGTCTTTGCTGCTACTTTTTCTGCCTAGATCTCATATTCAAAGCTGTCTATGAGTTTAATTATATGCAAACTGCAGGTTATTATTTTTAGAGACACACAAACACACAGCACGGAGGGTGGGTGGAGCCCTCTCGGTGCTGAATTTTGATCCTTTGCAAGATGACAGCAGTGGGGTCTTCTGAATTCTGCGGCTATTAATTCAGGTCACCACCGACCGTGTTGTGATGTTCCAGACTGAGAGGCAAACCGGAGATCGTTCTTCATACCATTATTCTCACAAAGAGATAAAAGTGGCATACTATATGTTTATATAGCAAGGTCTGTTGTTAATACCAAATAGTTTATATCTCTATGCATTTATATCTCTGTGCCTTTATATTTCTAATAATACGTTTCTTGTTGATGTATGTTGAGACTTTGAGAAGTTGTTGGGATCCTTGACCTTGTGCATTAGAGTGTTACGTTCTCAACAGCTGTGTGCCTCCCCTTCCCCCTCCCCTCTCCCTTTTTAAGCTGCTTCACAAGATTTGGAAGCTCCCTGATTCACTTTTACTTTCCTTTCAGTGGGTAGAAGAACGGTTGGTTGGTTGGTTGGTTGGTTCTTTGTTTTTCAGTTATGCTGTTAAACTAAACATCTCTGTTAAACTCCCTTACTGTTTGTTCACGTGACTGTTCTCTTTCTGGTGTTTGACCAGTGATGCCATGAGTTCGGGAAGATCTTTGCTGAAGAGTCTTTTCCCCTCTTGTTTATCCATTGTCAGTGTTTTATGTTGACCGTACGAAGGACATTAAAGTCCTAAAACATCTAAACCTTTGTCAATGAATTTCTTTACATGCTTTTTAGACAGATTGTTCTTTTAAAAACTTTATGTTGGGAAAACTTGTCTAAAAATAGCATCTGTGAAGGGTATTTTCTTTAAAAAGGTGTAAGACTCGAGTCCTGTACATCCACGTCTTTAATGATTCAGCACACTGGTACCTTTCCGTTGGCTTTTGGAATGGACAGTATCAACAAACCACGTTACAACACAGCTCACGGTATAAAGTTCTATGAACTTTGTCCCCCTTAGGCTGGAAACATGCCGCTAGGACAGTTCTGAGCTATCTTCGTGTTTCGTTGGATGTGTAATGAGGACTATCCTGATCCTTCGTGCCAGCTCTGCACCAATTAGTTGGGTTAGTTGGGTTTCCTGCTTAGGGCTAAACCTTACCAATCTTGGTTCTCTCATCTGTGAAAAGGAGGATTGAAATAACTCCCCCACTTATCTCAGGGATGTTTGAAGAGCTTAAAACGAGGGCTCAATGCAGGATGTGACTGATAACCACAGTACATTTTTAAATGGCAAAAGCCGGCCAGTGCTTGGACGCCATCCAAGTGTTCCCATATAATAGTTCTCAGAGTCTATTTTCCCTCCTTCCTCATCCATTCATGTGATGGTGACAAGTCCCTGTGGTTTGTACCGGCCCCAGATCTCTTGAATCTCCACTTATTTCCATTCCCATTGCCACAGCCAGCTCTGTCAGCCCTCAGCGGATCATTTCAGCAGCCTCATCTGCCCACACCTGCCCCTACCAGCACAGCCCTTGGGACCATCACTTCCCCTTCATGCTCCTCCTTGGTTCATAAAAAAGCCCAGGCTTCTGAGCCCAGCGGTCACAGCTTTGTGGTATCTGGTCTGGCTGCTTCTTTCTTGTGTTTCTGGTTCTTGGAATGTGGCGAGCGTATATGCCCATGCTACGTCGGGTAAGCCTGGAGTTCCTGCCCCCGCTCAGCAAGACTGACGTTCCTTCAAGACACCTGCCAACCTCCTGACCTTGTTTGTGTCTCCTGCTTTGGAAGGATGCGCTTTTCCTTTGTTCTTATAAGCGTGACCCTTTTATCCCGTCACAGCACCTCCATTCTGTGTTTTCCTGTGCCGAGGGTGTCTGCTTACATGCCTTCCCCATCAGAGCAAGGCACAAGCCCTGTTTCTCCACCTCCATCACCTGGCATCCTGCCTTGCCCTTAGGAGGAGCTCAACGACTGTCCGTTTAATGAATGGAAAGACAGAGCTTCCTGAATTTCGCAAACAGCCTGCAGTAAAGGCAGAGGTACAATCTCACATACGAGGATGTTTTAACTTTTCAAAAGCTTACTATGTAATTTCATTTTTTACTAAAATGTAGAATCTTGGAGGGCTCCCAGACTCTTCTTTATATTTGTGTGAAAGTGTTTGGAAAACGGTGAGCAGCTGCGTTCATACCAGGACAAAGGGTAGTCGCTGCTGTCTGGAGCTCAGGTCGCTGGAAGATACTCACTGAGCGAAAACCTTGACCTTTGAATGTCTCGAGTGAGTGAACGGACGCCAGTCTGCTGACCACGTGGAGAGAGGTGGAAGGGGAGATAAGGATGCAGGCCCCGGGTCAACAGGCTGCGGGAGCCACAACTGGCCAGTCTTTAAGATTAAAAGCAAAGTGAACGGACAGGTGTCTTTCAGGCCTTGGGAAATCTGTGTAAGGCTTGGTGGCCTCATCTTCCTTTAGATCTTCCAAAGTGTCCTTCTCCCAAACTGATTCTGACTATTTTTCTCTTTCAAGATTTGACAACTCATAATCATGTTAATACCACCTAAGTGAGAAAAAACAGATTTGTTCCCACGTTGCTTATGTTTACCTCCACACACTGCTTCATCCCCAGCACTGCGGCTCTGTTCTTTGCCTGCACAAGAAACAAAATTGGAATTGTTCTGTTCCGTGCTAGTCTGTGTTGATCTAAGTATCTAATGCTGTCTCGTCACAACTTAGCAGATGCTGGAAGGTTTGGCAAGCCCTCAGGTGAACTATGTGATGTAACAAATATTCCCTTTTTTCCCCTTTAGAGCTTAAGGAGCCACTAAGACCCCGTAAAATGGACAAGACCCATTGATAGATGTCCAGCTCTGCCGGAGGCCCTTGCAGGTCTGGCCTTGTATCACTGTGTGATTAATGTTTGTTGTATCGTGTTCTTTGGAAGGAAAATAAAATGAAGAAGAATTTTCTCACACTTGATCAGAATGAACATAATTAAAAAGCGAAATGCTACCCCGTCTGCAAAGAAATCAATCACTTTAATTGGAAAGAAGATTCCTTGCCTCTGTTTGTAATTGGGCTCTTGGTAAGTTAGAATCGGAATCCATGACAGTTTGTGATAAATGGTCTCCTTTGGGGCTAAAGAAGGTAAGAAGTTCTAATTGCCCCTGGATTATTCCAGAGTGGGTGGAAAAGCTTGATCAAAGAGATACTGGGAGAGAGCTAGAAAAGCTAGCAGTGAGCAAAGATTTATTGAATTTCTTTCTAAGAAGCTAAAGAATAAAATAGTTCATTTGTTGTGACAAAAACAAGAGCCTCTGGTATTTGAAATCCCAGAGCAAATTGGATTTTCTAAGAAAATAGGGAACTGGGCATATTAGAAAAAGTTTACTTACACAGAGGTTCTATAGTTAGGTTATAGAAATTGGCTTTGCTTACTTGTTAGCACACGAGAAAATTGACAGCCTTGCGCCTCACTTGGGGAAAAGTATGGAATTCATACTTTGAGTGTTTAAATGTATAAGTAATTGGCACTGAGTTTAAGGAAGTCCAAAATGTTTTATTCAAATGAAAGCGTAATTTAAGTTAGTAGACATGTACTCAGGGTCCTAGTGAATGAATCTACTGACCCAATCCCTGTTGGTATCCTAGCCTTTGTCTCTCTTCAGCTTGCCTAACAATACCTGAAGAATAAGGCGGATTTTAGGTTGATGTATTTATTTTGAATTGTGTGTGTTTATTTTACGTATCTATATAGAGGTAGATATATAGTTATAGATATAATTTCAAACTTAAAGAAAAGTTGCAAGATTAGTACAAAGAACTCTTGTATATGCTTTACCTAGATTCACCAATTATTAATATTTAGCTTTATTTGCTTTGGCATTCACTGTCTCTCCATATATACATGTTTTTTTCTCCTGAACCCCTTAATGGAAAGGAGACATTGTGCCCTTTCCCCTAGAAATAGTGATTACTTCCTAAGTGAAACAACATTTTCTTACCAAACCACAGCACCGTGGTCTAAGTCAGAAATTTAACATTGATACTGATCTACCGTCCATATTCAAATTTTGCCACTTATTCCAGTAACATCCTTAATGGCTAATTTTTCCAGGCCAGGAACCAGTCTACCATCATGCATCGCACTTAGTTCTCATGTCACTTTGGTCTAAATATGAAATAATTCTCCAGCCTCTTTGTTCTTCATATTATTGAGAGTTTGTGACGAGTATAGGCTGGTTGTGGTGTAGAATGATCCTCGGTCTGGGTTTGTCCTCTGTTTCCTCATGGTTGTTTCATGTTCTGTGCTTTGGATGGGGTTCCACAGAGGTGACGGTGTGTCTGTCTGTGCATCCGTACAGGAGCCCCCTCATGGTCATCTGTCTCATTAGCATCTTGGTTAAGGTGGTGCCCACGAACTTTCTCCACTGTCAAGTTTTTATTTGTTCCTTTGTAGTTAATAAGTCATTTATGGAGAGATATTTTGAGACTCAGAGTATTCTGTTCTTCATCAAACTTTTGAATTACATACTGGTTCATAGAACCAGTAATTCAGGTGGATTTATTTGATGGAGAAGGTGAAGTGATTCTTAATGCTTATTTTCCACTAGTAGTTTTACAAGCCACTCTACTCTCTCCCAAAGGAAAAGAATCCTAAAATATAAGCAGGCGTGTGCAGAACAGTTCATTGAGAAGTCAAAAGGCAACCGTTGGAGGATATATATTCCAGGAGCCCTGAGAGTAACAAACATATTTTGAGAATGTGAGCAGTATGGGCAAGAGTGCTTTTTGGTGAACCAGGGAAGGAGGAAAAGAATCCCCTGATCAGGATATAGGGACCAACTTGTAGACTTTTCCTTCCCTGTCTAGTCTAGTTTGTTTATTTCTCAATAGTTTTAGAAGTACAACCCTTTGGCCACACAGACCTTTAATCTAATAACCAGATCATGAACCACAGAGCCTGATTATGCTTTGAAAGATGTGCTATATATAACAACCTAAAGTTAAAATTGCTTCTAATGACTCTAGCCTAGCAGAATAGCCCCCAAGAGAAATGTAAAATCTTGGCTTCCATCTAGCCAGGTGAAAAGCCATAGGCATCCCGAGAAATGAAACTTGAAGTTGAAACGTAAGAAATGAAGTTGCAATGTAAGAAATGTTACAGGTCATTCTGGGGGAAAAAAAATAATGATCTTATCCAGCAGAGTAAAAAGCGGCTAGAGGCTAAATCATTCTTTCCTGTTCCCTTCCCCCAGTTTAAAACCATAGTTTCTTTAGGTTGAAAGTCCAGAGGTTGAAGCAGAAATCTTTAGGAGTTCTTAGGAAATGACAGGTGAGCAGGTTAATAACCTCAGGTAGCAACTATTCTGCTGTAAAACACACCGGGGAAAACACTCCTGAATTTCTGATGCATTTAAATCGAGGGCAGTCTAACATATTTTCTGAAGAACTATGTTCAAATTGGGGCTCCAGCTGATGTTACCCATTCACCTCCCCCATTAAGCCATCCCCAGTTCTCCCAATGGCATATTGTTCAAGATATGGTGTCCTCCATGAGCAAGGTTCTTGTGGATACAGGGGCAAGATATATCAATTAGGATTTCGTTAGTCACAATAGATAGAAAACTTGGTCCGAACTGGCTAAAGCAAAAAAAAAAAAAGAATTATTGGTTGACGTAACTGAAAAGTCCAAAGACGAGGGCCAGCCCAAGTCTAGTTTACTCCAGAGTCCCGTGGTGCGTATTCTTTGGAACCACCTTTCTGGGACTCTGCGTCTTTGTCCTCCTTCGTGTCACGCTTCATGATAACCACATTGGTGACATTGCCTCTTCAGAACAGGTCCGTAGCTCTGCTTTCCCCGCCAGTGTCCAGGCTCACTCTGCTTGGGCTGCCTTAGGTCAGTTTCTCATTCCTTTGCCAATGAGTAGGACCCAGAAGAAGGGACATGTTAACTGGCTGGAATACAATAGGACCCATCCTTGGAGCTGGGTAGGTGGCCAGTCCCACCTAAACCATATAGAAGCCTGTGCAGTTTGCCAAATAAGTTCTGCTTTTTGTTGCCCTTATGGAGCTTACAGCTTAGTCAGGGAGGCAGGGAAACAAATAAGCAAATGGATACAAGATATGAAGGAAAAGAACAGAGCTGTGAGACTAAGTGTCAGGGGGACACAGTCCAGACGGAGAAGTGGGAAGTGACATTTGAGTTGAGATCTGAGTGGTCGAACAGGAGTCAATCAAGAAAAGAGGTTAGGGAGAGACAAAAGCCACGTGAGCATTTGGAGAGACATCTATCACTTTACTTTCTCTTAAGAGAGTTGGTGTGTGATGCTCAAAATATTGAACAACTAGTGTGGTACCCTAGAGAGGCCAAAGTTACTAGTGGCCAAAGGAGGATGACTACAGGAAAGCACCAGCTCGCCGTAGGTGGCCACAGATGAGTGGCCCACTGCTGGGGTCTGAGGCCCACAGGGCTAGGGCTGGGGCAGAGACTGTTAACCAACTAGGATGGAAGTAGTAGATAAGTATATAAATAACTGGTGTGGCAGCAGAGGCGTGTACCTGCTGGATTTCAAGCCTGACTGTACCGTGTTCTTCTGGGCCTCTTTCCACTGTTTACTGACCAGCAAACCTTCCCTATGCGATATTCAGTAAACATTGACTAAACATATAGATGACTATATTGATAGCATGGGAAAATTATCTACATTCATGCCTGATTGATATTGATAGAAGATTTCGCCCCAGAGCAAATTAGCAAATGCTTCCTTAGATTCCGCAGGGCATCTTAGACGTTGATTTTCAGCTAGAGGCTTCTGGGGTTTGAATCAGCATCTGCCTGAGGTTTGCAAGTTGAGGGGAATCTCAGCCTGGAGATACACGTTGATTCCACTGTAGAGTGTTGGAAGCCCGCACGGAGAAATAAACTTATAGTTGTGTTTTGTTTGAACCATTTAATACTTATTAACTTAATGGGCGCGTTAAAAAAAATCATGAGATGAAGCCTTAACATCCTGATGCCTGTCTTTTCTTGAAGGGGGAGCAGATTTGGGCCCGCATTTCAGCATGGAGGTTTGTCTGCAGCCAGCAGAGGCTGCCTCTTTAGATGGTGTGCTCTAACTTGCCTTTCTTCCGCCTTTCTCACTGTTTTCATACTTGTTACGTACTGGCCCTTGGGTACTGGGTCTGAAAATAGCAAGATTTAAGCTTTCTATTAGAAAACCATTGCAAGGTAAAAACAGTACGATGATCCTTGGCATCACCCTTCTGGCCTTTTCCACTGTTTTAACCCCAGCAGCAGGAGCACAAACTTTCCAGCTGTGTGGAGGACTCAGAACTGAGCCAGAGCGATGCCCAAACCAGCTGAAGTTAGTCTGTTAGCTTTGTGCAGGCTGAAAGCTTTAAATAATCATTTCCAGTCATACCTTCTGGTCATTTCCCTTTAGTGTACAGTTTCCACCTCCAAGTTCTTCTCTTACACCCTGAGAGCCTGGCCCAGAACTAAACTAGGAGCCTCCACTTGGGTAATTGTCATTAGCCTCCTTTTAGTCTCTTAAGCATCTCCTGTTTAGGGCTGAAGTCTAGTTCTATACGATTTCAAGTAAAAACTCCCATCCACAAGTCACTGATCCATTCATCCAACTTTACCTATTTATTTAGCAAAATGGGGAATCATATTGACAAGATCATTATCCTTAAGCGATTCAGAGCCTAGAAGGGAAATTAAAATGTCAACATGCAATTGTCATACTCTGGGACAAGTGCCTATCAGGTAGGGTTGCAGATAAAATACAGGACACCCGGTTAAACTTGCGTGGTTTATTTGTTAAATCTGATACCCCTACCACCGGGGAAAGTGTTGGGTGCAAAGGAACACAGGCGAGGAAGACCAGGGAAGTCTTCCTAGAAGCACTGCCATTGAGGCCAACACGACAGGGGTTAAGTCAGAAGAGGTGCAGGATAGGGGAGGGCTCTGTGAAGACAGAGAATAGCACGTGTGAAGGCCCTGACTTGAGAGCCGCCCCAGGAAATTCAGGGCCTGAGGTTCAGGATGTGGGAATGTGGAGGGTGGAGGAGTATGTCAGGGGAGGGGAGACTGGAGACGCGATGAAGTCCTGCCATGGAATGTGGACTGGATCCCAAGCACAACGGGCCAGCCATCGTAGGAGTCGAAGCGGCAGAGTGACGTAAGATACGCATTTGAGAAAAATCCTTCTGGCTGGAGTGTCGTGACTGAGTAGAAGAGGGAGTCTGGAGACAGGAGGAGGCAGAGCGGTGCTTGCTGCAGTAACGATAGTGGGTGATGGCGGTGGCTGTGAGGAAGAGAGAGGAATGGATGAGCTACTTAGAGGATGGATGGGTAGATGTGGGAGATGAGGGAAGAGAAAGGTCGTGTATGAAGATGGTTCCACTCAGTGGGACAGGAGAGGTAGGGAGAAGTGGGTACTGCAGTGCCATTTGCCTGTTTGCCTCAGACTGGCTCCCTGCCTTTCCACTGCTCTGCTCCGTGTCACAGGGCTGATCCTGCAAACCCCATCGCCCAGATTTCCTCGCCAACTCTTTTCCAGGTAGGTTCAGCCAATGGAAAGCATTGGCCGGAGTTTGGAGGGCAGGGGGTTGGGAGAAGCCAACGTACTTTTGCCTCGCCCTCCACTCTCTGTTGGGGCAGCTGCAGCGGGGCTGGTGGCCGCTTTGCTCTGAGTGGCTGCCCCACCAGGAAGCCACTCCCTCTGTGCCTCCAGCTCCTGCCTGGCAGCTGTGGCAACACCACTTCCTTCTTTGCCCCCCCGCCCAGCAGTGGCGTGGGTGTGATTTCCTCTGCTGTGACTCTGAGATGTCTCAACATCCCATTTGGCCTTTTAGCTTTTTCATCACAATATGAAATTTGTCGTATTGAACTGTCTGTCACGGGCTGTTTTTCTGAGTGGACATTCAGTAATACGGACGTGATGGATTTGAGGTGCCTTCTGAGATTTAAATGGAGACGTTTAGTAGGAAGTCATATATAGATTGAAAGGTGCAGGGAGTGGTCTTAGATGGAGACAGACTTAGCTGGTAATTGAAACTAGGGGAGAGGATAAGGTCCTGCAGGGAGGTGGCATAGCAGATGAAGAGCAGAGAGCCTAATACAGAGCCCCGAGAAATACCCCTAGGAAGGTCAGCTCAGAAAGAGACTGGGAGGGTGCCGAGAGAGAGAAAACCGTCAGGAGGGTTGGGTGGCGCGGAAGCCAAGGAAAGAGATTTTCAAGACAGAGACGTAGTTTAAGATATAACTCGGCTTGGCAGTCACATAGATAAGGATTGAGTCGTCCCCTGGACTTGTCAATGGAGAAATCATCGGGGGCTTCAAGGAGATCAGTTTCATGAGAGTAGTGGGGCAGAAAACAGGTCGCAGTGTAGATGGGAGGGGAGCAATGGGGGGGGCAAGTCAAGAAATTGATGGCAAAGGGAAAGAAGGAAGGGGTGGATGAAGGACAGGAGAATAGAATGGAGGAGGGCATTTCCTTGTGGCTCTTTAACCTGGCTGGGAGGGGCCCACAGAGAAGGAGAGCGTGAAGATGTAGGAAGAGAGGGTGGCATCCCGAGCCCAAGGAGGACTGGCCCCTGTCTTCAGCTCCCACCAGCTGGAGGTCCCCTTCCTGTAGCTTTCCACGTAGGCTGTGGAAGTTGCCCCTTGCCTCCTTGGATCAGCTGCCCTTGATTCGTTCGTCCTTTTCTTATTTCTCAGCACATCTGGGTCATACATTCTGTGAAGACAAACAAATCACTACTGATGGTTAATTTTCTTGAAAAATCCCCCAGGCAGGTACCATTTTGGAGAACTACCTACTGTTTCTTAAAAAGCCAAAGTAGCCCATTCTTCCTCTGTCATCGGGAGACATTGCTGTTTCTTGGAGAACCCGATGAAGAGGGTGACTCGCACTTAGGAATAATGTTGCTTGAAAAGTGCAAAAGGTGAGGTAGTTTGGCTATGAGGGGCGTCTGAGGCCTGAGACTTCCTGAGAGTTGGCAGACTCACAGCTCCCATTTCCCTCTGACCCTGGGCTATGAGCTCATTAAATGATATAGTAAATAAGATCACTGACATGGTTTAAATGATAATTTTGTTCTCTTTTTCATTCAGAGCAAATTTAATGGAATTTGCATACAACATATGGATGAAATATCCATACGATGGGGCTTGACCATATCCTCATGATTCCCCTTCCCTTTTCTACATCTGGCCCCTTTAGCTCTGCAGACTTGACCCCACACCGTCAATCCACCCAGTCGGTCCGCTGAGCACCTCTTCCTCCTTCGCATCTGGTCGTTGTCATCACCTTGTTCTCCACTGACGCCTCCTGCAGTAGCTGTTAGGTCCAGAGAGGTTGGTTCACTGTGAGCAAGTAACTGTCAACTCCATGGACAGGTGGAAGTGACTTGGCAGCCTGAATGAGCCCACCCTGAGTTAATTATACCAATGAGGGTATACCAATGAGGGTATACCAATAATTATACCAATGATAAAAAATAATGTCATAGCTTGACAGAGTGGCTTATAAATTATAGCATATGCTTATGCTCTTAATTCTTCCTCACAACCCTGCTTATCATGGCTGGAATTGCTCCTACAACTGTGGGGTCAGCGGGGGACTGGCTGTCAGCCGGGCCGGGGGCCTGACTGGGCCACATGCGTCTTATGCCCCAGCTAGTAACTGGGGCTTGTGATCATGGGGGTAGCAGGGCTCCGAGAGGGAGAGTAGAAGCATCTTGGGACCTAGCTCTGAACTGGCACACCATCGTCTCTGCTGCCTTCTATCGGCCATGGCAAGTCACCTAAGTTCAAGGGTGGGGAAATCAACTCTGCCTCTTGATGGGAGAAGTTGGAATGTCACATTGAAAGAGCGAGGACCCAAGGAGTCAACCTGGAGCCCTTTTTGCAATTTGGGATGGGGCTTGGTGCCTTCCTCGAGGAGGTCGTCCAAAACCATTTTTCAAACATCCCAGGTTCCTATAAACCTCCACCTCTGGTTTGGCGGCCCCTAAAAGTTCCCAGTCAGTTTTGGTGAAGGGACACTTGGTGACAGTGTTGTCTTTCGAAATGAGTAGTTCCGTTACGGACATTACATTGCTCCCCATACATTATTTATAAGGTTTCCCTGTTTGTATGTGCAAAATATTTCTGTGTATATTTTGAGAACTAAATTGTACAGGCCTCTTTTTTTCTTTCACATACCCTAGAGATGTTATACAGGCAGTAAAAGTGCCCAAAGTTTTGAGAAATTGGAATAATCAAGAGTTCCCTGTATGGAATGCTGTTAGCGATGGCAATTCCCGCTTCAGTACCTTTCATCTGAGACACTTAGGGTCTGTTAACAGATTAAAAGAGTAAAAGACACGGATCTAGAGAATTTTCATTATCTTGTGCTCTGAAAACTTGGATTTTCATTGGTTTGAATGGGCCTGAAAATGCATTTTTATTACTAGGGGCATAGAAGCCCCCAGCGGTATTCTTAATAAAGCAAGGTGAGTTATAAGCAATCATCTGATGGAGGGTAAATGTATCATACTCCATTTTAAGAAAAATACAATATAAAAGTCTTACCATGGAAGAAAATCTTTCTATGATCTTTAAAAAAAAAAGACTTCAAGAAAAATAAAGACATGACACTATATTAAATTTAAAGTCAATGACTTCTAAGCAAAGCAAAGCAAAGACAGTCTGATTAAGGCCGTTGCATTGTTCTGGCATTTTTTACGTCTCACCCATTTCTGTGGCCTTGATAGAATGTAAGCTTTCGGGGCACAGAGAACAACTTCATCTTGATGTAGGACTGAGCAAATGCACGGAGAGGTTCTCAATAAATAGGCATTAAATCCTAAGTCCAGAAGGGACCTGGAGATGCCTTCTCTTTACTCCTTAGTAGAACTGTTTTAACCAGCCCAGAAAAACAGATTTTTTTCCTTTAAATCTCAAAATTCAGAGATTCCACAATAAGAGCTTACTTCTCACATCGCCTTGTGGTCTGCTGTGGGCATCTGTCGAATGGTGTGACCTCTGCGTGGGGAGCCTGGCCGACCCTCCAGGCCCGCGGTTTGGGCTGCTACGGTGCCACGCGGTGCTAAGGGGCCGCCTTCTTTGGCGGTCTATGCTCCAGTGAGCCTTGGTCATGTTCTTTTTTTTTTTAAATTTATTTATTTATTCTTTTGGCTGTGTTGGGTCTTCATTTCTGTGCGAGGGCTTTCTCTAGTTGCGGCAAGCGGGGGCCACTCTTCATCGCGGTGCGCGGGCCTCTCACTGTCGCGGCCTCTCTTGCTGCGGAGCACAGGCTCCAGATGCGCAGGCTCAGTAGTTGTGACTCACGGGCCCAGTTGCTCCGCGGCATGTGGGATCTTCCCCGACCAGGGCTCGAACCTGTGTCCCCTGCGTTGGCAGGCAGGTTCTCAACCAGTGCACCACCAGGGAAGCCCCGGTCATGTTCTTTTATGGAAACTTGGGTGCTTGACCGCTCTGACCCTCAGTCTCATTTGCAGGTTCTGGGGAGGATTAAATGAGCTCATGTGGTGTCCAAGTGACGGAGGCAGAGTAGGCTCGGGATGAATCTTTGCTTCCTTTTAATCAGCTGTGGAGAAGAACATGACCCTAGGGATGAGCTACTAGGACTCTAGCTTAGTGCCTCTCCAACTTTAATATGGGTATTCCTGTCTTGTGGATCTTGTTAAATGCAGGTTCTTATTCAGTAGTTCTGGGTGGGGCCTGGATTCTGTACTTCTAACAAGCCCCTAGGTGACGGTGACCCTGAGAGCAAGGGTCCAGCTCCTGCCTTTCTCCCTTCTTTCTAGTAGAGCAGGACGTCTGCCCCCCGGGAGGAGAAAACATCTGCACCCTGACTACTGTTAACCAGCTTCCCTCACAGGCAAGGGGCCTGTCCCACTGCTCCCTACCATTTTGTCTGAGGTGCAGCAAGCCAAAACACTGACACGCTGAGGTTTGCAGCAAAGAGGAGGTTTGTTCACAAGGCAGCCAAGCGAGGAAGAGCCGGGACAATAAGTCTCAAACCCGCCTCCCCAAAGGCAAGGGGCTTGGGGCTTCTGTGGGGTAAAGAATAAAGAAACAGGGCAGTATGAGGTGTGGCGAGCATGAGGAAAGGTGATTGGAAAAGGGTGTGCTCATCATTGTTCTGAGCTGGCGTAACTAGGCTACAGGGCTCTCAGCACATTCTCAGGCTGGAGTTTTCGGCCCGCTGGTGGCAGGAGGTCAAAAGGCACTTGCCCAGTTGGAGGGTCAGTGGTCCTCTCCAGTTTTAAGCAGCTCAGCCTAACTAGACACAGCTGACTCCAAGTTCCTGGACAATACTGGGGCAAACATCTTATTGCTTATGCTACATGCTACTTGGAGGACGTACAAGTCTTCAAGCTACCTTGATGAGTGAAGACAGGATTTGACTAATCATTACACATGGTTTGACCTCCAGGCGAGCAGAAGAGAGTCTGCCCCCTGGGACCTGGCATCGGAGGCAGATGGTTTAAAAACGGGCTCTCCCACCCTCTGTGTGATCTTAGGTAGATTACTGAACCTTCCTGTGCCTCTTTCTCCACCAGCAGCATGGGGACACTCAAAGTCCCTCTCTTGCGGGCTGTTATGGGGGTTCAATGAGATATAGATGCATGCACAGGCACATGGGAGACACCCAGTGTGTGTTACCTTCGTGCTTATTTTTATTAGGAGACCAGTATTGTTAGAAGATACGGTGCCCACAAGACTAAATAGCCTCTAAAACAAGCTCCTACAAAAATGTCAGCCTCCTTCCCTCCTGCATCTTGAACACACAGGAAAGAAATGGGTGGAGTAAACAAGTCCACACTAGGGGCCTCTTGCCTCTAGCAAACAGGGTCAAGGGACTGCCTTGAGGGCCAGTGTGTCGGTCCCTGTCACTCCAGTCTTTTCTTTGATTTCTCCCCCTTATCCTCTGTGGGCGGATTCACCTCTTCTTGCATTAAAACAAACCTATGCATACTTGGAAACTTCAGTACTTTTTAAATTGAAACAACTCCCCACCAAGAGGAAAGAGCCGATTCAGGATTGACTAATTGGCCATTAGTGTGCTTACCAGGTGGTGGAAATCGCTTGGCCTTTGGCTTCAGACCATGCCGGGCACCCACGGCAGGCATTAATAGCCCATTAACGCACACCCTGTCATTGCTTTATTTCCTAATTAATACTCCCTGCTTTAGGGATAGGAGAACACAGCTATAAAATTATCTATTGCTTCAGCAATGAGGGAGAAAAAAATGTTATCAGCACCTCGTGCCTGTCACATTAATGGCTGAACGAGAAAATCAGAAGGGTCAGCACAGGTTTTATTTTCTTCATCCTTACCTCAGGGTGGAGAAAGGTCAGTCCCAAAATGAACCCCAAGTTTAGATCAGGAAGCCCTTGGGTTCCTTATATTATCTCAGAAATATGGGAAACTAGAAAGGAATGATAAAGTGTAGTGCAGATTAGCCTCATTTTCCTGTGAAGCTTGAGGAGAGGGAGGGAGGAGGTGGATGACCATGGGCAGTTGGGCAGGTTGTGCACTGTACAACACCAGAAATGTAGAACGTTTGCACGTATTATTAGGACAACTTTCCGACAGATGGAAATAGTGTCTTGAGGAAGTACCTTTTTCTGTTTCTCTTAGAGAAGTGCTTCTCAGTGGGGGTGATTTTGTCCCCTAAGGGATATTTGGCAATATCTGGAGACATTTTTGGTTGTCACAAGTAGCTGATGTGTTACTGGCATCTAGTAGGTAAGGACAGGGATGCTGCTAAACATCCTACAGCACACATGGCAGTCACACATAAAAAAGAATTAGCTAGCTCAAAATGTCACTAGAGCCAGGGCTGAGAAACCCGGGTCTAGAGGATGAAGGTGAACCTCCCTGTCTCTGGTATCTTTTCCCTGCTTGTTCTGGAGAAATGACTGCTGGAGAGGGAGTGAACCATTTCTGACTCTACCTCCAATATGCTCCAGCAGCCTGTAGTATACCATGTACACATAGGACCAACGTGCCTGGAGGAACCCAAGGCTACCTGATGGCAGAGCTGTGTCCTGCAGAGCTGTGGATCAGGGTGACAGCCATCATGGGAAAAGCCTTCCTGCCTCCACGCCTTCGGTTCACCAGACCCAGGTGTCTCTTCCTTCCATCCATGGGCCTTTGAGATGAACCAGCTTTCCTTGTCTCTCCTAAGCTTCCCAGGTTGTGAGTCCTTGCCTCTCAAGAGTGGGGCACAGTATCCTCAGGTTTGCCTTCCACGCTGCCTCCTGGACCAATTTTGGAAGGTTTGTGGATGATCAATTGGGGGATAACAGGTAGAAAATTGAGACAAGACAGAGAACTCCGAGACTGGTGACTGTGTTCAAATTCCAGCTTTTCCACATGTCAGATGTATGGCCTTAGGCAATTCACTGAACCTCTCTGTGCCTCAGTTTTCTTGTCTGTAAAATGGGGGTGAGAATAATAGTGCCCACTTCATAGGGCTATGGTGAGGATCGAGTTAGTATTTGGCATGTAGCAAACAACATGTAAGTGGTAGGTGTTCCAGGCCTCATTCTGTGTTACTTTTTGGTATCTGTATTAGTTTGCTAGGGCTGTCATAACAAAACACCACAGTGTGGGTAGCTTAAACAACAGAAATTTATTTCTCACAGTTCTGGAGGCTGGAAGTCCAAGGTCAAGGTGTCAGCAGGGTTGGTTTCCTCTGAGGCCCATGAGGGAAGGACCTGTTCCAGGCCTCTCTCCTTGGCTTGCAGAGGGGCTGCCTTCTCCCTGTGTCCTCACATGGCTTTTACCCTCTGGGCAGGTCTGGTGTCTCTCTGCGTGTCTAATCTCCATCCCTTATAAGGACACCAGGCAGTTTGGACTGGGATCCACCCTAGTGGCCTCATGTTAACTTAATTACCTCTTTAAAGGCCCGATCTCCCAATACAGTCACATGCTGAGGTACTGGGGGTTAGGGCTTCATCCTGTGAATTTTGGGGGGGACACAACTCAGCCCATGACACCTGATAAGGACCTGGTAACAACACCAACATGATCCTGAATGTTTAACGGTAATACCAGATGCAAAAAAAGCCAGGGCAGACCTTGAGGCCATTACTCTAAGTGAAATTAGAGAAAGACAAATACTGTATGATCTCACATATATGAAGAATCGAAGAAAACTGAGCTCACAGAAACAGAGAACAGATTAATGGTTGCCAGAGGTGGGAGTGGGGGGTGATGAGAAAGATGGTCAAAAGGTACAAACTTGCAGTTATGAGAGGAACAACTCCTGGGGATGTAATGTACAGCGTGATGACTATAGTTAACAATACTGTTTTTTTTTTTTACCATCTTTATTGGGGTATAATTGCTTTACAATGGTGTGTTAGTTTCTGCTTTATAACAAAGTGAATCAGCTATACATATACATATATCCCCATATCTCCTCCCTCTTGCGTCTCCCTCCCTCCCACCCTCCCTATCCCACCCCTCTAGGTGGACACAAAGCACCGAACAATACTGTTTTTCAATTTGAAAGTTGCCAAGAGCGTAGATCTTAAAAATTCTCATCACAAGAAAATAATTGTAGCTATGTGAGGCGATAAATGTTAACTAAATTTATTGTGGTAATTATTTTGCAATTTATACACATATCAAATTACTATGTTGTACACCTGAAATTAATATAATGTTATATGACAACTATATCTCAGTAAAATGGGGGGGGGGAAAAGGAATCCAATACCTCAGGTATAAAGCCTCCCTCCTCCTTCCCTTTCACATTCCCGGGAAGACCTCAGGCCCGGGCCTTACACCTGCCTTGATTATATTCCTATTAACTGTGTCAGTAAATGGTAGCTGCTTCCCTTCCACACCTTCCTTTGCTCGTCATTGGGGAATATGCTAGAGCTACACTGTAAGAGTGATCACATATCTCAGATTTTTCTGAACAATCGTGGTTTCAAAAATTCTGTCCTCTTGTCCACCTAAGAACGCTGGTATTTTTCATACCACAGGTTCCAAACTGTGGTTCAGAAGTCATGGTCATGGTGCCTGCCATGCCAGGATGGCAACTTGGAGGGATGGGGAGGGCGTGGCCAGAGGCAGGTGGGGAAAGCCAGCAGCCAGAAGGAGGAGAGAACAAAGAAAAAGACCCAGGAAATTCGTAACTCTAGAATAAATTCCCAAATAGTAATAGTTTGCTGTAGCAGCAGGTCCTAGCCTCCAGTTTACTGCTAAATCTAGTCCTCAAGTAGCACAGCTGTCAGAACATTTAATACAAAGTTCCCTAGCTGTAAAACGGAAATATTAATACCTACTTGTTGTGTTTGGAAGTTATTTCAAAAAGTAATGCTAATATCAATAAAGTCCTATATAAATGAGCTAAAGGAACTCGGTAAGTATTACTCTTTTTTGTTTTTCCATCACTCTTCATAGCTACCAAGCAGTAACGGCTCTATTTGTACTGAATCCCAGAAGTGTCTCTGTATCCTGGAAGTATTGCAAAGATCGTCTTCACACCTGCAAAATATTCCTGCACCATGTATACAAATGATTATGGCTCCGCTCTCGGGCCTCATCTAGGAGCTACTGCATGTGAGGATCAAATTGATACACATTAGGGCATCCTCAGCAGTCTTTGGCAAAGGCCTATAGATTACTTCGCTGTCCAGTTTGTTAATTGGACAGCAGACCCTGAGTGGAAAGAACAATGCGCTCGTCAGTTGGGAAAAGCTCCTCCAAGTATCAACACATACAAGCAAGGCAGTCTCAGTGTGAAGGTTGTTTAGAACCGGGTTTGTATTTTGGACAATAAACTCTATTAATGATAGTCTCCCAGTCATTAACTATCTCTGCTGTAAGAGAAAACTGGGGCTATTAACTTCTCCAGATAGAACCAGAGGGAAAAGCAATCATTTCTTTTATAAGCAGGAGGGAAGGTTCTGCTCAATAAAGATCAATTAAACATCTCTGTTAAAAGACTGCTTGGAGCTGGTGCCAAAGGAAATTCCACTGTATTAACCCGTGCTCCCTCCAGCCCTCCCCACCTCTGTCGCTTGCACTGGGGAAAATTTTAAGAGGACACTGGCTATTGTAAGATTTATAAGGTGACAGTAGCTCTCACATCCGTGGCTGAATGATCTTTGATGTTGAGCGACTTTTTATGCATTTAGCAGGAGTATTCCCAGAGGAGGGCAGGCAAATCAAAGGCTCCTCTGAATTCAGCTGAGCATCAGTCATCCTCATGAGGGAGTAAAAAAAAGAATATAACAATAGGTACGGTGGTCCGAGCTACTAATTGCCAGGATGCAGGAAGAGTTTTGGGGGCCCTCGAAGATCCATTGCACAAAGAAAACCCTCCACAATCTCCACCAACATCTTATACTTACCACCTCATTCCTGTCCTTTAAAATACAGTGTGCTTCTACTCTCAGGCTTAGACTGCATCCTCTCATGTAAATTCCATCTATTCTTGCTTTCTGAGCTCCCATATGATTTTCTTACACTTCAATTATAATACCTGCCTGGCAGTTAATTTTCCAAACGTCTGTCCCTCCTCCAAGGTGTAAACTTGTTTATCTTTTCATCCCCTATCGCCCATCCACCCCCCAATATCTGGTTTGATGCTTTGCATATGACAGGCGTGTTGAAATAAGCCTGCAAGTTGGTTTTGGGTAAACATTATTGCAGTTGGTATCTTGATAATCACATTCCTGAAAGGTGGGCTGTGCACACTGGCCTGAGCCACATGGGAATTCAGACAGAATGAATGAATATAGATTTAAAGTGACACATCCTTCTATATTTAAACCCAGAAGTTATTGGACTTAAAAGTCCCCAGCAGTTAATTCCGACATCAAAGTCCTGGGCATCTCTGTAATAGTTTTCTATTGCCTTGTAACAAATCAGTACAAGCTTAGTAGTTTGCCATATATAACTTTATTATCTCACAGTCTCCATAGGTCAGAAGTCCAGGCATGGCATGGCCGAATTCTCTGCTGAGCTGGGAGTCTTATCCGCTGATGTCAAGGCCTTGGCAAGGGCTGCAGTACTAATCTGGGGCTCAGTGTCTGCTTCCAAGCTCACACTGGTTGGAAGAACTCAGTTCCTTATGGTTGTAGGACTGAGCACCCCTTTCCTTGCTGGCTGTCAGCAGGGGTGCTCTCAGCTCCTAGAGGTCACCCACTGTCCTTGCCACATGGCCCCTCCCTCTCTAACTCCAGGAATGGAGACTCTTCCTCCATGTTGAATCCTCCTCTCACTTTAATTCTCTCTGACTTCTCTACCTCTGAATTCCAGACTCGGGTTTAAAGGGCTCCCTTGATTTGATCAGGTCCATCAGGGTGATTGCCCTATCTTAAGGTCAACTGATTTGGGACCTTAATTGCATCTGCAAAATCCCTGCAAAGTAGCACTTAAATTAGTGTGATTGGATCATTGGAGGAGGGTGTGTATTCAGCAGGGGATGGCGATCCTAGAGGCCATCTTAGAATTCCACCTACTGCACTCACCAATGCCAAAGTGAAAGCTTTGCTCATCTGCTGGTGCCTGACTTACGTTTTCCCCTATGTGACAGAGGATGTCACAAGCCTGCATCTGACATTAAAAGTGCTGCTCCCTAAAGAGGGAGGGAAGACACAACCTTGACTTTATCCCTTGATGAGAGTGATGTTTCATGGTGTTGGGAAGATTTTCATTGGGTCAATTGCCTGATTGAGACATAGCCTTAGTGAGGTGACAGCAGGCATTAACGTCTCTTTTTTAATGGTATGATGAATGGTCTAAGAGAAGGGTCAGCAAGCTGTAGCCAGCCGCCTGTTTTTGTAAATAAATTATTGGACCACAGCCAGGCCTGTTCATTCATGAATTTTCTCTGGCTCCTTTTGCGTTGAGTATTTGCGACAGAGACCTAGCGGCCCACAAAGCCAAAAATAACTCCCTGGCCCTGGCCACCCCCCGATCTAAGACGTTCCCATAGTCCTCTGATGATAAGAATCACCTGGATCATTGGTTAAAAAGACAATTTCTGGATCCAGCTTGGAACCCCTGAGTCAGAATCTCCAGGGTAGGGGCTTTGGGAAGGTAGAGTAAACAAGCTTCCCAGGTGATTCTTATCCTCAGGGAACTACTGGTCTCAGGTGTGCCTGCCTACCAGTTAAGGAGGAGGTTTTAAAAGAGGCAGTGGGGGTAGGGTTGGGGGGAGTTTGCCTTGGAGGGCCCAGGCTTCGTGATTTCACTGCTAGGACTGCATCCCAGCTCCGCTTCTCCCTGAACTTCGCCACCTCAGGTAAGTGACTTTTAACTCTGTTTCCTCCGCTGAGAAATGAGGGTAACGGTGCCCGGTTGGCAGTGTGTGTATATACGCTGAGAGCCTAGTACAATGCTCGCTAGTGGTCACCCTCGTAAGAAGAGCAGCGCCGTGTAAACACAGAAGACCCCACTGTGGAGACATCTCCTAAATAAGACAGGCCCAGCAGGGCTTTTCAGTAGTCCACGGTGTGTAGCTGTTTTCCTCAGAAGGAAAAACTCCCTTAAAGGAATCTCCCATTACGTTCAGGACGGTATAAGGCCCTTTAGAAACTCACTTCTCCGCAGAATGCTGAGTATTACAAGAGGTTATCATTGGCTGTTTTAGGATATAGCTGAGTTTGCAAAGGGATATTTAATTTTATGATTGAAAACTCTGGTACTTAGCAGGAGACATATATATATATATTTATATGTATTCTGTTTGTGAGGTTAATGTTTTTAAAAAATCTTTGCCTGACGAGATCAAGCAATTTCAGCCATTCGTGTAGCTGTTGAAAGACAGTTTTTAGATAAATTGCCCATAAGTCCTTGCAAGATACAGGACCCAATAATACTTCAGGTTACCAGGGAGTTTCATATTTTACTAAAAGGGGGGAAAAAATCAATCATGAATCTTTTAGTCTGATGACCAAAGAATTGCTCCATTGATTTTGTTCAGCTACTCAGGTGGGTGTGCAATTGATCCTGATTTGATCTTATTTAAAGTTTACTTTTTCTGGGAAGTATTAATTCGAATGTAGTATGGGTAATACTGGAATACTAGAGCCTCTTTAAAGCCACTTTACACAGCTTGTGTAAACATCCTAGGGTAGTTTCCTCTTAACGTTTTCACAAATACAGAACTTGAGTTTGCTGTATGTTTTTCCTCTTTTTAACAGAAGAGGGAGGCAAAGGCTTGGCTAAACAATGTATCTAAAACCCAGGCTAGCGGGAAATGGATTCATATTCTTAGAGGAACAGGTAAATAAGAACAGGGTGAATTCTGCTAGGTATGATTTAGGTTTGCGAAGGAAGGAAAACAAGCAAAATTTGCAAATGAGTGTGCTTTGTTGATTTCTTTATTTTTAAACTTAGTTTTAAAAGAAAGTACCAGTGGGAACGGAGAAAAACGAATCTGCAGAGGGCAGGGGGAGGGGTATTCTTCATTTTTATCGAATGCGGTGTTGGAATCGTGCTGTGCCCTAAAACACAGCTGGATGAACAGGGTAGTTCAGGGTCTGCCTGGATTAACTCCCTAAGCAAATTTCTAGGTTGCCAGGCCGGCTGGTTGAGCTCCAGGCTGGTGGCTAGTGATGCGGTGTTATTCCTTTCCGCTCACCTCAAGGGGAAAACCCGGAGGTGCCGACCACCAGTAGCTGCATGCACCCCTTTTGGGATGTCCAATGCTGAGAGATTCTCTTAGGCTCATGTCTCCTGTGCAGATGCCCGCCCCCCCCCAAACTCCCAGAGTTCCCATGGCTCACACCTGGTGCCAACCAGCAGCCACGGACCTACCTGTAGGCCCTCGTGAAGGCCTGCTGCTCATCCTGAAAACCTGCTGCTAATAGAGAATTCAGAGGAGCTGCTCCTAGTGGGGCGCCATCTTGGCTAGAGGCTGCCTATATCTTCTGTGGGCTCTGCCTCCGTGGTTTCCAAGGGGGCAAATGGGAGATGTAGGGCCTTATTTGATGGGGGACATGAATATCTGGGCTAGGTTCACTTCAGAGATTCATTGCTTTCCTGATAGGTATGAGTGATAATTTTTGTTTGCTTTGTTTTGTATGTGGGTGGTATCGTGGAAATACTTGGGGATGGTAATCATTGGAGTCAGCTGAACTGAGTTTGCTGTCACTTAGCAGTGTGATCTCGGACGGGTCTTTTAACCTTTCTGGTCTCCATCTGTAGAATGGGAATTATAATACCAGTCTCATTTTCCTCTGAGATTGTCATGAAGAGCCAGTGAAAGTGCTTTCGGAATGGCAATGTACTCTGTATACAGTGTGTGTGGCAGATAGCATCCCAGTTTGAATTTCAAGGAGATTCAGAACTGTGATTAACAAGGCAAGCAGAGCCAGGATGGGGTGAGGCAAGCAGGGTGGGCAGGGCGCTAAGTGAAGGAGGTGCTCCCTCACGGGGGTGTTTACATGCGGCTCTGAACCAGCAAGATGCTGAGAGTCAGGGACTCCTTAAATTTTGCACTCTAGTCACCCTGCTTGCCTCACCCAAATCCCTGTCCTGAGTGAAAGTAAAATACATGCCCATGAAAATTACACACGTGATACACTTTTGTTGTAACAAAGTCCACCTGTACCTAATTAACCTTGGCCGAGCTTACCACTGGGACAATTTCTGGGGTGTCTTTCCTGGCGTTTTTCATACATGTACAACCTTAAACTAGCTTTTCTCACCTCATGGGCAGCCCAGAAACATGGGGAAGAAACACCAGTCTGATCCCAAAACCTCATGCGTGTCCTAGATCTTTGTCATGGGTGTATTTGTAGACTCTGGAGGGGTCACACAGCACATGACACGGCAAAACATACTGAACCTACGTCACCCAGCTTTCCCTGCCGTACACCAAGTCTTCAGTAGCTGCTCCAGGACCTCCCCCTCCCCCCTCTTAAAAAACTCCAGGTACTTCTTTTCTTCCATCTCCTGGTTGGCTGGCTGGCTGGCTGCCTCTCTCATCCACTACTTCCTCTTCCATCTCTTCTCAAGAAGACAAATTGGGCCATTTGAGGACTCTTAACACTTGTATCTCTCTGTCTCCCAGATCAGTTCCATAAAAGATCTGAGTGGTAAAAAAAAAAAAAAAAAAAAAAAAACGGCTCCCCTTCAGGAATGGGTGTGAGGGAGAAAGGTTGTCAACAGTTCCATAGGTTTTGTTCCTGACACATAATGTCCACATGTACATCTCCCCTGCCCCTCCTCCACATTTTTGAAATGTGGTCACGCTGTCCCTAATGTCGTCGTCTTTTTTTTTTTTAACATCTTTATTGGGGTATAATTGCTTTACAATGGTGTGTTAGTTTCTGCTTTATAACAAAGTGAATCAGTTATACATATGTTCCCATATCTCTTGCGTCTCCCTCCCTCCCACCCTCCCTATCCCACCCCTCCAGGCGGTCACAAAGCACCGGGCCGATGTCCCTGTGCCATGCGGCTGCTTCCCACTAGCTGTCTACCTTACGTTTGTTAGTGTGTATATATCCATGACTCTCTCTCGCCCTGTCACAGCTCACCCTTCCCCCTCCCCATATGGACTTTAAGAAGAGAAAAAAATGTCATGACGAACCTAGGGGTAAGACAGGAATAAAGACACAGACCTAATGTCTTCTAACTCAGCGGTCCCCAACATTTTCGGCACCAGGGACAGGTTTCGCAGAAGACAGTGGTTCCACGGGGGAGGGGGGGTTGGGGGCTCAGGTGGTCATGCAAGCAATGGGGAGCGGCAGATGAAGCTTCGCCGGCCTGCCCGCCGCTCACCCTGGTTCCCAACAGGCTGTGGACCCCTGTTCTAACTGGCATTGTGTCACTTAACTATGCATCGCAGAGATCTCCAGTGGTACTAACAAGCTGACATCATTGTTTTTAACAGCTGCCTATATTCTACCCTGTCAGTATGTCATAATTTAACCCCTTCTGTACTAGGAGATGTGTGTTTCTCATTTTTCACTCTTGCAAATAATCTGCATTGAAAATCCTCCTACACTTTTCACTTCCTTGTGTGCTTAAAAGTTTAATTTGCTGGGTCAAACGGGATGTGCATTTTTTTTTTCTTTTTTTTTTTTTTTTTTTTGCGGTATGTGGGTCTCTCACTGTTGTGGCCTCTTCCGTTGCGGAGCACAGGCTCCAGACGCGCAGGCTCAGCGGCCATGGCTCATGGGCCCAGCCGCTCCGCGGCATGTGGGATCTTCCCGGACCGGGGCACGAACCCGTGTCCCCTACATCGGCAGGTGGACTCTCAACCACTGCGCCACCAGGGAAGCCCGGATGTGCATTTTGATCGCACATTATGGGAAGGTTGATTGTGAGCACAGCATGGGCTCTGTCCCTGGTATTTTTCTTCCTGCCCAACCTGCGCTAGATTCACCTTCACATACAGTTTTCATTTACAGCTTGAGGGCTGTAAGTAAAAACTGTAAGAGCTGTTTTTCTAAAATACTCTCGGTAAGTTATCGTGTATGGCACCAGTGTGACTGCTTTGGGAATGGTAGCTCCCAGGAGGAATGAGATGTTTCCCCCTCTCCATATGGACCGTCCTGCAGTTTGGCCTGCGGAGGCCTCGGGGTGCTTGAAGGCGAAGGAGAGGGAGATGTGTGGACCCAGCGCCGCCCAGTGGCCGGTGAGAGGACGACGGCGTTGTTTGCAGGCACAGACACCAAATTCCTGGCAACTCCTAGGAATGCTTAAGGGGCATTTTACTGGACGCTGAAGTGCTGCATGAACAGCAAGGAGATTGGAGCTAGTGACATTTGGGTTATTATTAAAATGACTCCATGTGTAGCCCTGGCGCCTGGGGCAACTCAGGTGACTGTTGCTTTGGGGTGAATTTGCGTTTTGTGTCTCACACGGTATCTACAGATAGTAGAACGATACAGTGGCAATATACCAGGAGCAAGTCGTTTCTAAGCAGTGCTTATCTGACTTCAGGGACCTCTGCTATAACTCTGTGATCCATAAGTTGGGAACCACTGGGAAGGGATATTGAAAAGCTGAGTGAAAATGAAATCATTAACTCAATGTCAAGGGGAGCGTGCTCTTTAAAGGAATCCTGGGGTGAGTTCTCACCATATGGAAGGAACACCTGGTTACTCCTATTCAGGATCCTAAAATGACTCCCTAATGTAACAAATCAACTTCTCTGGGCAGCTTGTTACCCCTTCATAACGAGTACCCACACTGTAATGAGCCCTGCTTCCCGTGGCCCTGAGGGCCCTGAGGGCAGGCCCTCCTGCCCTTCTTAATGCCCACTGCTCCAAGTCCTCTCAGCAACTTGGGCTTTTAGCGATTTTGGATTTTGTGAACTCCTCAAGCTTTTAGACTTGGTGTCAGACATTTGCTGTGGTCTCTATTTCGGGTCTGTCACTTGTCTTCTCAGCTAGGCTGTGATTTCTGACATCAGTGATGCTTCATGTTTTCATAGCTCCTTGAAGGGAGATGCTGGACACAAAATAGTGTAACATTTCAGTGACTTGCATGATGAAAAAATGAAAGCCTTTTTGTAAACGGAGATCTTCATATATTAGATCTGCTTTATGTAGGGAAAAAACTTCAATCACGCATGCGCACGCACGCACATATACACGTACACACGCTCACCCAGGGGTGGTCCCAGGTGTAGGCATAGCCTTCAGCTCAGAACCGAGACGTGTTCCTGCGAAAAGCGTGCCCACCAATGTGGTCAGTCAAGCCGATGGCTCATAAAAACAGAGCCAGTCGGGCTTCCCTGGTGGCGCAGTGGTTGAGAGTCCGCCTGCCGATGCGATGCAGGGCACATGGGCTCGTGCCCCGGTCCGGGAGGATCCCACATGCCGCGGAGCGGCTGGGCCCGTGAGCCATGGCCGCTGAGCCTGCGCGTCTGGAGCCTGTGCTCCGCAACGGGAGAGGCCACAACAGTGAGAGGCCCGTGTACCGGAGAAAAAAAGGAAAAACGGAGCCAGTCTGCGTGGATGGGGACTGGGCATCCAGACCACGTGAATCACGTGTCCACTCTCCCAGGCCTGGCGGCTGCTCGGGAAACACCTGTTGGGTGAGTCGTGGTCATATCTCTACTGGATTCAGCTCTGCTTCCTCTTGCTCTACTTTGTGTTGACTTTATGTGAACAATGTATTGCTGGCCTCTGGGTTAAGAGGAGTTATTTAATGCACACAGGCCAATGGACAACCGCTAACTGTTGTGAGTTCAGGGGATTTATACCAATTACTTAACTGCCTGAATACCAACCTTCCTATTAGCTTTATAATAAGATGAGCTTGGGTCTCGCGTTTATCCCGAGAAGACAGACTTGTCCAAATCATCTATATTTTAGCAGGCAGTACCAAACTTCAGGCCTCAGAAACACATTTTAAATAATTTTTGCCATGCCATATATTTTAAGTATCATTAAAAAGCCATTTTCTTACTTTTAAAAATACGTGTGCAGTAGATTTTGTGAAGCCTATAACAAGTCTATGAAAAATTGATTATTTTCCCACAAGGATATGTTCAGATTTTCATTCTGCTTGCCAAATGAAAAATCTAACATGCGTGGGTCCCTTATTTTATTTATGCCGTCTGAGTATAATCACCATGTTCCCAAACAAACAGAAATGGGTTACTGGGTTTGAGTAGCCTAATCCCGTCCTGTGGTGGGCAAAGGAGTTCATGCAGCTCTAAACGAGGAAGCATGGATTTCCCTTTCAAATGCCTCATTTTCTTATTCTTTGCCTTTCAGTCAGCTCCATGTAAACTGCGTCAGAATATAACATGGGTGCTGAGGTGAGGTTCGGCTGCTGGTGGAATGTATGCGTGATGGAAATAGGTCGCTTTAGGGCCCAAGGATGATGCAGAGAGAGGTTTACAGTCGAAGATAATAATTGTTCTGTCCTTTAGTAAGCATCCCTTTTTTAAATTTTTATTTTTGACTGAACGATATGCGCCAATGGCCCCCACGTACTTTCGTCTCAGTTCTCTGGCCCTCATTGCTACAAGCTGGTTATGGCGTTGGCTGCTTTCCCAGAGTTCATTCTCTTCCTGATAGTGAACCATGGCTCAGCACCCTGGTTGAGGGATAGGGAGGGATGGGGTATCCTCATGCTCCCCTGTGCCTAAGTCTCTTCTGAATTACTCCCTCTCCGCCCTTCCATCTGAGAGTCCTGGATACTTGTTAAGCCCCCAGAACAGACAAGGTGGGGGAATTGGGCACCTTGTGCAGGTGACAGTGGCATAGATATAGCGCCTCACCCATAACTAAGGTGGGAGTAGAAACAGCCTTCTGAGCTGGGGTGGCGGGTGCGCACACAGCTCTCACTTCACAAACAAGGATGAAATAGGCAACACACAGAGGCTCGAGAGACCGTCGTGATGAGTAACTCTGAGTACAGGGGGCCACGGCGGTGCTCTGTAAGCTTGGACACTCACACTGGGGCTACATTGTGGATGATCTCAAGGACCATGGTGGTGAGTGTGAACCCATTCGGCCTTGAGGGGCCAGGAGGGTTTTTCAGCTGGAGACTTTTGAGACTGTGATTTGACCCGAGGCTTTTGCAATTGTCTTAAAGAGAATTGAGAAGTCGTCCTGTCTAGTGGTTTTAAACCTTTGCTTTGATGGTCTCCCGGAGGGGCTGTTCTGGTGGGAGGATCTGGGGAGAGAAGCCGAGAGGCTGGGACCTTCGGCTCCTTTTCCCACTGATTTAGCAGTTCCGCCTCTGTTTTACTTCTTGAGCTGCCACGTAAGAGTCCTTTCATCCATCCATTACCTCTATCCTTTCCTCCTCTCCTCCCTTCCTGTGGTTAAACACATAAGATGGAAAATTTTGTTAACTGTTTTTAAGTGTACAGCTCAGTAGTGTTAAGTGTACTCAGTGCTAAATAGATCTCCAGACTTTTTCCTCTTGCAAACTGCAACTCTATTCTCTTTAAATAACAACTCCCCCTTTCCCCTGCCTCCAGCCCTTGGTAACCACCATCCTACATTGTTTCTAAGAATTTGACTAGCCAAGCAGCCACATAGCACAGGGAGATCAGCTCGGTGCTTTGTGACCACCTAGAGGGGTGGGATAGGGAGGGTGGGAGGGAGGGAGATGCAGGAGGGAAGAGATATGGGAACATATGTATATGTATAACTGATTCACTTTGTTATAAAGCAGAAACTAACACACCATTGTAAAGCAATTATACTCCAATAAAGATGTAAAAAAAAACACAATCAAGCAGCTGAGAAGGTTTGATAATCTCCTGATGTGTCCATCATTCCTCACTGTCCGCACCCGACCCCCCAGACAATGAGGAAACTGAAATCCCGGAGGTCCTGGGAGGCCAAGGTGGCCACACAATACAGGTGTTATTCACACGGATACTTAAGCCGGATTGCTACGTTCAAATTTTGGTTCTGATGCTCTGTATGTGACACTGGGCAAATGATTTAACTCAGTGCCTCAGTTCGCTCATCCGTTAAAGGGACATGATGGTAACAGAATCTGCTTTATCTCCTTGTTGTGAAGATTAAGTGAGGTTATCTATATAAAGCACTGGGAATAGGGCCTGACACTTATATACGTGTCTGCTATGATTGATAAGTGACTGCCTAGCATGACACAGTTCCTTTTAAGGAGAGCTGTGACTTTGGGCCTACAACCAGCTCCTGTGGTGCATGTCTTTTGAGTTTCCACTTAAGACTGAATAGATAGATAGCTTTGACTGGCAAGATTTCCTCCTACACATCCCTATCTCTCATCTAGGGCATGCCATGGATCTTGAAGTATTCTCCATCAATATCTTAATCCTCAGGGAGAAAGCCATGCAGTTCATATCATACAGCACAAGAAGGACGGTCATCTGATGGCATTAATTCAACAAATATTTATGGAATGCTTTGATGTGAGGACACCTGGGGTAGATGCTGGGGACACTGAGCAAACCAGCCCCAAATCCCTGCTCTCGAGGAGCTTGTGTTCTCTTGGGGCAAACCTTTGTAATGCAGCCCTTTTAATAAATGAAATGTTTTTCCTGAACTCATCTAGCTAAGGAAGACGAAAAGTTCGCTTAAAAATATTCAGATTTGGAAATGAACGCTCTAGACCTGTTGCTGATGGTGCTTTTGAAAACTGATTCGTAAAAATAGATACTAAAAATGGTGTAGAAATACTGGTGATTTCAGATTTGAGGCGATTTTTCAGATAAAAGTTTGCAAGTTGGTTGACCTCCAGTTCTTATTCCGGGGTTGTGTGTATAGTACAGTCCCTCATACTTAGAACTCGGTGAGGACAGCATAAGACTCACTTTACCTGTGCTTCGATCAGATGTCAGGAGGAATGTGGGATTCCTCCTGCCTACGCCTCTCCTGGGCTTCCTCCTTTCCTCCTCAGTGTGGGCAGATGACATTCAGACTCAGAGGAAGCAGAAGCAGGCGTAGTGCGGTTGGGACTGATCTTCTAGAGGGAAGAAAACAGGAATTGCCATCACAGGCTGGGGCTTTCCAGCCACAAGGAAAGATCTGCGGTCCAGATACCATGCTGCTTGCTCCCTCCTTGGCTATTTGGGTCATAGCCGGTGCTGTACAGTACAGCTCTTCTTTCCTGGGGTCCTACAAGTACTTCATTGGTAGGTACTTCCCAACACAGCGTTTCCAGGGTGCCACTGCTAGTCAGTCAAGGTTGTTGGATGATAGGCATCCCATGTACTGTTAGAAACTGCTGGGACTGATGTGGTGGCCTTAAAGCTAACAGACACAATCACCAGCAGCTGTGGCCCATTGTTCATTGCCCGCTATCCCCACTTCTTTCCCTTTAAGAGACTGCTCTTTTGTTCAGGTAGGGTGGAGAACCCTTGATCTTAGGGAACAGGGGCCCCTCTTTTAATCCTAAGGGATGAAACATGGAGGTCTGGGCCAGTTATAATAAACCCATTCCCGAACCCAAACCCATCCTCCTTTACAACTCCAAGTGGCAGTGCGATACTGGCCAATGAGTCTGGTGGTTTCTAGGAAAAATTTTTTTAAAATTTCCCATATAGGACTTCCCTGGTGGCACATTAAGAATCCACCTGCCAGTGCAGGGGACACAGGTTCGATCCCTGGTCCAGGAGGATCCTACATGCTGCAGAGCAACTAAGCCCATGCGCCACAACTACTGAGCCCGTGTGCCACATCTACTGAAGCCCGCGCGCCTAGAGCCCGTGCTCCGCAGCAAGAGAAGCCACCGCAATGAGAAGCCCACGCACCGCAATGAAGAGCAGCCCCTGCTCGCCGCAACTAGAGAAAGCCCGCGCGCAGCAGCGTAGACCCAACGCAGCCAAAAAAAAAAAAAAAAAATTCCCATGTAAAGACAGAACGTAATGAAGTAGCCTTATGCCCCTCCTTCTCCCCAAGGTGGAATGCTATTGTGATGATACAATATCTGGAGCAGTAGCAGCCAATTTACAACCCTAAGTTTAAAAAACGTGAAAATCAGAGAAACCAGGTGAAGCCTGACTGGCAGGCTATTACCAAAACTGGACTACCCACTCCCAGATTTCCTGTTCCGTGAGACGATTAGATGTATTTATCACATGTGTTATTCTGGTTCTGTTACTGGAGAATGGAGGGATTCTAACTGATGAAGCATTTTATCGTTCTTTTGTTTTTTGTTTTTGCGGTATGCGGGCCTCTCACTGTTGTGGCATCTCCTGTTGCGGAGCACAGGCTCCGGACGCACAGGCTCAGCGGCCATGACTCACGGGCCCAGCCACTCTGCAGCACGTGGGATCCTCCGGGACCGGGGCACGAACCCGTGTCCCCTGCATCGGCAGGCGGACTCTCAACCACTGCGCCACCAGGGAAGCCCTGATGCAGCATTTTAATACTCGTCTTTGAGATTAGATGCCCCCATCACAGATGAGTTTCCATTATTGTGACTATTATGTAACCAAGAGAGCACATGGCCTAAATGTACTGAGTCACCTGACTTTTGACACAGGATCATTGGACTTTAGTGCTGGGGAAACAACTTTAGAGAACTTCGAATCCTGGGTTTCCTGCGTTAGGTTCAGTGAAACTTGTAGGCCTGGAGGTCACTTCCACCTAGAAGGGTTCCATGCCCAATTAAGTTTGGGAATCCCTCCTATGACATCCCCCTCTCAGAGGAACAGTTTGTGTGTCTATAGTTCCATTCCATCTGTCACTGCTTTTGTTCAGGACCCCTTTTCTCGCTTGTTTGGACCTCTGCATTAGCCTTACTTCTGGTATCCTTATTTCTGGTATAAGGCAATCTGGAATAGCCTTATTCCCCACCGTCTTTGATTCATCTTACATGTTACCTCCATTCACTTATGGCTAAGCACGTGCTGGATGCTGGCACTGTTCTACTTGCTGGGGATACAACAGTATCCTGCCCTCATGGAGCTTATATTCTAGTCAAGGGAGCGATGTAGTAGTAAAAAAAAAAATACAGAGAAAAATATGCAGTATAGGAGAGAATTAGAGCTTTGGAGAAAAAACAAGGAAGGGAGAAGAGGTACAACTTTGAATAGAGTTTCATGGCAGGCGTTTCTGTGAACATAACATTTAGGTGGAGGCCCAAGGTAAAGCTCTCCAGGGAGAGAGAACAGCATGTATAAGGGTTCTGAAGTGGGAAGATTTGTGGAAGAATGAGAAGGAGGGAATCATGGAGTGGAGGGAGGAGAGGAAGTAGTGGGGCCTGTGGTCAGCTGAGGAGTGGAGACCAGTCACGTGATGGCCGCTGGACCCCTGCAGGGACGTGGCTGTGCTGACGGAGGTGGGACGTGTCAGGGAAATTCTGAGCAGGGGAGTGATGTTAACGGACATATATTTTAGAATGAAGTGTCTGCTTGCTGCGGTGAGAGTCGATTATGGAGGTGGTGCTGAAAGGGAAGTAGAGGAGACCCAGTCGTGGGTCACTGAAGCAATCCAGGCAAGAGATGATGGCTTGGACCCCATGTGGTTGCAGGAGGAGAAGTGAGAATTGACTGGATTTCAGATGTATTTTTTAAAAAATATTTATTTATTTATTTATTGGCTGCATTGGGTCTTAGTTGTGGCACGCAGGCTCATTAGTTGTGACGCGCGGGCTTAGTTGCCCCGTAGCATGTGGGATCTCAGTTCCCTGACCAGGGATCAAACCGACGTCCTCTGCATTGCAAGACGGATTCTTAACCACTGGACCACCAGGGAAGTCCCTCCAGTTTGTATTTTGATAGTGACAGGATATCATGACAAATTGGACATAGTTATGTGAAAATGTAGGATCAAGGGTGATTGTAAGCTTTTTTTAAACTATGCAACTAGAAGGATGGACTTTCCTTTTATTATGATGGGGAAGACTCTGGGAAGAGCAGGTTGGGGGGGCCGACAGGAGCTCAGTCTTGGACAACCTTGAGATGCTTGTTAGACATGTAAGTGGAGATGTTTAGTAGTCACTTACGTATAACCCCTCGTAATGCACATCTGGAGTTCTTGGTCGACCTACAGGCTGAAGAGGCAGTCAGCAAATCCATCGTACTAAGTGCAGTGAGACTGGCTGAGAACACCCAGGAGTTAAGGGTAGGTGGAGAAGAGGTACAAGGACTAAGTCCTGGAATGCCCCAGAGTTTACAGATCAGGGGTCAGTAAGAGCCTGCGAAGGAGCAGCTAGAGGGAAGAGGAAGAATAAGACATGGTGGAAGCTGAAGACATTTCCAGGAGGATGGAGTGATCAGCTGGGTCACTGAGAAGTGACCTGGGGTTTAGCAAGGAGAGGTCACTTATGGGATTGACAGGGAAGTTTTGGTGGAATGATGAGGGCAAAAGTCAGAGTGGAGCAGAGGAGAGGGACAGTGAGTCTAGACAAGTCCTGGAAGGAGTTTTGCTGTAAAAGGGAAGACAAATGGGGAGGTAGCTGAATGGGAAGGTGGGTCCAAGAGAAGATTTTGTCACAGCAAAAATTATACTGAGCAAAATTAAACAGGCAAGGAAGATTTTATTCAAGCTATTGCAATAGGGAAGAGAGGCCAGATCTCAGTCTGAGCCCAACTCAGATGAAGCAGAGGGTGGTAGGGTTCTAAGGGCTGTAGTGAGAGGGAGCTGTAGGCCATCCATGTTTGCTAATTGGTTTTACCCCAAGGAAGAGTAAACTTCTCATATCTCAGTGATAGGAGGGAGTTTTACAGCTTGGAGCAAGGTGCCAACTGAGGTTAGGCTCCTACCCTTTCATAGAAACTGGGTGATGAACGTGCTGTCCCCTTGGATTGTATTTCAAGAGAAGTTTCCCAGGACCTGGAGAAAGACAGTCCTGGGCTGAAAACCAAGAGGCTTTAAAAAAGATGTACGTACTTTTTAAAGGGGGCAGAGAGAATTTACAAGTGTTCTAAAGAAAATGCTTTAAGAAAAGGGAAGTCAGGGACCTAATGTCAGGGAGAATCCTATCTCAAGTTTAGTCAGCTTGAGGGGATTAAGGCCATCTTGGCCAGTTTCTAAAACAGATACATCATCTTCCTATTAAATTTCTGACATCTTCAGGGTAATCAAGACTCTTTCCTAGTCTGCTACAGCCTCATCTGTATCCACCCTGCCTCTTCCTGAGGCCTACTGATCCCCCCAGCACTCTTGGCTGTGTCTGGACCACTCTAGAAAGTGTTGCACAGCCTTACCTCTTCCTACGTGTTTCTCCTCTCTGCACAGGGCCCTCCCTGTGCAGGGCACAGCTCTTTTCTCATCTTCTCTGTGGGACTCTCCCTGACACTCACACCCAGGAGGATCCATGGTTTTCTCATCTATGGACTCCTAGAGTCTATGCTGCTTTTATGGCATTGCCTCAGTTGATTGTGAGTTCCTCAAGGGCATAAGCATATTTTATTCATCTTACTGGTTCTGGCTAAAGAATTGGTTCTTGGTAATCATGTGAGTAAGATATGTATATAAGGTTGTTAGAGACTTGTTCTTTCCTGCTAAAACAGAGATCTCATCAACTAGGGAAAAGGCATAGAGCATTTTATTTATAATACTTGGCATGCTATGCAACTAGTGTTTATTTTGAGTACAGGTCTTCCAGCAGTTTCCACTGCCTAAGAAGTATGTGTGATACAAAGGAAGTAATTGCCTATGTTTCTGCTTAATGGCAAGAATTTGATTCTGAGTCTGTAAGCCCTACTAGGAGTATATTTAATAATTTGGCTACTATGAAATGTGCTGGTTGAGATCTCATGACTTTGAGGCTTCACCCACCATATGGATTCTGAGTAAAGAAGTTCACAGATGATTCCTATTTTAGATTGTATGATGATACACAGAGAGCCGTGCCAGAGCCAGTTTCTATTCCCCAGCTGTGTAAGTTGAGTGTGTGTAACTCCATGAATACAGACTGACAAGTTGGTTTAATATCACCTCGAGAGAGAGCTTCAGCTACAGCATTGTGGGACTGATGACGTAATACAGCTTTGCAGGCTGTAATAGGTTTGGCAGGAGGTTTCATAGGGTATGGGGCTTTAGGGTTCAACTTTGGAGCCTCTGAGAAGGGCTGATGCTTTCACCTGTAACTGCTGGGGGAGCTCCCTATAATTAGAGCTTCAGACCTTTGAATGGGGCTAGAGAGGGAACACAAGGCTTTAGAGTTAGCAGGAGAAAATGAACATGAAAAAAAAAACCCAATAAGCGGTCACGGAGCTGGCAAGAGTGAAGGAAATAATGAGACAGAATTAGTTCTTACTGACAACTTGAAATTGCCTGGAACATTATAAAATCAATCAGCCTGTGAAAAGCAGACTCACAGTGACCACTGGCTGGTGTGATATTTGCAATTTGTCTGGACACAAATTTAGAGAAGCCAGCGGAGATTTAGCCTAATAAACAGCTTTTGGCTGGTACAAAGCTTTTGAAAAGAGGGCTCAAAATTAGCTTCAACCAGGGTTCTCTTTCTCCAGCAATCTTGAAATCAGTAGAACTGAAATTGGTCGATTACCCATTTTTCCCTTCAAACATCTGTTGCTGTTTTGCTGTCCTTACAATGAATTACAAAAAGTCGTAGTGTCTTTTCCTATTGAATATTCCTTTGTGGATTGTTTCTCTGCTTTTTATCCTCTCTAGTGGCATTTAACACTGTTGGAGTGGCCCTCAAATTTCTGATGAACTACAGGAAACTATTATCCTACTAAAGTTACTCTTCTAACAGTTGCAATGGTTGCTGAGCATATAGGAACTCCTCAAGGAGTTTCAGTCTCTAGAAAGAGGCAGATGATCAGCCCTCAGCTGCAATAGGTTCAGAGAGGTGTTTGATTGTATTTGGTGGGTAAGACTTGGCAGAGCAGGGATCGTGTAGGGTTCCTAACTTTATCCCCCGAATGTCAGTAGATGGAGCTTTGCTTAATGGTTAAAAAAAAAAAAAAAAAGACTCCCAAGGAGGTGGATGTGTTGAGAAAGGGAATTTCAGACACAGGGGACAGCAAGTACAGAGTCGCAGGAGTATGAACAGATCTCCAGGTTTACGTGATGGCCGGGTGGTGGAGGGCTGCGGGTGGAAGTGCCAGTGGAGGAGGCTTAGGTCGGGAAGGGCGCCCTCTGCAGGCCACATGGAGCAGCGCAAGTTCGTGCACACAGCAGGTGCTCACAAGTGTTTACCACGTGGCTGAAGGAACGAAAGGAAGGACTTCAAAGTAGGGAGACCCCCGATTAGATTCGTTTTAAATTTCTCCTGCCTGCCACTGTGAGGAATGGTCTGGAAGGGGTGAGTCCGGAACAGAATCCTCATGGGGTGGGGGGATAGTGTCCCCCAAGGGACACTGGATAATGTATGGAAGTGTTGTAGGTTGTTATAACTTGGGGCTTGTTACTGGCATCTAGGTACACATCTTAGAATGAAGAGGACAGCTCCTACCCCGACCCCCCCAAATTATTCCAACCCCAAGTGCAGATAGTGGTGAGGCTGAGAAAGCCAGGTCTAGAATGAGAACATCCTTAGCACACAGGTTGTAAATTTACTGAAACTACTACTGAAATGTATAGAGAAGATGTTTCTTAAATTTGCTTAGAGCTGGTCTGATATTCCTCAAGAGCCCCATTTACCAGGTTGAAGGAAAAAAATGAACACTATGAAGTCTAATGTGGTTTAGAACTTGGTAGGATCCAGTAATTGTAAAGTCCCTTTAGAGTGTGATCAGTCTTTGGGAGATAATTGCACAGTCTCTTCTGTTGCCATACCCCCTCCTTCATTTTTCCTGATCTTCTCCAATTTAGTATCAGAGTTTTTGAGGGGGGCTCATGGGGGCTCACGAGATCTAATGGTGCCTGGAAAATTCTTTGAGGAGCTCAGGGACCACTGCTGGGTAGAACTGCCATCCTATGATTTTCGGCCTAGACTGGCCCAGCAATATATTTTTTGGTTTACATATTTGGGTTCCATGTAACATTTTGAGAAAAGGGCTGTTCTGCTTAAAAAATAAAAACCCGCGGATTCAAAACACCTTTGAGGCCATCTGCACTGGAATGTGAATTAAAGGCTTAGATTGGTGTCCTGTGACACATGAAGGCATTTTTATGGGTATCATGACATTTGTTTCTAGGTTTTGTTCCTGAGAATTGGGCTACCCAAACCTTTTAGTCATGTCCAATTTTGTCATCGTGTAGATGTGGATAAAATCTTTTCATCATGGTCAATATGTTCTTTACAAATGTAGCAATTTCTCATTGAAAACTGCCCTCCTAAGGGAACATAATAGATTTCATAGTTCCCCAATGAAGAGGGAAGGTGCTAACTAGCCGTGCGGCTCCAAGTACATCATTATAGTAACTGCTTCCCTTTAAGGAATGAAGAGCTGGTATTACAGCCTTAAAATTCCCTTTTAATACCAATAAAAAAACATTTTCACACTTGTTCTGTGAATAAGGTTTCTTCAGTAACTCCTGCATGGCTGAGTCTCTTCTGTTTCACCTGTGAGATTAGAGGACAGTTAGATGAGAGAAGGCTTTTGGAACAGGGCTGCGAAGGGTTTATGATGAGGCATTAATAAGTGTCAATTACCATGACTATAATAGCAGTCCATATTTATTGCTTGCTTACTATGATCTCAGCATTGCTCTGAGCACATCTCATCCGTTAACTTGAATCCTCATCACAGCCCTACAAGTAGGTGCTGAGACGGGGAACCGAGATGTGAGGAGGTCAAGGTCACACTTGACTGGACTCTGATTCAAACCCCTGTGGCCTCGTTCCAAGGTCCAAGTGCTGGGTTTTCTGTGTGTACTGATTGTTCTCTCTGCATTAATGCTTTCTGAGTTAGGATCGTCCATCTGCCTGCACTAGGAAAGCAACATCATGTCATCAGTGTCCTTAAGCAAAGATTAGGAACACTTACATCTCCTTGCCTTGCACTTTAAATATCTATTGGGGGGGGGGTTTGGTGAAAATTATTCTTCTAGATATCGAGTTGTAAGCGCCAGAACTCTTCCCATTTTATGACTGTCCCATTGTCACGGGTCATCTACCCTGGATTTGTGTGGCTCAGGGATGGGGGTCTAGCAGGGCATTGATGATTCATTCATCCATGCATTTAGCAAATACTTCAAGTCCATGATGGACACAGCACGTGCCAGCATTGTGGGGGTTAGAGAGAGAGATGCCTGCTTCTTCCAGAAGGATTTGATGTCAATATATTTGGTAAAGAAAGAAGATGCACATTTATTAAGCACCAACTGTGTACCAAGTACTGTGCTAGGCATTTTACGTTCTTATTTGATTCCTCTAACAACCTAGAGAGGTAGGTACTGTCTCCGTCTGATGGATGCAAAACAATCTCAGAGACTGAGGCAATTGTTTAAGGTCACACAGCCAAAATAAGGGCAAAGCCAGGAATCAAACCCTGGAGCAGATTAAAAAAGAAAAAGCTTTAATGAGATCTGTTATGTACAGATCTCGCTGCGTCCAAAGAAAAGAAGAACCAGTTAGTTCTGGAGAACAGTGTTTTTTCAAACCACTTTCCATAGAATTCGTTCCAGAAGATGTTTCTTCCAGGGGTGGTGGAGGGGAACCAAATTGTTTGGTAGTCCAGTGTGAGGAGTGCCATTTTCTTCTCAGTGGTCCACAGTGCTCATTAGCACGGCGAGACCCCCAAAAGTACTGCAGAAGGAAGTTTTCTGCCTTTGTTTAATCCATGCAGTGTTTCCAGACTTCAAGGGATCAGCAGAAGACCAGCTTGGGAAATTGTGATTTGAAGGAAGGAACCTTTAGGGGGAGAAGGAAGAATATGGATAAACTACCACTGGATAGTTAAAGCCTCCTTGGGTCACATTAGAGGCTGAGGGAGAGGGGATCCAAACCGCGCAGCACAAACTCTTCTCTGCCAGGAGTAATTTTATCTGTAAGGTCACGTTTGCTGCCTGTTTTATATATGTATGTGTATATATATAAATTTTCAATGAATGTATCTATTGGTTGAGGTACAATTCTCAAAGCATAAAACTCACCTTTTAAAGTATACACTTTGGTGGTGTCAGGATATTCATAAGGTTGATATAAGGATATTCATAAGTACAACCATCACTCTGATTCCAGAACATTTTCATCACCTCCAAAAGCAACACTGTACCCATTATCGTCACTCCCCATCCCCCTCCACCCCACTGCCTGGCAACCGCCAATCTACTTCCTGACTCTGGGTTTGCCTATTCTGGACACATCATATAAATGGAATCACGTGTGGTCTTCTGATGCCTGGCTTCTATTGATTAGCCAAATGTTTCCAGGTTTAACTGTGTTAAAAATATGTATCAGTACTTCATTCCCTTTTATGGCTGAATAATGTTGCATTTTGGGGTGCACCGTCTTGCATTTGCCATTTGGGAAAGAAAGATGGTAGCCGGAGAGGACCCTGTCTTCTCTGCGACTGGGGAAGGGTGTGAGGTGGACAGCTATCGTTTTTGCCCCTCTGTTCCTTGCTCAGAAGCCGTATAAAAGCTGATCCTCAGGCCAGGGCAGGGGAACCAGGCCTGGTCCATCAGAAGTTTGGATCCAGTTTCGGTATGTGACCCAAGCCGTATCTGGATTGATTGGAACAGAGGCCTGGCCCTTGGCTGGCAGCGACAGTGTGCTAACCTTTGTCAGCACTTGCAGAGAATCTGCCTGAGCGTGGGTGTGACATAAAGGAAAGCAGGGGTCTTGTAACCTTACCTGAAACAAGTGGGTCGTGTGAAACCCTGAGGTGGTGTTTGACTGGTAATGTTAACCAGCAGAACGTTTGAGGTGGGTAGGGCTGACTGCTCTCTAACCTTGCTTCCTGACAATAAGGAAAACCGGTCTCACACAATTCTATCACGTATCCAGACAGCTAATAAGTACATTTAAGTGTGACCAGGAGCCCCGTAGTTTGATTTATTCTATTAGCTTTATGAATTTAAAACTCCTTATTGTTTTAGGTCCGCAGTAAAGAGTCTGACTTCCTTTTTTTATGTTTGCTGCCAACTTTTAAGCCTTTTTCCTTCCTCTTCCCCTCCTGTCCCACACGTGAGTAAGCAGGTCAGAAAGCCTGGGTGCTCCTTCCTTTGGTGAGGGGGCGGGATTCAAACCACGCACCCTTTTCCTTGTGCAAACTCTCTCTCCATCCCCACTTCCTAATCACAGTAAGAACGCGGGCCAGTCTCCTCTTCTTCAGTCTTGACCTCCGAACCCAGAATTCCACTCTGAATTTCTAGAGTGCTAGAAATTCAGCTGGTATGACTTGGGTTCCTGTCAGTTACTCCTAAAACACTTCTGAACAAAATAGAGTGCTAGAAATTCAGAGTGGAGGGTGGACAGGCCTATATTTGTCCCTCCTACTCTGTTTCTCAGTTTTCTCCAACAATTTCTGAAAAGCACAGGAGTCCCTCCTGTGCCTGCTGAGTGGCCACATCAAGGTCTTTGCGTGGAAGGTTCGCTTGAGGCAGAGATGATGGTATCCCAGAGGCAAGATTCTTTTCCATTAAGATCAGCATAAGTAACTAGAAATCTTCCAAACCCATGGCTTGGCACATGCCTGGTTAGGGGTGAAGCCCTGGGAGGGGATCGCCAGGGGTAAAAGCCAGAGGTCTTGCAGAAATGATAAGCAAACATTATTCTTGCAAGGTGAAGAATGTCTCAAAGATTTGCCAGTCCATATATCTTGAATATCTTTAACTTGACGGTTAAGAACTTAATCCTAACATTCATCACGTTCATTAATTAGCCGCTATCTTCTTAGTCTTACTGTTAATTGGCAAAGCCTCCGTGTTGATAGAGATTTGGATAATAGAACTGTGTGTAGTTGTCTCTTGTAGGTTCCCTTTTTTTGTATAATGTTTCTATTAGGGCTCCAGATTGTCCCCTAGAGTTGAAGCTTAACCAACATAGACATGATTTCATATGTCTGTGCTGAAGCATTTGAAAATTACAGATCTTCTAATACCTGACCTTTGTAGAGATCCTGGGTCCAGTTAAGCCTGATGCTAGATCTTTCTGTGAACTTGACAATTTCATGAGCCAATCAGTTCCTTCTATGTTTCAGCTTAAGCTGGTAAGAATTGGGTCCCTGTCAGTTACTCCTAAAACACCTCTGAACAAAATAGAGTGCTAGAAATTCAGAGTGGAGGGTGGACAGGCCTATATTTTTCCCTCCTACCCTGTTTCTCAATTTTCTCCAACTAAACAAGTTCTGAAATTTGTGTAGCTGAATTTTTAAGGAAAATAGTAAAACCTTCAGTGTTCTTACCCAGACCCAGTTCTTAGTGGCAGAAAATGCAAATCTCCTTGGCTGCAATGTTAAGTATTGTTCTAAATTTCAAAGCTGTCTTACTGAAATCGTGTTCCAGCTTTATTCCCCTCCAGCCAAGCTTCATGGGTGGGCTCTTTGTTCAACAGTTTTCCTTAGAAGATTGAAGCACTGGGAGGAAAATGGGAAGCTCTCCTCAGCCTCAGAGCACATGTTAACAGCACAGGAGGTACTCGGGTCCTCAGAAATAAAGATCATTACAAAAGAAGGGTACTTGTTTGCTTTTCATGCAAATCAGCATTTCCAGAGGACGCCAACATTTAAAAAACCAACTGAGGTTCAAAAAATGACAGAGTGCTCTCCGGATAAACCCCTGCCTCTGCTCCAGGGTGAAAACAGGGTGTCTTCCATGGGGGTCTCTGCCTTTTTGGGTCTTGAGTCATTCAGTGTTGATAACAGGAAGAAGAGCCCCCGTGGTTCGGGCAGCACTTCTGATGCCTAAATGCAAGGTGCTGTGTTCTGCGCTGATGCGGTGATGGAGCGAGAGACAGACATGCCCTCATGACCTTGCCCTCCAGTGGGAAGTGGGCAATGAGCAAGGGAGGAGACACGTGGATCTCTGTTTTTTTAAATTGAGTGCAGTAGTAGTGCAACAGAGAAAACGAAGCGTGCTGGACCTGTTGGGAGTGACAGGGCTGACGGATGTCGGGGAGCGGGGAGGGAGGACTCAGCTGCCTCTAGAGGTGAGCCAGGGGAGCCTTCACATGAGAAGGGCTAATGACCCATTTGTCTGCACACCTGAGTTGTTTCTAGTGCTAAGCAGCCTAAGTGACTGAGGTCTTACCGTGGGCTTATTAGACAGGAGAATTGGTAGGCAGACGTAGTCATTTAACAACTGGTCGGTGGAGGTAGTCATTCAAACCTTGTATTGTGTACTAAGCGCTGGCAATATGACATAGAGGCTGGGTTTGGGTTTGAAGGTCATTTAGGGCCTGGCTACTGGGAGCGTGGTCCACTGACGGGCAGCAGCGGCATCCCAGGGAGCCTGTTAGAAATGCAGACTCTCAGGCCCCACCGCAGACCTGCTGAATCAGTCTGCTTTTTAAGCAAGATCCCTAAGACTCAGGGTTTGGAGGATCCTTAACGTTGGAGAAGCACTGGCTTAGGCAGCAGAGTTAGGAATGAGCAGAGCTGGAACCTGCCGGCAACTAGATCTTGAGTTTGTTGATGGAGACAACAGACATGCAAATACATGACTTCCTAGTGTGAAAGCTACAAGCAAGTAACAAGGGGCTGGGAGTACGGAAGAGGGTGTGAGTTCGCTCACCTGGCCGGGGTGGTGTGGGGAGGGGAGGAAGGTCAGGGGAGGCTCCCCAGAGTGATGACACCACAGCTTGACGGGAAGAACTGGTCAGATGCACACACGACTTGTAAACGGGGGAAAGGCCGCACAGATGGGCATTGGAGGCACTGCTGGGTTTGTGGGGAGACGGAGTGGGGGAGGGTGAAGCAGAGCTCAGGAAGCCAGTGTTCCAGATCAGGCGAGAAGGACCTGAATCCTGGTGGTCGGGTTCACCCCGGCTTGGGAGGCCTTGGGAGGAAGCACCGCTTGAAAGTCTAGGAGAAGACAGCACGGAGCAGGCAGGCCTGGAAGACTTGGAAAGAGCACGGTGTGCCCTCTCGCTGCTTGAGCCGACTGGACTCAGTCTTACCAGAAAACCTGGGCGGTTCCCCGGTTCCGGATTTCCCCCCAGCTGGCCGGCTCCCTCCCTCTGCACAGATCTGCTGCCTTTGCATGTGGAGGTCAGGAGTGCGCTGACCCAGCTCAGAGCTCCTTGGCCTGATACGGGGGTCGGTGGAGACAGTAGGGGAGGGCAGCCTGCTTCAGTGATTGGCAGATCATCACTCCTCCTTTCCTCTCTGGGTTCCTTGCTCATAAACACACGTAGACTTCCTCAGAGTGTTGGAGAACTTTCGAGGGAAGGAGAAAAAACAGTGCCATTGACTGTTTGCAATTTAGTGATTCTGTATTTAGCAGACGGTGAGAACAGATCTGAGATGGAATGCCTGATGCCAGGGACCAAGTCTAAATGTCTCCATGACTTCATTTTAGAACAGTGGTTTCCCAAACTCTTTTTTAAACAGAAAAACTTAAAAAAGACCTGTTTCACATACTGAGCTGCTGTGTTAAGCGGTGCTCCTGCTGCTTTTGGGGGTTGGCGAGGGTGGTGATCATGAGACTCCCCCGCAGTGGGCCTCCTACTTACCCAGAAGGACTGCAGAACCACAGGGTTCTTGACACCAGTTGGAAATCAATGTTTTGGTATAAAAAGATAGGCCAACTCAACTCCTATATAGAGTTGCATGTATGCATATAAGCATATATACATATGGCTACAAAGCCATCAATGTTATCCTCACACACTAAGAGTAAAACTAAAAAAACACCCCAAACAGACAAGACGATTGACCGCTACATAAATGCTTAACAACGTGGATTTTAAAAAAGACATAAGCTGTAAATCGAGTGTTAAGTCATGAGGAAGCACAGTGAAAGTTCTTGAGAAGCTGCTGGGATGTCTCCCAGCCCATTTCATTCGCCCCTCACTGCGGGGAGGGGAGAGACCCCGGTTTAGTCTCTGCCCACCTTTTTTCCTGTATGATTAGGTGCTGGCGGGAGCAGGGCAGCCGCAGGAGAGCCCAGGTAAGCTGGCGAGTTTTCCAGCAAACAGCCTTGCCGGGCGAGTCAGTCTGGCCTCCCAGGTGGCAATCTGGAGGCCGCGATGGAATATGCTAACACATATATATGGAATCTAAAAAAAAAAAAAAAGGTTCTGAAGAACCTAGGGGCAGGACAGGAATAAAGATGCAGACGTAGAGAATGGATTTGAAGACACGGAGAGGGGGAAGGGTAAGCTGTGATGAAGTGAGAGAGTGGCACTGACATATATACACTCCCAAATGTAAAATAGATAGTGGGAAGCAGCTGCATCGCCTGGGGAGATAAGCTCGGTGCTTTGTGACCACCCAGAGGGGTGGGATAGGGAGGGTGGGAGGGAGGCGCCGGAGGGAGGGAATATGGGGGTATATGTATAACTGATTCACTTTGTTATACAGCAGAAACTAACACACCATTGTAAAGCAATTATACTCCAATAAAGATGTTAAAAAAAAAAAGTCTGTTTGCTTCTTCCTTAGTCCAAGCCCCAGCCTCCCCGCATAGACTGAGAATTCGTTAAAACAAACAAACAAACAAATCAGGGAAATTCCCCAAAGAGCCCTACGGGAGGGACAACAAAAACATCCACTGTAAACAGCAGATTTGTCTTCTGACCGGTTTTGTTTGCAAATGATAACAATCACAGGTAATTTTTCATTTCAATTGGAGGAGCTGGTATTAAAAAGAAAGGGGGGGCAAGGGAGGACGAGGGCCAGCGCATCTCCCAAGTGCCTTATTCACTCCCAGGTCTACAACCGAACGCGAGCGCAGAGGGCTAGGCAGTGCCTCTCACTCCATCAAGCGAGATCTAATTGTGGCGGCTCGGCCTGTTGGCAGATGCAGTTTCTACATAACAACAGCCCAGAGACAGGGCTGCGTGATTAATGCCTCCAGCTGTCGTATGCCCCATTATCTGTGCATTTGCATAACTTAATGGTTCAGGACAGGGGAGAGAGGATGCTTAATTTAATGTTTAGCAGCCCCTTGATAGCTGAATAATTTGAGAACTGTCAAGGGGGGTCAGTCCTACAGCGATTCAGCAAGACGGCTATGATTTCTGCATGTCGTTAAAATTCTTACTTAGGATACATTTTTTTTTTAAGGAAAAAGAAAACAACAATGCCTGAAAGCAAGCACTGATTCCCGCCCCCGTAACCATTTCCTCCCCGAGGCAAATGGAAATGTTGTTTTTGACAGCAGTTAGATGTCTGAAGACAGCTGGGAGGGTGGGTTCACACTCACCTCCTTCCTTCATCTCTCCTCCCAGGACCCCCTGGAATCTCCCCTCTCCCACTCTGAGTTTGTCTCCTCTTGTTCTTTTTGTTCCCTCAACCGTCTCCCCCTCTGTGCTGTGTTTTATGACCCATTTGCAACCCTTCCCCCTCAAGCCCCGGCCTCTAGCTGAAAGGCGGGGGGGGGGGGGGGGGGGGGGGGGGGGGGAGCAGACTGCTTGAAATCAACTAACAGCCCAAACTGCTTTCAGTAGGAAACACTGTCAGTTTCATTAGTTGCTAATGAATATTATTAAACTAATCTGTCATTTGTTTTCTAATTACGTGTCACCAGGCATCACAGTGGCAGCTGAGGTGACTGCTGGTGAACAATTTTCCTCCTTGAATCCTGTTTTTTAAAGTAAGAAGTGCTAGGAATGATTAGGAATAATTTGAACCTGGTAAGCTTTTCCGCCTTTCCCCAGCCTGTCAGCAAATTTTCTCCCCCACGTTTATAATACTACCAGGATCTTATCACCACCTGGCCTCACCAAGCGGCTCCCAGGGTGAGACCCCAGCCCACTCCAAACTTGGGACAGCCCTACCTCTGAAGTCTTCAGCACCGCTGAGACCCACAGCTTCTCATCATTTCCCATCATGGTTTTGTGAGTCTGGAATGTAGGCAGGACCCAGCGTGTTGAACGGACTGGGTCATTCAGTGCTCAACTGGTCTGGACGGTCCTGGTGGGTTTTGCTCGCATGCCTGGTCCCCTGATGGAAGGGGCTAATTGGATGCAGGGCTCAGCTGGCGCCCTGCTCTCTCTGTGTGGTCTCTGCCTCACCACGTGGTCCCTCCAGCAAGGTAGTTGAACTTCTGCCAAGGCTCCAAGAGAGTGTTCCACAGACCAGAAGTAGAAGCTGCCCGTGTCTAAAGGCCTGACCTAGACGCTCACATAGCATCATTTCTACCATATTCTGTTGGACAGTGCAGTCAGGGTCTACCCAAACTCGGTCTACTCCTAACTTGAGCTGTTGAGTGCATCCCAGAAAATTGCACATCCCTACAAAGTGGCCCCTCTGACAGCAAGTGGGTTCAGATCTCAGTTGGGTCATCAAAGCTTCCTGGTCAGCCTTCTCTTGTGTTTGATTTCTCTCCCTTCCTGTGATAGTTATAAGAAACGTTTGCCCCCTCCTGGAATGCCCAGTGTAGCTCTTCCTCTCGAAGGACCTCATTTGAGCTAATTCTTAGCAGGTGGCCTTGCCTTCTGTCTCTCAGAGGTATGAACATTCTCTGTCACTTGAACACGTCATCTTCAACCCCTGTCTCAGAGATGTCCTGCCCTCCTTTCAGATTGGCCCTATACTATTTGCACCCTTCATTTCGACACTTTTCCTCAAGGTCTGACCAGTATTAATCATGCTTTCTCTGGGTCCCTTCTCTCAGACTAAAAACATGCTCAATCTTGTCATTGAAATACTAGTGCTGTCTTTTTTGAAAGAGTTGTCTGTATGTCTAGAACTTGGTCTCACTTGCTTCCTTGCTCATTGCAATCAAATCCTTGGATCTTCCTGAGAAAGGTTACCAGGGGCCCCTGATCGCGGTATCCAATGGCGGAACTAATTTTTAGTCCTTACCTTGCTTGGTTTCTCTGCACAGCTCACCACTCCTTTGCTCTCAAACTTCTTTTTTTGGCCGCACCGCGCAGGTTGCGGAACCCTTAGCATCAAAAGCAGATCACTGGTGGCCTGGGGTGGAGGGAGGGAAAGACCGCAAAGGAGCACAAGGAAATCTGGGGGCTGGGGTGGGAATATTGTGTGTTTTGATTGTGGTGGTGGTTTTTTATGAGTGGAAGTATCTGTCAGAACTCATCCCGTCGTCTGCTTTGATGGATGCCGTTTATTGTATGTAAATTATACCTCGATAAGGTTGACGCCTCCTCCCTCCAAATCAGTGGGGGGGGGGGGGGCGGGGCCAACAGGCCTAGATACATTGGTCTGTCACTAGTAGACAAAACTGAGTCATGACCCTGCCTCCCCACCGGACTGTCACTCTGAGCTTGAACCCAAGTCCAGCCCGAGCCCTCCCTCCCAAGCCAGTCTCCTCGGGAAAGAGCAAGAGGGGTGTCCCAGTAATAGGAGTGGGTGGGCAAGGGAGAAAGGGGGAGCGTGCGGGGTGCTGGGCTCCAGTCAGTGGCCATCCAGGGGCTTTTTCTTCTGCTCTTATGTAACCTTCATCAGCGGCCTTTGGGACAGGCATACCAGACCCATTGTCACCGGAGGGTTAGGTGCAGTATGCGGGATCTTAGTTCCCCGACTAGGGATCAAACCCGTGCCCCCTGCAGTGGAAGCACTGAGTCCGAACCACTGGGCGGCCAGGGAACTCCCTCCTCTCAAACTTTTGCTGGTTTCAGACTCATTTTACGTTTTTTTTTTTCCTTGACTTCTCCCTTCCTCAAATGTTAACATTCCCCTGAAGTCTGTCCTCGGGTCTTTGTCATGCTGTCTGCTTTCCCTCCATGTGCAATTCGTGGGTGTGTCAATTGCTGTCTAATCTGAAGACCCTCAAGCACATCTAGCCCAGATCCCTTTCCTCAGCAACAAGCTTATATATAGAGAATTACCCACTAGACATCTTGGCCTGGATGTCCCACAGACAACTCAAACTTACATATCCAAAGTAGGACCTGTCACCTAAAGAAAAACACAACCTAAACGACAGACCGATTTCTTAGGCTGCTTCATTTTCCTGTCTCGAGCCTTCCACCTGAAATTCTTGTACTCCTTTTCCTTGCTTTTCACATTCACTTAATCACTAAATTGTATTGATCCCCTCTCTCCTAAGGATCACTCATCTTGCCTTCATATCGATCCTTATCATCTGGTCAGGATGATGACAAATAGGTAACTGGCTTCCTTTCTCTTCATCTCCTCTACCGTTATTCTGTTACCCACAGAGCCACCAAAGACATGCTTCCAATCGCAGATTTGAATAAATCATTGCCCTACTCCTGATCCTTCAATGGCTCCCCATCGTCTAGAAATTAAAGCTCAAACTTGTAGCCTGGCATAGTAAACACTTTCTGCCACGCAGCTGCCTCCCTCCATTCCCTTCCTCACACCCTACGCTTCAGCCTCATTCCTGTTTTCTTACCTTTGCATTTGATGTTTTGTTCCTGCCTGAAATCCCTCCCTAGCTCTCTCATTAGGCAATTCCTACATACACTCTAATTCTGCACTTAAGTTTCTGTAAGAGATTTTAGATCTTGCTCCCTGAAAACATTTGGCCAT